>NC_091985.1:160756426-161081426 GCF_044704955.1 Pristiophorus japonicus
CTCCTTCCCCCCCCCTCTCCTTCCCCCCCCTCTCCTTCCCCCCCCCCTCTCCTTCCCCCCCCCTCCTTCCCCCCCCTCCTTCCCCCCCCCCTCTCCTTCCCCCCCCCTCCTTCCCCCCCCCTCTCCTTCCCCCCCCTCTCCTTCCCCCCCCTCTCCTTCCCCCCCCCTCTCCTTCCCCCCCCTCTCCTTCCCCCCCCCTCTCCTTCCCCCCCCCTCTCCTTCCCCCCCCTCTCCTTCCCCCCCCCCTCTCCTTCCCCCCCCCCCTCTCCTTCCCCCCCCCCTCTCCTTCCCCCCCCCCCTCTCCTTCCCCCCCCCTCTCCTTTCCCCCCCTCTCCTTTCCCCCCCTCTCCTTTCCCCCCCTCTCCTTTCCCCCCCCTCTCCTTTCCCCCCCCTCTCCTTTCCCCCCCTCTCCTTTCCCCCCCTCTTCTTCCCCCCCCTCTTCTTCCCCCCCCTCTTCTTCCCCCCTCTCTTCTTCCCCCCCTCCTTTTCCCCCCCCTCTTCTTCCCCCCTCTCTCTTCTTCCCCCCCCTCTCTTCTTCCCCCCTCTCTTCTTCCCCCCCCTCTCTTCTTCCCCCCCCCCTCTCTTCTTCCCCCCCCCCTCTTCTTCCCCCCCCTCTCTTCTTCCCCCCCCTCTCTTCTTCCCCCCCCTCTCTTCTTCCCCCCCCTCTCTTCTTCCCCCCCCCTCTCTTCTTCCCCCCCCCTCTCTTCTTCCCCCCCCTCTCTCCTTTCCCCCTCCCCCCCCCTCTCTCCTTTCCCCCTCCCCCCCTCTCTCCTTTCCCCCTCCCCCCCTCTCTCCTTTCCCCCTCCCCCCCCCTCTCTCCTTTCCCCCTCCCCCCCCTCTCTCCTTTCCCCCTCCCCCCCCCCTCTCTCCTTTCCCCCTCCCCCCCCCCTCTCTCCTTTCCCCCTCCCCCCCCCTCTCTCCTTTCCCCCTCCCCCCCCCCTCTCTCCTTTCCCCCTCCCCCCCCCTCTCTCCTTTCCCCCTCCCCCCCCCTCTCTCCTTTCCCCCTCCCCCCCCTCTCTCTTAAATGTACTGTGATGTCTGGCTTATAGTTTAAATGTTATATTAAAGCCATCACTAAGTTCAATTAGGCACACTTCCCATTGCTTTATTTTAAATATTTGCTGAATATTATGTAGGGTGCTGTAGATTCAAGCAAGAATAATGTTAATTTAGAGCTACAAAATGCAGTTTGCATAGAGTCCAGGAGATCATAAAATAACAAATAGTTTAAAATTCTCAGTATATGTAGTAATGCATAAATTTGTAATTGTACTAGGATTGTGTCTATAATTAGCTCTATGGTGATTAGCTCTACAATGGATTCTACTAGCTTTATTAAATCTAAAATGGATGCTTAGGGACTCTCACCCTACAGCCAAACATCTATGAGCTACATTGTGCATTTTATTTTATTGTGGACTGAATGCAAGCTGTTACAGCGCAGGCTTTTTCCAATATCCCTTTTCTATGCAAGGGGTTTGATGACCTCCTCAGCAGATCAGGTTTCTTACAAACTTAAGTCTGTCTTTATTCCATGTAACACTGAGTTAGCTTGCCCCTGGTCAAAGAATTAATCTCGATTTATGGTGGATTTCTGATTGGAAAATGCATAGAATGCCCACTATGTTGCCCATCAATTTGCCAAAGATATTGCCATTAAACCACTCTGTACAGGTTAATGTACTTTCTAAATGTGTTCTTAAATAAAACTCAACAGGAGCACAAATGAGAAAGATGGTAAATGACGCTAAAAGAGAACTGAATCCATCCACAGATGGTTAATATACCCTTCTCAGAAAGCTGCCTTTTTACAATATTATTGCATCAACTTACCCAGTCTGTAGTCTCAACCTGCACTTTTTTGGGAAACATTGCAAATGAGATTCTTGAGCCTCAAAATCCCACTGAGCCTATTATGTCCTTGCCAGAATGAAACCTCTGATCTAAAGCCATTTTTTCTTTTGAAGCCGTCAAACAAAAAATGTTATATAGAATATACAGCATAGAAACAGCCCATTCGGCCCAACTGGTCCGTCAATGTTTATACTCCACACAAGCCACCTCCCACCCCTCTTCTAACCCTAGCAGCATAACCTCCTATTCCTTTCTCCCTCGTGCTTATCTAGTTTTCCCTTAAGTGCATCAATGCTATTCGTCTCAACTAGAGCAGGGAGGTTATGTCTGAACTGTATGAAACACTAGTTAGGCCACAGCTAGAATACTGTGTGCAGTTCTGGTCACCACATTACAGGAAAGATGTGATTGCACTAGAGAGGGTACAGAGGAGAGTTATGAGGATGTTGCCTGAATTAGAGAATTTTAGCTGAGGAAAGATTGGATAGAACATAAGAATATAAGAATTGGGAACAGGAGTAGGCCATCTAGCCCCTTGAGCCTGCTCTGCCACTCAAGATCATGGCTGATCTGGCCATGGACCCAGCTCCACTTACCTGCCAGCTCACCATAACCCTTAATTCCCTTATTGGTTAAAAATCTATCTATCTGTGATTTGAATACATTCAATGAGCTAGCCTCAACTGCTTCCCTGGGCAGAGAATTCCACAGATTCACAACCCTCTGGGAGAAGAAATTCCTTCTCAACTCTGTTTTAAGTTGGCTCCCCTGTATTGAGGCTGTACCCCCTAATTCTAGTCTCCCCGACCAGTGGAAACAACCTCTCTGCCTCGATCTTGTCTATCCCTTTCGTTATTTTAAATGTTTCGATTAGATCACCCCTCGTCCTTCTGAACGCCAACAAGTAAAGACCCAATCTACTCAATCTATCATCATAAGGTAACCCCCTCATCTCCAGAATCAGCCTAGTGAATCGTCTCTGTACCCCCTCCAAAGCTAGTATATCCTTCCTTAAGTAAGGTGACCAAAACTGCACGCAGTACTCCAGGTCCGGCCTCACTAATACCCTGTACAGTTGCAGCAGAACCTCCCTGCTTTTGTACTCCATCCCTCTCGCAATGAAGGCCAACATTCCATTCGCCTTCCTGATTACCTGCTGCACCTGCAAACTAACTTTTTGGGATTAGATCAGTTGGGAGAGCGTTAGACTGAAGATCTTAAAAAGGTCCCTGGTTCAATCCTGGGTTGCGGCAATATCTGGTGATTTTTCAAAGAGTTTCATGCACAAGGACCCCCAGGTCCCTCTGCACCACAGCATGTTGTAATTTCTCCCCATTCAAATAATATTCCCTTTTACTGTGTTTTTTTTCCCCCAAGGTGGATGACCTCACATTTTCCAACATTGTATTCCACCTGCCAAACCTTAGCCCATTCGCTTAACCTATCCAAGTCTCTTTGCAGCCTCTCTCTGTCCTCTGCACAACCTGCTTTCCCACTAATCTTTGTGTCATCTGCAAATTTTGTTACACTACACTCTGTCCCCTCTTCCAGGTCATCTATGTATATTGTAAACAGTTGTGGTCCCAGCACCGATCCCTGTGGCACACCACTAACCACCGATCTCCAACCCAAAAAGGACCCATTTATCTCGAGACTCTGCTTTCTGTTAGCCAGCCAATTCTTGATCCATGCTAATACATTTCCTCTGACTCTGCTTATCTTTATCTTCTGCAGTAACCTTTTGTGTGGCACCTTATCGAATGCCTTTTGGAAATCTAAATACACCACATCCATCGGTACACCTCTCCACCATGCTCGTTATCCTCAAAGAATTCCAGTAAATTAGTTAAACATGATTTCCCCTTCATGAATCCATGTTGCGTCTGCTTGATTGCACTATTCCTATCTAGATGGGCTGGGTTTGTTTTCTTTGGAACAGAGGAGGCTGAGGGGAGACCTGATTGAGGTCTATAAAATTATGAAGGGCCTGGATAGAGTGGATAGGACAGACCTATTTCCATGAGTTAAAGTAGTCAACAAGCAAGGGACATAAATTTAAAGCAATTGGTAGGAGGTTTAGAGGGGATTTGAGGGGAAATGTATTGTGTGGTGGGGGTCTGGAACTCACTGCCTGAAAGGGTGGTAGAGGCAGAAACCCTCACCACATTTAAAAAGTACTTGGATTTGCACTTGAAGTGCTGTAACCTACAGGGCTATGGACCAAAAGCTGGAAAGTGGGTTTAGGCTGGATAGCGGTTTGTTGGCCTGCGTGGCCTCCCTCTGCTGTAAATTTCTGTGATTCTATAACTACTCCTTGTGGTCGTGAGTTCCACATTCTCATCATTTGTAAAGAAGTTTCTTCTGAATGCCCTATTGGATTTATTAGTGACTATCTTATGACCCTAGTTTTGGACTCTCCAAGTGTAAACATCTCTACGTCTACCTTTTCATTATCTTAAAAACGTCACCCCTTAGGCTTCTCTTTTCTGGAGAAAAGAGCATTAAACAACACCCCAACTCTGGAGCAGCATTACAGACTGCTCAAGGCTGAGGTCCAACAAAAAAAACCTGGGACCTAAAGAACAGGTGGTGGATGGAGAAAGCACAGGAGATATAGCAGCTGGCCGACAGCCATGATGTGCGAGGATTCTTCATCGTAGTCAAGGCCACCTATGGTCCAAACACACAAGGTCCCACCCCACTGCTGTGCAAGAACAGGGAAACACATCAAGGACACCGAGGCAGTCAGGGCACGCTGGAAGGAGCACTTGAAGATCTCCTCAATCGAGACTCTGCCTTTGACTCGAGTGTTCTCTACTCCATCCTGCAGCATGCTACCCGCCACCACCTCAGTAAAACCCCAACACTGCATGAGCTAGAAAAAGCCATAAGACAGCTTAAGAACAACAAGGCTACGGGAGCGGATGGAATCCCTGCTGAGGCACTGAAGTGTGGCGGAGAGGCACTGCTGGCACGATTACATGACCTCGTCTCTCTCACCTTGGAGTGAGGAGAGCATGCCGGGAGATCTCAGATGCAGTGATCGTGACCATCTTTAAAAACGGGGACAAGTCTGACTGGCAACTACAGAGGAGTCTTCCTGTTATCAGCCACTGGGAAAGTCATCACTAGAATACTCCTCAACCGTCTTCTCCCTGTGGCTGAGGAGCTCCTCCCGGAGTCACAGTGCGGATATCGTCCCCTACAGAGCACAAAGGACATGATTTTTTGCAGCACCACAGCTGCAGGAAAAATGCAGGGAACAGCACCAACCCGTGTACATGGCCGCCTTCGACCTTACAAAGGCCTTTGACACACAACCGCGAGGGTCTATGGAGCAACGTCCTTAGTTTCGGATGCCCCCAAAAGTTCGGCACCATCCTCCGCCTGCTCCACGACGACATGCAGGCCGTGAACCTTACCAACGGATCCATCGCAGACCCAATTCACGTCCGGACCGGAGTCAACAGTGCTGCGTCATCGCCCCAACCCTCTTCTCAATCTTCCTCGCTGCCATGCGCCACCTCAAGTCAACAAACTCCCCACTGGAGTGGAGCTAAAATACAGAACCAATGGAAACCTGTTCAACCTCAGGTCGAGCTACAGTATGCGGACGACGCCTGCGTCTCCGACATAGAGGCTGAACTCCAGGACATAGTCGACGTATTTACTGAGGCGTACGAAAGCATAGGCCTTACAAGAAACATCCGTAAGACAAAGGTCTTCCACCATCCTGTCCTCACTGCACAGCACTGCCCCGCAGTCATCAAGATCCACGACGCGACGTGGACCATTTCCCAGATGTCGGGCGCCTCCTATCAGCAAGAGCAGACATTGACGACGCGATTCAACACCGCCTCCAGTGCACCAGTGCAGCCTTTGGCTGCCTGAGGAAAAGAGTGTTTGAAGACCGGGCCCTCAAATCTGCTACCAAGCTTATGGTCTACAGGGCTATAGTAATACCAGCCCTCCTGTATGGCTGAGACGTGGATCATGTACAGCAGACACCAAGTCTCTGGAGAAATCCCACCAACGGTGTCTCTGCAAGATCCTACAAATCCCCTGGGAGGACAGACACACCAACGTTAGCATGCTCAACCAGGCCAACAACCCCAGCATTGAAGCACTGACCACACTCGACCAGCTCCGCAGGGCAGGCCACATCGTCCACATGCCAGACACGAGACTCCCAAAGCAAGCGCTCTACTCGGAACTCCTTCACGGCAAACGAGCCCAAAATGGGCAGAGGAAATGTTACAGGGACACCCTGATAAAGTGCAACATTCCACTGACACCTGGGAGTCCCTGGCCAAAGACTGCCCTAAATGGAGGATGTGCATCCGAGAGGGCGCTGAGCACCTCGAGTCTCGTCTCCGAGAGCCTGCAGAAAACCAGTGCAGGCAGTGGAAAAAGCGTGCGGCAAACCAGTCCCACCCACCCTTTCCCTCAACGACTATCTACCCCATCTGTGACGGGGACTGAGGTTCTCATATTGGACTGTACAGCCACCTAAGGACTCATTCTAAGAGTGGAAGCAAGTCTTCCTCAATTCCGAGGGACTGCCTATGATTTTTAAGTTACACACGTCAGCCAAATGCTGCATCCATTATCATTGTGAATCCTTTATCGTGTAACTTTGGGGACAGCTACCCTATCTTGGCCATGCAGTTAGTGCCTCTGGTCTGTCGCTTTGCCATTCAGTAAGGGCTTGGCTCAGTTGGTAGCACTTTCATCTCTGAATTATTAGGCTATGGGATCAAATCTGCTTCGGGACTTAAATTGCTACATTAGTGCTGTACAAAAAGTGTGCTGTTCTTCTGGCGGTACCGTCCTTCCACTGAAATATTAAACTCCGATCCCATCTGCTGGATCAGGTGGATGGTAAATGCCCCATGGTACCCTTTCAAAGCGCAGGGATTTCTCCAACAAATATACTTCGCTCAACCTACACCACCACAAGCAGACTAACTGGTCGTTCTGTTTGTCAGATTTCGCTATGTGAAATGGCTGCTGCATTTGCCGAATAACAGTAACTGCAGAGTGTACTTCATTCTATGTGAAGCAATGTTTGAGTCTTGGTAAGCTATTAATTTTGTTTTTCTCTCTCATCCTCATTATTTGAACTATGCAAAATCAGAAGTTACTGTTTTTGTCAAATGTTATATTCCTCTATCAGTAGATATTGATGTGTTGAGCCAACAAGTGTTGGACACCATTGTCTGTACCTTCCCATGAGCATTCATGATGTAGTCTAATCTGAGGGTAATATAAATGGAATCTCTGCTATTACCTGTGCAAATTCAATTTAATCATAATTGACAGCCCTATCTTAAAAGGAATTAAGGGTTTTAAACAAGTTGCTCTTGCTGTGTTCACTTATTAGATTTCTGAAGGTTGTTCAGACTGAACAGCCCTTGAGGATTTGGCTTGCATATTTCAAGTGACTGTTTTGTCATGAGCTCGACAAGAAGAGAAGCCATAGTATTTGGCCCCCACCGTCGTCTCCTGTTCCCTAGCCACAGACTCCATCCCCCTCCCTGGCCACTGTCTCGGGCTGGACCAGACTGTTCACCCATCTCCACCCCTGCCTCGGTGCTTCTGCTGAAACTCTCATCTATTCTATTCTATTTTTCTTCGAGTCGATTATTCCAATGTTCTCCTAGCTGGCCTCCCATATTTCACCCTCCATAAACTTGAGCCCACCCAAAACTCTGTTGCTTGTATCCTAACTCGCACCGAGTCCTGTTCACCCATCATTGGCACCTGATCCACCAACACCTCAAATTTAAAAATTCGCATCCTTGTTTTCAAATCCTCCATGGCCTCGACCCTCCCCATCTCTGTAGCAACCTTCAGCCCTGCGACCAATGTTCCCGTTTAGCAACGCAGCTGTCTGAAGCTCCCGCACAGGCCACTTGCTGCTTTCTCAATGGTAAAATTGTGCATATGCAGAAGTTTGAATGAGCCGCTCACCCAAAATATTAAATGGAACATTACCTACAACCCACATGCAACAGTGTTCCTCCAACTCTGGCTTGTTATGCATCCCCCACTCCCTTCGCCCGACCATTGGCAGCCGTGCCTTCAGCTGTCCAGGTCTTAAGCTCTGGAATTCCCTTTCCACCTCTCCATCTCCTCCTCTGACTTAAAATCTACCTCTTTGGCCACTTATCCGAATTTCTGTTTCGAATGGCCTTGCTACAGTTATACAGGGTATTGGTGAGGCCACACTTAGACTACTGCATACAGTTTTGGTTTCTATATTTACAACTCTGGAGGAAGTTCAGAGAAGGTTCACTAGGTTGATTCTGGCGACGAGGGGGTTGATTTACAAGGAGAGGTTGGGCTTCTACTCATTGGAATTCAGAAGAATGAGTGGTGATCTTATCGAAACGTATAAGATTATGAGGGGGCTTGACCAGGTGGATGCAGAGAAGATGTTTCCACTGATGAGGGAGACTAGAACTAGGGGGCATAATCTTAGTTTTAAATGGGCGGCCCCTTACTATGAGATGAGGAGGAATTTCTTGAGGGTTGTAAATCTCTGGAATTTGCTGCCTCAGAGCTGTGGAAGCTGGGACATTGAATAAATTTAAGACCGAGATATAGACAGTTTCTTAACCGATAAGGGATTATGGAGAGCAGGTGGGAAAGTGGACCTGCGTCCATGATTGGATCAGCCATGATCATATTAAATGGCGGAGCAGGCTCGAGGGGCCATATGGCCTACTCCTGCTCCGATTTATTTTGAAAAAGAGATGACTTCTCCCCGGTGTCCGAGCCAATATTTATCCCTCAACCAACACCTAAAAACACATTATCTGGTCTTTATCCCATTGCTGTTTGCAGGAACCTGCTGGCTGCAAATTGGCTGAAGCGTTTCCACATCACAACAGTGACTACACTTCAAAAGTACTTCATTGGCTGTAAAGCACTTTGGGATGTCCTGAGGTTGTGAAAAACATTATGAATACTTGGTGTCAATTTTTTTTGTTTGATTACGCTCCTGCGAAGCACCTTTGGATGTTTTAGTACGTTAAAGATGCTGCTATAATGCAATAAGTTGTTCCATTATTTGCTAGTCTATTTCGAGAGACAGGCTTGAAAAGGGTAAATTAACTGGTTATGGATTGTATTTTTGGAGGCATTTTTATATAGTTTGTACAAATTGTATAAATCAAATTGATGTTTGTTTAGTTAACGTGATATTTTCAGTAGAGACAATGAATGCAGTGTAAATTCCCATGCCCAATTTAGTTCAGTTATTTAATTGTACGACCCAGGTAGTGTTCTCTCGGAGAGCAAAACGCAAAAGATACAGATTTTGTATAATTGAAGGGCACAATCCGCTCGTAGGGAAAAAAAGCAGGCATTTTAAAAGAAAATGTTTGGAATGGCCGAACAGTAATAACTCTTGTGCATGATTATAAATAAACTGTGTATAGCGATGGTCTAGTAACACTGACATTTTAACCTTTCATTCCAGACACTCGTACAGTATGCTGGGAAGTGGAAAATCTCTGAGGATCCTTTGCCTTTGTTGGAGGTGTACACTGTGGCCATACAGAATTATTCCACAGCACGGCCTTGCCTCACTGCTGAGTGTGAGAATGTATGCTTTGTACTTGACCGACTAGCATTGTAAGTACAACCAGCAGCTTAATTCTATACAGGAAATAGTTCTGTAATCTGTGGGTAACATTTACACCTCTGATATTTAGGCAGAAAATCTTGCAACTGAAATGCTATACATTATGCAGAACAGTCTGATTTATATATTTGAAACAGTTGGATCTATGAAATGTGATTAAAAATTAATTTATGAACTAGACTATTGGTGATTATATGCAAAGTAGTCACCAGGTGGTGGTAGTCTTTCCATGTGAGCTTGGACTATTAACAAGTGACGTGCTTCTATATATAAGCAACCTCTTCCATGCTGCTTCATTCCTCAGTTATTCTAAATATTTAAAAACTTTGTAATGCTACCATTTCCCATTTTTAAATTTAATTTAGATTTTTTTTTCTTATCCTCTACTTTGTATTTGCACGATGGTGGCAGAATCACAAAAATACATTCCATCCACTGACATTTATGTATGTAAAAAGAAAAAAAATCCCAAGAGCAGACTGACCTGATACTTAAATACGTAATATCTCAAGTCTCCAGTCTTCCATACAACGCACATCAAGTATTCAATATGTCTGCAGCACAAAACAATCTGAGCTTTTTCCAATTAATTATTTCGGAGCCAAATCAAAGTACTTCACTATCCACTTCAATGCCTCTTGCCACACCACGCTCAAACTTTGATACGATTATCTTCTGTCTCACCGTGAGCAATGACACGCAAGATCCACTAATGCGTTGTCAAAACCAGGCTGGGTATAGTTCAGCCTTTAACCTATTGGCTGCATCTGCTTCCAGGCTCCACAGGATTACAAATGGAGGGGAGGGGGGCGGTGGGGGGAGAACTGGAAATTCTGAAAATCAGAAATGAAAACACACAATTCTGCAAATGCACGGCACAGTGCACACTGGTCAATACCTAATAGCAACAAATCTTACGGGCATAACCCTTCATCAGAAAACTGTACAAAGGATTATACTTGAAAGATTAATGTAGTGCTTTACTGACTGACCTGCACTGTAATCCCAGCATGTATTTTTTTGTTTGAGCATCACAATTGTGATTTTATCTTGTGTTCAATCTTGAAAACTGGGTCATACTACAGGTGGGTAGGCATGTGCAACGCAATCTGTTCAGCTCAGCTTGGCTGCTATGCAACGATAGCAGAAGTGCTCTTTTCCATGAGAATCTAAAGTCCAAATCTACTGAAATTGTTGCTTTCTTTGGTTATTTCCCCTGTCACATGGTTGATGTAAAAATTACATTGATCCACTCACTGCTAGCCTTCAATCTCTTAATTTATAACCTAGATTAGGTATTTAACTGATAGCAAGGCTTTGTGTAATTCTATGGTGTTTCTGCTCTTTTTTTTAAACTATTAGCAATTCACAATCTGGTAGTAATGTTGGGAATGAGCTGCTTTTACTGGTAATTGTCAATATTTCATTACCTCCTTTTTATCCTAAATGTTGACTTGTACCATCCAGCCCACAATATTTCCCAATGATTTTATTTCCTGTTAGCTATTAAAGCCTGTTTTTATGTGTATCTGTAGAGGATTGCTGCAATGCTCAATTTAGCCCATTGAAGCATGGAATACTAGTTCGATATTAAAAAATGTTACGCAACAGCCTGAATGATTTTAAAAGCACCAGCTTGATTGCTTCAACGTGGTCTGGATCTTTTTCAAAGCAATAAGACAAGTTGGAAATTTTGGCTTTATTAAACACAGCTGTTGAGTATATCCCACCAAAATGAAAATCTATTGTACAGAATTGTTTGGCTAGTTTAAAAATTGCGTAACCAGGATTGCATAATAGTATGCGTAACTTTTTAAGTAAAAATATGAAATGTAAAATTATAGGTAATTTTAAGTTAGCAAGAGATTTCTTACACACACTTTCTGTTTTGACCTTGTATTCAGACTCAAAGGAAATTGACGATTCTCTTTGTAAATGAATTTTATCCATATATTGGCCCTGAAATTGCGGTGTCTGTCGAGTACGCAGTCATAATCCCTTTTGAAATGCTCTGCAAGGTCCAGATTTCCTGAACTTGCGATTGAAAGGCCATTTGTGGGGGGTCTGAAATTGCCCACGTAAATTGCTGCAAGCAGGCATCAGCGTAAGGGGATATCTCGGCCTTAAATTAAACATATCCAAAATTATGCACATAAACTTTATTAAATGAGTTTATGCAAATATTGGTCCAGATTACAGTTTTAATGTGCAAAATTATCACAATGTAATTTGTATTGAGTTTGGAATGATGGTAATAAAATTCTGTTAATTGTATCATTTTTACATTTCGGGATTCTGTTGCATATTAGGGGATTCCCTTCATAAATGATTTCAGTGGCATTCTCCTTTGTCATTGGCTTCTGAACCGCCTGCGTCCCCGGGATCCGTGGACCATTACACGGCCCTCCACCTCCAGGCCCGAGACCACAATTCTTCGCAGCCTGAGCGGCTGCAAGTAATTTTGTAAATATTTCGTGGGCCGGAGGCGTACTCCCAAGGCATGCCTCCGATTGCAATTTGTAGTAGCCTTCTAAACACAAAATATGTCAAAAGTGGGAAAAGTCTAAAGAATTTTGAAGTGTTAACTTCTCCACATTTTTACAAGTTTTGTCTTGTAACTTTTTAGCTTGCCATCATTGGATTTAAAAAGACATTAGGCATTGACTGGCTTAGGGTTAGTGTATCCAAATGAATTGAAAATGTGCAGGAGTCAAATGTTGGAAAATATGGTTGTGCTTTAAGTTTACTGTTGTCTCTTTCAGCTTGTCACTCCTCCCCTCTTTGATTTAACTTCTCATTTTAAGCTATATGTTTTGATTTCTATCTATTAAATGGGCAGCCCCTTATTCTAAGACTATGTCCCCTAGTTTTAGTTTCCCCTGAGTGGAAACATCCCCTCTGCATCCACTTTGTCAGCCCCCTCATATGTTTCAATGAGATTACTTCTCATTCTTCTGAACTTCAATGAGTATAGTCCCAATCTACTCATCCTATCCTCCATAAGTCAACCCCCTCATCTCCTGGAATCAACCTAGTGAACCTTCTCTGACAGCCTCCAATGCAAGTATATCCTTCCTTTAAATATGGAAACCAAAACTGCACACAGTACTCCAGGTGTGGCCTCACCAATACCCTGTACAATTGTAGCGGGACTTCTCTGCTTTTATACTCTTCCCCCTTGCCATAAAGGCCAACATTCCATTTGCCTTCCTGATTACTTGCCCTACCTGCATACTAACGTTTTGTGTTTCATGCACAAGGACCCCCAGGTCCCTCTATACTGCAGCATTTTGCAATTTTTCTCCATTTAAATTATAATTTGCAGTTCTTTTTTTTTTCCTGCCGAAGTGGATAACTTCTCATTTACCCACATTATACTCCATCTGCCAAATTTTTGCCCACTCACTCAGCCTGTCTATATCCATTTGCAGATTTTTTTTTTGTCCTCCTCACAATTTGCTTACCCACCCATCTTTATCATCAGCAAACTTGACTACATTACACTCTCTCTTCATCCAAGTCATTAATATAGATTATGAATAGTTGACCCAGCACAGATCCCTGCAGCACACCACAAGTTTGCCAACTGGAAAATTACCCATTTATCCTGACTGTTAGTTAACCAATCCTCTATCCATGCCAAAGTTTACCCCCAACCCAGTGAGCTTTTATCTTATGCAGTAACCTTTTATGTGGCACCTTATCGAATGCCTTCTGGAAATCCAAATACACTGGTTTCCCCCTTATCCACCCTGCTCGTTACCACCTCAAAGAACTCCAGCAAATTTGTCAAACATGATTTCCCTTTCATAAAACCATGCTGAATCTGCTTGATTGAATCATGCTTTTCCAAATGTCCTGCTACTGCTTCCTTAATAATGGACTTCAGCATTTTCCCAACCACAGATGTTGGGCAGTTTCCTGCTTTTTGTCTGCCTCTTTTTTTAAATAGGGCTGTTACTTTTGCAGTTTTCCAGTCTGCTGGGATCACCCCAGAATCCAGGGAATTTTGGTAGATTACAACCAATGTATCCACTTAAATGTTGGTGTTCAGAGAGATTTGGGTGACCTTGTGTAAGAAACACAAAGCGAGCATGCAGGTACAGCAAGCGATAAGGAAGGCAAATGGCATGTTGTCCTTTATTGCAAGGGGGTTGGAGTATAAGAGTAAGGAAGTCTTTCTACAATTGTAGAGAGTGTTGGTGAGATCACACCTGGAGTACTGTGCACAGCTTTTGTCTCCTTATCTATGGAAGGATATACTTGCCTTAGAGGCGGTGCAACGGAGGTTCACTAGATTGATTCCTGAGATGAGGGGGCTGTCTTATGATAGATTGTGTAGAATGGGCTGATACTCTCCAGTTTCGAAGAATGAGCGGTGATCTTATTGAAACATACAAGATTCTGAGGGGGATTGACAGGGTAGATGCTGAGAGGTTGTTTCCCCTGGCTGTGTCTAGAATTGGGGGGCACAGTCTCGGGATAAGAGGTCGGCCATTTAGGGCAGGGATGAGGAGGAATTTCTTCAGAGGGTTGTGAATCTTTGGAATTCTCTGCCCCAGAGTGCTGTGGATGCCGGATCTCTGAATATATTCAAGGCTAAGATAGATAGATTTTTGGAGTCTAGGGGGATGAAAGGATATGAAGATTGGGTGCGGAAGTGGAGTTGAGGTCGATGATCAGCCGTGATCTTATTGAATGGTGAAGAGGCTCGAGGGGCCGTAGGGCCTACTCCAGCTCCTATTATGTCTCGTGTCTTATGTTGAGGGTTGTTGTAATAGAGGGCTTCAAGGTTAAGGGGTTCTGATGAGGTAAATCGTGATTAATTGTTTCCATTGGTTAGTGTGACCATAATGAGGGCTCAAATGCAAGTTAACTGGGAAAAAAGGGGATGGCAGAAATATGGTGCAAGTGAGGAAGAGCCATTGATGCAGACTTTCGGCCAAATGGTTTGTTTTTGTGCATTCAATGTGGGGTGGGGGAGTGGAAGAGCGAATGAAAAAAGATTGACGACAGACACAGAGGGACCTACCTGATGCTGTTAATTTATCATTTCCAAGATTGTTCCCACTGCTATCTGCACTCATTGAATATTTTACTGCTCGATATGCGCTCTAGTTTGAAAGGACAGAAATGTATAATTGCACTGTTGAATACTTTGTTCACCATTTCACGTGAACACGGAATGAAAATGCCATCTACCCACCCTTGTGCTTTACTGAAATCCTGGTAACCCCATTATCCTCCATGTTTGTTTTTTTTCTTTCTTCCCCCTACCCCCCAATCAATATGGGACTGAAAGAAAGAGCATTTACATAGCCCCTTTCACGACCATGGGACATCCCAATGCACTTTACAGCCAATTAAGTGCTTTTGAACTGTCGTCCCTGTTGTAATGTGCACATCCGCTGGATCATCCATTTTTAGATGCTGGTTGAGGGATAAATATCGGCTAGGACACTGGGAGAACTCCCCTGCTGCTCTTCGAGTAGTGCCGTGGGATCATTTACATCCACCTGAGGAGACAGATGGAGCATTGATTTAACATCTCATCCAAAAGCTGGCATCTTTTGACAGTGTGCTCCCTCAGTACTACACTAGAGTTTCAACTAAGTCCTGGAGTGGGCCTTGAACCCAAGGCCTTCTGTCTCTGGTGAGTGTGTTACCACTGAGTTGAGGCTGAAGTCTAATAATGAAAAGAGCTACGCAAAGAACGCTTAAAATAAATCAATTGCTGTGATTGACCCTTGAGAAGGCTCAGCCCTGCATTGGAGAAGTATTGAATATTTCAATTGTGGAAAAACTCAATCTAAGTTTATCATTGTCACGTCTTGATCTCGATTTGGTTGCACGATGCCATGCATTTCAGCAAGATAGCCTTGGAGAAAAGTTACTGGATCTCGCAATGTGGTGGTGTTATAGAAGAATACTTTATCAAACAAAAGATGCAGAATTCAGCTCGGACGATTGGTGTGGGGGGTGGGGTGATAGGTTTTCTCTGACTCCCCAGTAAATCTGCATGCTGCATTGGTTTTGCCAATAATGCAATACTGACTTCTAGTCATTAGAACAGTTTAATAATCTGAAAGGCACATTACTAAGATAAACGGTGAATGGACAAAAACTGAACGCATTTCATGGCACCTAGGTCAGTCTGAGATACCCTTCAGGGCAAGGCCAAATGGAACTTTTCCAGATATATAATATATATAAAATGTATATATATATTATATATTATTTATATATATATATAGTTTTGGCCATTTCCATCCAATTCGTTGCGGTAAATAAATTTGTTTTCTTTCAATATGAAAATTGAAATTTGGTCCAAACTTCTAATAACTAGTAACAGACTGATTTCTAATTCTGCAGTTTATTTTGGAATAAGACTAACTTTGTACAGGGTTATCAATTTCCTGCCGTTAAAGTATAAATTACATGTCAATGATTTTTGCACATTATTCCAAATGCTGCTGAAAATTGTGCATACTCGCGCGAAAGGGAAGGCTCATAGAATCACTTTTTTTAATAAGTTGGAGGAATTGCTGGTCGTAGAGACTCTAAATTGTTTCTCTCTGTTTTTTTGGTGCCAAGGTCAAAAATGCACGGGAACGAGGCATAAGCTGCATGAGAAGTGAAGTTTTAAATGCAGCTGTTGAAAATGAACTGGACATGAAAGTATTGTTCATGTGGGGGAGGTGTAAAAATGGCAGTTTGAAAGTTTAAATCGGCAGCAGTCAAGCATTGCTTGCCAGCACTGCCTGATAGTGATGGAGAAATCTGCTGCCTCGGTACTCATACTGGAGATTTTGCAGAGGTTGGGTTGAAGCACAACACTTTGAAAGTCTGAACTGATGTCTACTATCAGCAAACTTCAGTTTTAAAAAAAAAATCATGACCGCCTCAATCTCCTCCTGAAACTTATTGTTGATAAAGTAGTTTTACTTTATCAGGCAATGCATGTCGCCGATACTTGTGCATTGATTTCATTTATTTGTATTACAATAAATGTAATTTAAATGAGGGCAACTAAATATTTCTTTAAAATTGTTTTTTTTTCTGTGGCGTGGTGTCTATTTCCTCTTATTCCTTTTCTTCCTTCTCTTCCTGGGACAAACCAAGATGTACTTGGCTATATTTTTTTCCACATAGACAAGTACATACATTTTCGGACGGGAAACCAAGTTTACTGCATGCTGTGTAGTTTTTAACTCCACAGCATGCGCCTTTTAACCCTGACTGGTTCCTCGCCTGGAATTCAGTCTGACTGATGGGCTTGGCTTCCAGTCGAGTGTAGAATTCTCCGGAACAGACCGCTGGACCAGGCAGCTCTGATCCATGACTGTGGGGCATTTGTAATTGGAGGGTGTTTCTGGATGGTGAGTGAGCTGGGGGGGTGGGTAGGGTGTTTCTGGATGATGGGGGGGGGGGGGTGTTTCTGGATGGTGAGTGAGCTGGGGAGGGGTAGGGTGTTTCTGGATGATGGGATGATGGGAGGGGGGGGGGGTGTTTCTGGATGGTGAGTGAGCTGGGGAGGGGTAGGGTGTTTCTGGATGATGGGATGATGGGAGGGGGGGGGGTGTTTCTGGATGGTGAGTGAGCTGGGTAGGGTGTTTCTGGATGATGGGAGGGGGGAGGGGGGGGGTGTTTCTGGATGGTGAGTGAGCTGGGTAGGGTGTTTCTGGATGATGGGAGGGGGGAGGGGGGGGGTGTTTCTGGATGGTGAGTGAGCTGGGGGTGGGTAGGGTGTTTCTGGATGATGGGAGGAGGGGGGGGGTGTTTCTGGATGATGGGAGGAGGGGGGGGGTGTTTCTGGATGGTGAGTGAGCTGGGGGTGGGTAGGGTGTTTCTAAATGATGGGAGGGGGGGGTGTGTTTCTGGATGGTGAGTGAGCTGGGGAGGGGTAGGGTGTTTCTGGATGATGGGAGGGGGGGGTGTGTTTCTGGATGGTGAGTGAGCTGGGTAGGGGTAGGGTGTTTCTGGATGATGGGAGGGGGGGGGGGGGGGGGTGTTTCTGGATGGTGAGTGAGCTTGCGGGGTGGGTAGCACTCCTGGTCCACAAGCAGTAGTGTGCAGACACTTATCGTTTTCCAAAAGCTGTCCTCGCCTTACTTCAGCCGCTGTATTTCCCGAAGCCTGGGAAACCCGGCCACCAATCTTCCCTCGTGTTTTTTTGGGGGCCGCTCAGTCTTTAACCTGCTAAGTGGCCTACTCAAAATTCCGCGCGTGCGCCGTTTTTCCCTTTAAAAGTCGGTGTGCCAGCAACGCGGGACCTCGACTACTGCACCACCGTGTGCGTGGCTTCACGGGAATACTGCTGGCTGCCCACTGTAAACCCTGCAAAACAGGTTAAATCAGAGGCTGCCAGCCTCATCGAAAACCCGGAAGTGGGCAGGTTGGGCTCAGCGTTTAAAACCCAGCTAAAATTCAGCCCACTCTTGGGGTAGAGTTAAGGGAGTTTTACCATTTTGGGAATGTCGCACTTGATGCCAGTGTCTTGTGCTGAGAATCCTGATGCCAACACCTTGTGCTATGAATTAATAATTTGCATTTGCACAGTGCCTTTAATGTAGAAACATTTCCCAAGGTACTTCACAGGTGTAAGTCGACAAAAATGAACGCTGAGACGAAGATGGTGATATTAGACGGGTGGCCGAAAGGGTGGGTTTTAAGGAGGAGAGGGAGGGACAGAGGTGTTTGGGGTGAGAATTCCAGTGTGTGGGGCCACCAATATTGGGGGTGACAGAAGCCCAGAGTCTCGGGGGCAGAGTTTCCAGATGAAACGGCTATTTACTTGTACTTCGAGCAGTTTAGTATACTGTATCTGCTGCTCATGTATGCAGTCTTCTCTACGTTGGGGAGACCAAATGCAGATTGGCTGACCGCTTTGCTGAACACCTCCATTCAGTCCGTGAGGGTGACCCCCGAGCTTCTGGTCGCCTGTCACTTTAATTCCCCACCCAATCTCACTCTGATCTCTCTGTCCTCTGCCTCTTACACTGTTCTAATGAAGCTGAACGTAAGCTTGAGGAACAGCACCTCATCTTTCAATTAGACACTGGACTCAACATAGAGTTCAACAATTTCGGACCATAACCCCGAGCCATATTTTTTTCCAAACAGCAGCTATTGATGATTTTGCCATTCCTATTTGCGACATTTAATCTCTGCTGCCTTCCACCCTATCACAGACCGTCCCTTTTGTTCTCTTCCCTCCCCACCCCCCCGCACCTCTGCACCTGGTTAAAATCTGTTACATTTCTAACTTTTTCCAGGTTCTTGCTCTCGCTCTCCACGGATGCTGCCTGACCTGAGTAGTTCCAGCATTTTCTGTTATAATTTGTGAAGTCTGGTTCAGCCTGAGACAATGGCAGGGTAGGGGGATGGAATCAATGGCGAGGGTGTGGTGTTTGTGGTGGGCATTTAGATAGCATCTTTCACGGCCTCATGACATCCTAAAATGCTTTAGATTACAGCCCTGCAAATCTTTCCTATTTTTAGTATATCTATAGTGTCCTTTTAAAACAGACTGTCCATTTTCATGTTAAATTACTGCCATAAAATGTAAGTGGCACACTTTGACAATTCTTTTTTTTTTCCTCCGTTCCCAAATTTTTCCCATTCCTTCTACCATATTGTTTGCTGCACAGTCAATTGTCCTGGTTTTGCTACACATGAACTTCAAGTCTTCTGAAGTATGAAGCTGGACTTGGCAATGATATCTTGACCAGGATGAACATTTCACCACATTCTGGGGACATTAGCCAATGAATGGATGGGAATGTGGCCATGTTCGGTTGCCTGCTCCTTATTAGAGCACATTCCTTTCTTGCAAAATGAAGACTGGCACTTCCATAAAATCCAATATAGTTTATTACTGGCAGGACCCTGAAGTTGTCAGCTGTTGGGTGAAAATATATCTGCTATTGGTACTTGAGTTTAAAATAATATGCCAACTTTTCAACCTAAGCAAAGTAGCTATGATATGGCTAATATTTTGGTGCATCAGAGGTCTGTAATAATGCATAGCAGAAGCAACTAACACTCAACTGCTGGCAAATGTGTTCTATGCAGAATGTATGTGAATCAGCACTGATAATCAAGAATGTTGTACTGACAACTGAAATTATTTTGTGACCGACCCAGTGCACCAAATTGAGGATCATTCTCCTTCTCTCTCCGGCAGCATCTCTTGTTTCGCTTTATCCTTTGCTCACAGAAAAAATAAAAGTACTATTTTTTTCCCCCCGTTTTTATACTTTACACAGACCTAATTTGCCCGTGATTGCGAATTATGGTTCTTGCTTTCCTATTCTTCGCTTCCTTCTCCTAGTCTTTTCTGTTCTTTTTCTGATTGAATGTTTGCAATATCCCAGTGCTAAGTGATAGCCATTTAAATGGCTATCAACTAATACTTAAAAGTCTCAGTCCATTTGATTTTATCTTTCCCTAATACCAGCTGTATTACATTGTCCCCATTACAGCATCAAGGGCCCAAAATTTCACATTGTAAAATAGCTCAGTTTTTTGGCGTTCTTTCTGATTAACGGCCGCTTTTTTTTTTTAAAGTCCAAAGTAACGCCCCCCCCAAAAAAAAGTCCGAAGTTTCGCCAAAATTATTTTTCATTTTGGCGCAGCGCAGAAATGCCTCCGGTTTTGAGGGTGGAGCTAATTTTTGCCGCCAAAAAAGTGAGACCCATTCTGCGCATGCGCAGGGGGAGGTGCAAGCTGCGATCCTGCTGGCCAGTGCTCAGACCCGGTGTGCCTC
This sequence comes from Pristiophorus japonicus, assembly GCF_044704955.1. Lineage (NCBI taxonomy): Eukaryota > Metazoa > Chordata > Chondrichthyes > Pristiophoridae > Pristiophorus > Pristiophorus japonicus. The sequence continues at coordinate 160,776,700 of NC_091985.1, forward strand.
GAAGCCCGGTGAGCAGCGGCGACGGGACGTCAACAGTTCGATGGTGGAACTTAAGCACTTCCCTGCTATTTCAGTTTTGAATTGCATTAAAGCTTGTCTTTTCCCTTCGCTCAAACATTTTTAAGTAGTTTGTATATAATTTTTGGTCCCTTCCTCCAAAAGCTATAACTCCACTCCATTTTCCAAGGTGGTGTAGGTAACGCCAATTTCGATCGCACTCTGACTTGGTAAGGCAAGGTTTAAAAAGTGGTCCTTAGCGCTGTCCTTTTTTATTTAAAAAAAAAAAAAAAAATCCTTATTGGTGAAACTTGCAAAAATGGATGGGTTTGACCCCGAGTGTTGTCAAAAAACGGTACTTTAAAAAAAAAACTGCCGTTATCTGTTAAGGATGGTGTCATACCATTGGCAAAACTAGCAAAATCGCCTTAAATTAAGTTAGCTTCAAAAAACACTGTTGGCTCCAAAATGGTGATGCATTTTGGGCCCCAAGTGCCTTGCCTTCATTCACAATTCCTGGCAGCCTGTTCAGCTTTAGTGTGGCATCTGCTCTACAATTCCTCTTCACAACTCTAAATCTGTGCCCCCTCGTTCTGCCCTGAAATGTGAAAATATTGTTTGGGGTTTACAATCCCTAGCCTGTTGACTGGCAGTTTGAAAATTCAAGTGGGCTTCTGAAGACAATGACTTCTGCTGGGACATGCTGTATTTGTTAGCCAAGATAGTGAGGGGGCAGGAGTGCGTGACAGCTGAGCTTGAATCTATCTTTGTATACAATTTAGTCGGGAGACAGAGTTCAGAAGTGAGAATTCTGGCTTTTTTCATTGCTTTCCTCCATTTTTGAGATTAGCTCATGAAACACGAGATTGAATTTGGAGATTTCTGAAGTGAATCAAACCATTTGCAGCACAGTCTCTTTGTTTCATAGAAACATAGAAAATAGGTGCAGGAGTAGGCCCTTCGAGCCTGCACCGCCATTCAATAAGATCGTGGCTGATCATTCCTTCAGTACCCCTTTCCTGCTTTCTCTCCATACCCCTTGATCCCCTTAACCGTAAGGGCCATATCTAACTCCCTCTTGAATATATCCAATGAACTGGCCTCAACAACTCTCTCTGCAGCAGGGAATTCCACAGGTCAACAACTCAGTGAAGAAGTTTCTCCTCATCTCAGTCCTAAATGGCCTACCCCTTATCCTAAAACTGTTCCCTGGTTCTGGACTTCCCCTCTCCCTCCTTTTTTAAAAAGTGGCATTACATTAGCTACCCTTCAGTCCATAGGAACTGATCCAGATTGTTGGAAAATCGATAGATTGTTGGAAAATGATCACCAATACATCCACTATTTCTAGGGCCACTTAAGTACTCTGGGATGCAGACTATCAGGACCCGGGGATTTATCGGCCTTTATTCCCATCAATTTCCCTAACACAATTTCCTGCCTAATAAGGATATCTTTCAGGTCCTCATTCTCACTAGACCCACTGTCCCCTAGTACATTCGGAAGGTTATTTGTATCTTTCTTTGTGAAGACAGAACCAAAGTATTGGTTCAATTGGTCTGCCATTTCTTTGTTCCCCATTATAAATTCACCTGAATCTGACTGCAAGGGACCTATGCTTGCCTTTACTAATCTTTTTCTCTTCACATATTTATAGAAGCTTTTGCAGTCAGTTTTAATGTTCCCTGCAAGCTTCCTCTCGTACTCTCTTTTCCCCTTCTTAATTAAACGCTTAGTCCTCCTCTGTTGAATTCTAAATTTCTCCCAGTCCTCAGGTTTGTTGCTTTCTCGAGCCAATTTATATGCCTCTTCCTTGGTTTTAATACTATCCTTAATTTCCCTTGTTAGCCATGGTTGAGCCACCTTCCCAGTTTTATTTTTACTCGAGAGGGATGTACAATTGCTGAAGTTCATCCATGTGATCTTTAAATGTTTGCCATTGCTTATCCACCGTCAACCCTTTAAGTATCCTCTGCCAGTCTATTCTAGCCAATTCACACCTCATACCGTCGAAGTTACCTTTCCTTAAGTTCAGGACCCTAGTTTCCGAATTAACTTAGTCACTCTCCATCTTAATAAGGAATTCTACCATATTATGGTCACTTTTCCCCAAAAGGCCTCGCACAACAAGATTGCTAATTAGTCCCTTCTCATTACACATCACCCAGTCTTGGATGGCCAGCTCGCTGGTTGGTTCCTTGACACATTGGTCTAGAAAACCATCCCTACTACACTCCAGGAAATCCTCCTCCACCGCATTGCTACAAGTTAGGTTAGCCCAATCTATATGTAGATTAAATTTATGTTTCATTTATGTTGTTCACAGTATCTGTTTTAAAAGAGCACGTTACTTGCAGCAATCATGCGTCAGTATTTAAGTTTGTTTTATTTAACATTCTGAAAACATGCAATATTGTATGCTTGAGATCTCTGAGTTAGACACTATAGGGCTGAAATTGCCTCTTTTTTAAAAAAAGAGCACAGGGAATAAATGAGTTTCCGACCAGTCAGGGTGGTCTTAGACGATCGAGACATTGCCCTCTTGATTGTTTGAGGCGGAGAAGGTATCCACCCCGCTCTTGTGCGAACGTCAGTAATGACATCATAAGGGCGCGCGCTGCCTGGTCCCCGCCCAGAAGCGACATTGCCCTCAAAAAATTCCACCACTTGTCTGTGCCCCCGACAGCTTCACGTGGCGGGAATCGGCCGGTGACTGGGCGGCACATCCGCCCTTAATGTGCAGGGCGCACTGCTGCGGCCGCCATTTTATTTTAATTGTCGGCTGACTCTGCGATCGGCCCAACTATGGCGGCAAGGGGTTCGGGCGGGCTGCCAACATGCAGCGGGTGCCGGCCCATTCTGAAGCCTTTCCTGGTGGTCTAGTGGGTGCCAAGCCGGCCTAGCAGCGTCACTCCTCTAAGTGATGGGAGGGACATGACTAAGCATCAGGGCGACGTGGCATGTCCATGTCGTGCTCAGCGCGCCACTAATGACACTGCCCGCCTTCTGCCCCGCTCCCGACTTGCTTCCACCCCAAACACCGGCCCAAGGATTTTTCACTCTATTCCCTGCCCCATTGATTGGGATGGTAATTCCACAAATAATTTTAATTATCTGCCCCAAACGGGGTGGAGAACAATTTCAACCCATAAAACTTACTAACATCACAGTAAGCAGTAGCTGGAGGTAGTCAGGATCTATAATTTTATGTGGAATCCCCTGCCCAGTTCCCAAATATTGCCTATATTTTGCGACGCAAATGATGATTTGGAGATTTGTGCCTGCGATTTTCCGCACTGAGCTGCTGCTCCAGCATCTTGCAGGTAGGAAGGGAGCTGGGGCAAGATAGCTAGTCATGCTGCAGCACTCTTAACTTGCTTGCTCCCTACATAGTAGCATCGATGAATGTCCAGGAGCAGGTTTCCATTCCCCCCATCTCCGATGGAGACATGTATCAGAGGAGGAGAAATAGAATAAAAACAAATTCGGTGGTGGGTGGGGGGGGAGGAAAAATCTGTTGATGCCCATAACAACAATATAGCTGGCATAAGAGAGGCTCATTAAATAGTGCTTGGCTTTATTGGTGTCCATATAGACTATCACACAAGGTGATCGGCTATACTGACACCAAACTGTCCTGCCCAATTAAAGACAGCACAACTTTGTTAGTGAAGAAACAATTTAAGAATTGGCATGTCATTTCCAAATTGGGGCAGGAAGAGGAAAGTGGCATAAGTCAGGATCTGGGAATAGTAATTTTTCCATTTGCTATTTCCCTTTCACAGCTGCCTTGTTCTAACTGAGAAAATGGACTAGAGAGGTGTTTCTTGGCCTCCACTAATGCTGCTCTGCATCCTCGCTTCGAGGGACTGCCTATGATGATGTGGGGAGAGTAACTATAATTTTGGTTATTGCATCTATTCTTTTTACCCATTTTGGCACTCCATATTACTGACCTTTCCTTGATTATGGCATGTATGTAGGAGTATTCTGGCTGCTTGTGGAGTGTTTATACCAACTGTTGTGGTGGTCCATGCAAACTGTTGGGGAAAAGCAAAAGGAGATAGATGCTTGTGGCTGCAGAGATCAAAAGCAGGGGAAGGTGCTGTATTCAGTGCACAAATCGGGCATTTGTGTGATCATGAATGCAAAGGAATGGAAAGCAATTCAGAAGAATATGAACAAAATGAAGATAGCAATAGTGTACTTTACAATTGCTTGTGAAATCCCTGTTGGGTAAAGCAGGATATTGGAGAAGTCTTGTATTTTTTTTTTAATTCAGTTCGGATACCACCCTGTCGCCAGCATACTGAATTGAATAAAGTATGTCTTTATTACTGAAAAAGCAATTTAAAAATAGGAACGTCTCCACAAACGAAAGCAAAAGGACCAAAATGGCACAGGTCAGATCATGGGGTAGAGGTGTTAGAAAAAGCCTCACTTCACATTAAAGGCAAGTCAAATATAATTTCACTGAGAAATGTTGTGTCTCTTTTGTTTACACAGATTGTTTACACTATTCCCTGGAGTACTTTTTTTAAAATAAGTTTTGTTATCTTGCATAATTTGCACAAAATATTTTGCTTACACCCTGTAAAAATGTGGTAATGAGCTGAAAAATCTGATTTTCAGATCTCTCTCGAGTTCATTTGATTTAAGATTTGTTGATTATCAATGGCACAAAATTAGTCGTCATTTATAGAATACTGAATTCTAGTTGATGTTGTTGACTTCATGTTAATGGCTAGTGTATTATACTATTGGATGCATAAAATACAAAATAATTTCTCTGAATTAATCTAAGCAGTCTACTGCTAAATCAATAACAAAATATTGCAGGTGCTGGAAATCTGAAATAAAACCAGGAAATGCTGGAAATACTCAGCAGGTCAGGCAGCATCTATGGGGAGAATGTTTCAGGTCTGTGACCTTTCATCAGAACTGGAAAAACGCAGGGGTTGAAGTCTGTTTATTTACGCCACCCATTACCGCCAGCAGGAAGCAAAGGCCTACCGCAAGCGGCATCCCTTCCTCCGGAGAAATTCAGTTGGATCTTTGGTAGAGGCACCAAGAGGTAACGCTGCACCATCTAACGCCACCCACGTGACACCATCCAGTGTGCAACGCCCGCTTGACGCAGCTGTCGCACTATTTGGTTTCAACGGTGGCCTTACTGGGTTTTAATTTTTTTTTTAAATTCAACCCCCCTAAGTTTTTCCAGTTCTGTTGAAAGGTCACCGACCTGAAACGTAAACTCTGTTTCTCTCTCCATAGATGCTGTCTGACCTGCTGAGTAGCTCCAGCATTTTCAATTTTTACTACTCAGAATTCAGTTGTTTTTGAAAGTACACATTTGAATTATCCAATAATTTGAATTAAACAAAGTCAGCATCAGTGAGGGGGTATTTAGTGCTTAAAAAATTAATTAATGTAATTGAATTAAGAACTCTCTTTTCTGATCCTTCCAGCTGGTCGGTGGTTCCAAAGAATACTTCAAATATATTCATTGCTTTTGTAATGATTTTTGAAGATGAATTCTCACCTTTGTTGGGATGACTCATTGAATGTTTTCAAGTCAAAGATAGATAGATTTTTAAGCAATAAGGGAATTAAGGGTTACGGGGAGAGGGCGGGTAAGTGGAACTGAGTCCACGACCAGATCAGCCATGATCTTATTGAATGGCGGAGCAGGCTCGAGGGGCTAGATGGCCTACTCCTGTTCCTAATTATGTTCTTATGAGAGGGCAGTCACCACTTCTGCCAATGTCATTGTGACTAAGTAATAGGGAGGTACTGAACTGGAATTATTTGCCCCCTCTAGTTAGGAATCTTGTCTTCATTCAACACTGCTACAGATGAACACCAGCAACTCTTTATCTGGGGAATTTGAGGGTCAATGTCCATAGCTTAAAAAATGTTTATAACCAATGTTTCAGTAAAAACATAAAGGCCGTTGGGCCCAAACATCATCATCTCTCTCTCAAATCAATTTTGTCTAAATGCCCTCTCGCCATAACCACCAACCCTTATCTCCAGAAACTCATCAATTTGTCTTTTGAAGCCACTTGTACTGTCTGTTTCACTGCCCTTCCCTTGGTAAGGTGGTTGCTAGGATTAATTAGAAATACTATCTGAACTTTCCAGTACCTTTCAGAACAAATGCTCATAGTTAGACAGCTGCCATAAACTTGGCATTCTGTTCTCTCTTCGAACGTTTGATGCAGAGGTAATGGTATCCTGCATCTCAAATAGTGTTAATCCCTACTTTGTAATATTTAAATATCCATTAAAGCAGCCCAGAGTTGATGTGGTGATCTATGGAATAATTCACAAAAACCTTGCCACACTCCAACTTCAGTAATCCCTCAACCAGGGAAATGGCAAGTGTGTGGATTTGGCAATATCTGCCAGCGTTCTAAAGGGTATAAAGCAAACTGTTGTAGTTGCGCATACACCAATTAAACTTGGATCAAATAAAGTAAGCTTTTGTCTTGTATGTTGGAATGCAGCTTTAAATAAAAGAAAGACTTGGATTTATATAGCTCCTTTCACGACCACTGGACATCTCAGCGCTTTAGTCAATGAAGTACTTTTTGAAGTGTAGTTAGTCACTGTTGTAATGTGGGAAACGCGGCAGCCAATTTCTGCACAGCAAGCTCCCACAAACAGCAATGTGGTAATAACCAGATAATCTGATTTTGTTATGTTGATTGAGGGATAAATATTGGCCAAACCACCAGGAATAACTCCCCTGATCATCATCGAAATAGTGCCATGGGATCTTTTACGTCCACCTGAGAGCAGATGGCCTCAGTTTAACGTCTCCTCCGAAAGACGACACCTCCCTTAGCACTGCACTGGAGTGCCAGCCTAGATTTTCTTTTTTGTATTCCAGTCCCTGTGGCTCAGTGAGTGCTACCCACTGAGCCACAGCTGGCATTGTGTCAGCAAAAGTCAGCATATTTTGATTTTAAAATATTGCATGTAAACTAGAGTCAAGATAGCTAATTGAGGTAACTAGTTTATGAATGTGTTGTAAATCTTAACCATCTTATAATCTAGTTATAGAATCCTTCAGATTTGCCATCTGATAAATTAGAGTTTGAGCAGGAGTCTGCATTATTTCTGTAGATTCCTAGTGTGACGGTGGTCTGTATTCTGTCCATTCTAGAAAACTAATGTGATTAGTTCACCTTTGGCAAGGATTAAACACATGGTGGTTGCTGCCAGAAATATGGACACACGCAGCAGTATTGTATCTGACAGCACATCACCGGTACATTTTTGTATATGAAAGTCTTTTTATGCTGAAATGTGAGTCTCCACAAGTGGGTACACAGGTACACCTAGCACTCGAGACACAGAATACAGCAGTGGCACATTTTCCTGCTAAAGCAAAATATCATTGGATCAATATCCTGTAATTCCTTACCCAACACCATTGTGGGAGCAGCATCACCGCGAGGACTGCAGCAGTTCAACTAGGTCCACCATCACCACCTTCAGGCAGGTAGGGCTAGGCAATGAATAGGGCCTTGCCAGTGTTGCCACATCCTGAGACCAGATCACAATGAAGTGGCAGCAGTGACTTGAGAAATACTTCAGACCCTGCAACTGATTGCTTGTAATCATTCCAGTCACGAGCAGCTGCCTGTAAAGTGGGGCTTAACTGACTATGTGTAACTGGTGCGATCATGGTACTCTGATATCTTTTAACTGTACATGGGTTACACAGCATTCGAGCTGAAAGTAAAATTGAAGTGATCTGATGCAGTGATTTGGAGTTGGTGATAAGTGCGTAGACATTTGAGAGCCGGTCACTTGGCTCTTGCGACCACTTGGTGTGGCTTGAGACCCAGCACTAGATTGTGTACCCTTTTTGGTTATGATTAATATGAAACAGCCTACTGTTTATTTTAATTCATGAGCTGAAACTACAACTGTGTATTGTACATTTTGATAATTTCACTCGTTAATGTGTCAGTAACTAGAGAACATAAATTGCATTTCATCAAAAGAGCAAAGGAAGAGGTTAGGAGAATTTTTATACAGAAGATTGTTTACCCATACCAGAAACAGCGGAGAGAGAGCAGAAACCATAATAGTTTTGAAAAGGAAAGTTGATAAATATTTGGCCAAGAAGAATGTAAAAGGGCAAGGGAATGAGATCAAATGGATAGCTCTGTCACACAGCCAGCACAAGGGCGATGGGTTGAATGGCTTCTTGAGCTGTAAAATACTACGAATCGCATTGGAGATTTAACTTCTACCATACTGAAAATATCTTTTACAGAGTTGTATGTAATTCTAAATAGAGGATAATCAACATGCTTATCATAAAGTGCAATGCGCCTGTTTCCTACACATCACATTTGTATTCTGTCAAGATGCCTTAAATTTATGAATCCATTTGTTTTTGTTGAATTGTGTCGAATGTTTTTTGTATGAAAAACCGAGGGCTGCATTCTGTGTGTGGGTAGTTTGAGGCAGTAGCTCCTTGGGCTATTTCTGTAAAACTAAGAGGATTTGATATCACAATCTTTCGATTTCATTTATTTTTGTCTCTTTTTAAAGATCACTTTTGGGATTTCTCTATTCAGTCGATCAATGGCCTGAGTGGTATGATACTTATACAACTTCAATATCACAGCAAAGTGAATTTAGTGCATAAACTTTAATGATATAATTTGGAGTAACATTGAATTTGACTGGACTGTTTAAACCGAGTGTTTTGCTTAAAAATAAATCTATAGTTGGATTGTTCCTATGCACAGAATTCAATATTTTAAGTTAAACCAGGTAATTTTTGACATCACCTGCACAAATCTGATCAGAGCTCTTACTAAGTTTCAGTTTGGCCTGAATGCCTTTTTGAAAAGTGCCAAGGCAAATACTGTTGTATGAAATGTATTGAATCATTTAGTTTTAATATTGTCATTTATCCATTTTAGGAGCTGCACGGAGCTTTTGCTTTGCTTGCCCGATGAAGTCCCAGACACCATCTGGGAGCAGTTTCAGGCCTGTGTGCAGGTAAGTTGAGCTACACGAAGTGCAACAAAGTATGTGTTATCCATCTAATAGTACAACATGTCTATCCCTGGCAAATACTATTCAGTGTAGTGTCCACCCACCTATCTCTAAAATGTAAGTTCATTGCATGATGAAGTGTGAAAATATTATAATTTTTATTGTTTTTGATTTCAAGAGGAATGTCTTGCGCAGTAACCACTTCCAAGCACATTTTGATGGTTTCCCAATGTTCAATCTTTTCGCTCTGAAGGCTTGAATCAAAATCTCATTTCCTCACAAGGAAGTCAAAAGTATCTGCCATAATGTTAAATAAGTCACCTTGCAGTGTAAAGTTCCTTATTCACCAACAGCTTTGAATGGCAGCAAAACTATTGGATTAACATTGTGCCTGTCACATTAACCGTCGATATCGCAACTTGTCTTTTATTCTTTCCTTATCCATCATCCTTTTTTGACTTCAATACACTTGAAGCCACTGCTTCAGGAACAGTAATTATCAGGTCTACTAACAGTCGTTGCTCTCTGACATTCGGGAATTTCTCGACCAACTTCTTCACTTTGCTTCAGGCGACAATTGGACCTTGAGCTGAGGTGATAATTCCATGCAACCATTTAATTTGTAACGGGCATCCTGGTAGTTTGACGGTTCCCTTCCCTGAGGTTTGTGATAAACCAGTTTAAAAAATACAATGAAAGTGCTATAAACGTAGTTTTTTGGGGTGTGGAGGGGGGGTGCGGAGGACAACAGGAATGTTTTCAAAATGTAAAACTTCTAACAGGAATTGATCTACCATCTATGCACAACAAGCTTGCAATAATATTTTAACTCTTTGGGATATCCTGGTAGCAGTGATGTGGCCATTTTCCTTTTGGAGAAATCAGTATTTCATACTTAGATCCTTGTACTGAGATATATCTCTATATAAAAGCAACACATTGTTTTGAGCTTAATGGGCTAATGGTGATTGTATGTTGGGTGTGAAGTAAAATGAACTCCTAGTTTGCTTCATTATTGGGCAAAATTGTAGATGATGAATTTCAATATGGGAAAATGCTTTGGACCGAAGAAAGACAGCTCATAGTATTTTATAAATAGCAAGAAGCTAGGAACTGTGGTTGAACAGAGATATTATGGGATTCTCGTACAGAAGCCACTCGACAAGTACAAAAAAATTAATTCAAAAGGCTAATGGAATGTTGGTCTTTATCTCGAGATCTGGAATACAAGAGTGAAATGTATGTTCCAGCTGTATAGAGCTCTAGTGGGACCCCATCTGGAGTACTGCATTCAGTACTGGGCACCACACCTCTGGAGGATGCAAGGCAGGTAGATGGAGTTGAGATCAGCCATGATATAATTGAATGGCGGAACAGGTACAAGTGGCTGAGTGTTCCTATTGTAATTATTCCAGAGGCTATCTGTAAAACTGAATTCTTAAGATTTGATTCTGTGTATAAAGTTCTTTACTGTATACTTGCTGACTGGAACATAGGGACAGTAGTAGGTCATTAAGCCCCTTGAGGTTGTTCCACCATTCAATTAGATCATGACTGATTTGTATTTCAACTCCAATTACCTGGATTTGCCATACCCTTTGGGTTGGATTTTTGGCTCGGTTGTGCCTCTGTTGGCACCCCGTAGGGTGGTAAATGGTGTTTCTAGGCGTATAGGCGGGCGTCCAGCTTTTACTGCCCAGATGTCAAATTCAGCTCATGATTGCGGTGACGCAGAAACTTACCGCCTCGCCCACTAGTTTCACTGAGATCATGATGTCTATCATCGTGCAACGCTCTGCTAGCACCCCGGATGCAAAATATGGCCCCAACGGTCTCATTAAACGCCCGCTCCAAGAAACATCTGGAAAAGCAGGCGATCTTGGCGTCTTTAAATGGAGGGAGGAGGATCCTACATCGCAGGTTACATTGACCAACGGTTGCGCAAATCACGTGCGTGAAGCTCCGACTTGCATACAGCACTTTTATCTGCCATGACTGTGTCCTTGCAAGGTCAGTAAGAATTTAATGGAATCAGTACTAGTTTGCCAGCTGCAAAGGCTCTGTACGCCCGCAGAATTGACTTCATAATGTTTCCAATGAGCAGGGAAAGCCAGAATAAGCGGGCATGTGGGTTTAGCAGAATTGCAGGCGTCCCGAGTGTTCAAGGCCATTGGCTGCACACACGTGGCTTTGCAAGCACTATTCCACAACGCAGAGTTATTCAGAAACCGAAAGAGATACCGCTCCCTAAACGTCCAGCTGGTGTGTGACCACACGCAGCGCATCCTCACAGTTAATGCCTGTTATCCAAGGAGTGCACATAATGATTTCATCCTGTGTGAGAGCAGTGTGTCTCGAATGTTTCAGCAACAAAAGAAAAGGCATGGCTGGCTGGTTGGGGACAAAAGATACAGCCTAGCCACCTGGCTCATGACCCCTCTTTATTCCCTGCCCCCCCCCCCCCCCCCCAAAACAAGCCGAGCAGCGCTACAATGTGAGCCCTGCAGCCACCCACAACATCATTGAACAGACAATTGGGGTGCTCAAGCAGCGCTTCTGATGCCTGGACCGCTCTGGAGGCAGCCTTCAATACTCCCCTCAACAGGTCTCTGAATTCATTGTGCAGGTCCAGGAGATTGCAGGCCCACCTGAGGAGGACGATGATGACTAAGAGGAACCAGGCGAGGTACTGATTGCACAGCCACCCCATCCATGGGTGAGGCAGCATGGAGCTGCTGCCGGAGCAAGAGCCACATGCCGTCAGCTCATTGCTTGAAGGAAGCTGAGGCATGCATCGAATACTGGCCACGCTATGTGCCACTGTAAAGGCTCCTCAACGCTGAACTTTGGAATGATACACGACACCAATGGCAAAGGGTCAAAGTGACACTTATCAAAACAAGAAATTCCCCCCCAACCCCCCACAAAACCAAACTATACAATAAACCAATAAAACCAAACTATACAATAGTATTCTGCTGCAAATAACTGAACAAGTTCATTTTTTTAAACAATTGTTTGCAGGCATCCTCATAGCAAGGCACCTGCACAAGGTTTTCCCACCCCTTAATAGGACTTGCCCTGAGATTCTCACCCCTTCCCTTCATCCCCCTTCCACACCTGCTGCTCCTCAGAGGCCTCGGTGCCTTCAGCAAGGCTGTTCGAGTGCTGCTGTGTTAGGGGGCAGACAGTGCAGACGACGTATGACACTACTCTGGGCCTGGAAGGCCCAGCTACGGACTGTTGCTCCTCCACATCAGCAGAAGCAATCTCTGATGGCTTGGGTGTGGACTGCGTAAGGTGTATGGTGGGAGCCAGAGTACTGTCATCCTGAGGAAGGACAGCACCTTCCACTTCCTGGGAACCACGGACACTCGGGCGGGGCGGTGTCTCAGCATCCGGAGCATGATGTGTCACCACATCTTGCTGGCCTGCTTCGGCACTGTCTGTTCCCCGTTACAGTGGGGCAGACAGAGGGTGGCACCAGTCTGTGACTGCATCACATCACTAAGGTTGCAGCATAGCTTGTGCCTGCAATGCGATCGCTGCCGCGACGTGATCAGTGGCCTGTGTCATGCCACTGTCGCTGCTGGCAGCCACCTGCCTCTGGGCAAGGATGGTGGCTTCGCTGGAGTCCCGAGATGCACGGACGATGCATGCGGCAGCCTCCGCAACACTCGACAAGTTTGTGTCTGCTCTCCGGGATCCTACCCAATGCACCCATGAGCTCGTGGTGCATCTGTGTGTTCTCCCTGGACATTGCCACCAAGTCCAGGTCCACATCTGCCTGTTCAGCAGGGCTACTGTGCAGACTCACCCTCTGGGGAGCTGGCCTCCAGGCTTTTCCTCCCGCTCAGCATTGCTGTAGGCCAGGAGCCAGAGTCCTCAAAACCCAGGAAACCGGCTTCGTCCCCAGATGTTGTGTCGGCAGACAGGACGACTGCTGGCCTGTGAGGTTCAGGCAGCGCACTTTCATCCCCTCCCTCTTCGTCTTCCCCCATGGCTAGATTTAGATGGCTCTCGAAGGCTGGTGCACTTGTAGCTGGTCATCTGCAAGCAGAAAACAATAGACGTGTGGTTAGCAGCAGGAGAGGGGGCAAGGTGATAGCAGGAAGGTGGCATTGGACATGTATATGTAAAGAGGAAGCTACGCCACTTCATATTAGGGGTCAATGAAGTCACAGCAGTCGCGTGTTCACTACCCGAAGGGGTCTCAGCATCGCCCCCGGCCACTATCTGAACTGGGATGCCCAGCAGGACCGAGACTCGCTGCTCCACATCAGTGAGCTCCAGCAGCTCGGGCTGTCTGCCTCCGGTACGTCGTTGCTCCCGTCTGTTGTGGGAGAGCTTGGTCTGCAATAAGAAGGATTCAGTTCCATCGTTCAATAGCTGCCACTGTGTAGATGTGCAAATATCTTCTCTTCAATCTGTGTGGCTTAGTGAGGTTTTTCAAAGATTGGGAATGGGTGAGGGGCAAGTAACATAGTGGCTCAGGGTGATGTTTATGAAACGCATATCAGGAGTGGGAGTGGAGTGGTGAGGAGGCTTGACTGGTTAGGGTACAAGAGTATGTGCATCCTGAATACAGAGGAAATGGTTGGAGAAGTGAGCCTTCAGCTTTCTGCTGCATTCTACAACCCACACCATGGCTTGCAACACATTGAGAAGGGGCAGTTCCATCAAAGACATTGTTCCAAAGTCAGCGTGTCTCTCAATGTGAAGGATGACATTCGTGAGGTTGTTGAACTTGCTGCATTGTGTGCCATTTCTGGTCACCGTGTCTGCCGCTGACACTTCCTGTGTGATCTTCCACCCGATTCTCTTTAAAAATGCTGGGCAACGGCCTCCCTCCTCTAACCAGATGGAGTGCAGACCACCTCCTTTCAATGGCCTGCACTAAGGCCTCTCGGCCTTTGCAAAGAATCTTCTGGCACGCTGCTGCCGCCTTGCTGTGCCATCTCTCCAGAAGTCTCCGAAGTGAGCCAGGTCATCTGCGCGCAGGAAACCACTGCGCCCGGGAAAATTGAAACGCGTCTGTGCATGCGCAAAATAGCGAACTTTTTTGATGCCGCAATTTTCAACTGGGACGCACAAACTTTCATGTGTAACACTGCGCATTATGGAACCTTCTATTTTGGTGCAATTTGCAGATGAGGGTGCAAACTTTTTCCAGGACTGCCCCGCTGTCATTACCGCCCCGAAATCTCTCAAGCCGAAAATCTGGCCCTTTGTGAAAATGTGCTTCATGATTTCAATCCTAAATGACCTAGTTCCAATTTTAAGATTGTGCCCCTTATTCTGGATTCACTCAAGAAGAAATACTTTCTATCTACCCTATCAAATCCCTTTAACATTTTAAAGATCTCCATTAGATAACCCTTCACCCTCAAACTCCAGTGAATTCAAGCCAAGTTGTCCTACTGTAATCCTTAAGTCTGTTTTTCTGGTGTCTGCGCTGTTCTCCCTCCCAAGGCCAGTATATCCGGTGAGGTACCTAAAACTGAACGCACTGCTCCAGAGAACCAAGCCTAGGTACAACTGAAGCATCGCTTTCTCCCCTTTGTATTCCAGACTTAAACTTTTTTTTTTGTACCCGTGCAATAGCTTTTATTAACTTATGTACATGAACACCTGAATCCCTTTCCTCCTCATTGGACATTATTCCAATGTGGTTTTTTTTGGATCCAAAATGGATGACCTCACACTTCGCCATCACAATTGGCCTGGGTTTTTATCTGTTTCTTTGCCTCTCCCAGGAGATCACATGGCTCCAGGTGGGATGGAGTGTAGAATGTTGCGGTTGCAGTTGTGTGGGGTGGACTGGCTGGGCTGGGTGCTCTTTACCTTTCCGCCATTGTTCATAGGTATATCTGTAATCTTCAGGGCTGCTGACCAAGGGCCGGGCGGCTCTTTGTCAGCCGGCGTGGACACGATGGGCCAAAATGGCCTCTTTCTGTGCTGTAGGTTTCTCTGTTTCTATGTTCTCCATATTGAATTCCATCTGCCATAGTTTCGCCCACTTTTTAGTCTCCTATTTTAACTTCCTGCTCCCATATGCACAACTTACAGTGCCTCCTAACTAAGTGTCATCTGCAAATTTGTATATACTCTTTGCTTCCTTAGAATCATAGAATGGTTACAGCACGAAAGAGAGCCATTCGGCCTGTCGAGCCCGTGTCGGCTCACCAAGAAAATTTCAGCTAGTCCCACACCCCTGCCCTTCCCCTATTTATCTAACTCCCTTTTGAAAACCATGATTGCATCTGCCTCCACCACCCTTTCGGGAAGTACATTCCAGATCCTAAACCCTCGCTTTGTTTTTTTTTAAAAAAAAGGTTTTTTTCTTGCGTTGCCTTTTGGTTCTTTTGCCACTCGCCTTAAATCTGTGCCCTCTGGTTCTTAACTCTTCTGCCAATGGGAACAGTTTCTCTTTACTCTGTCCAGACCCCTCATGATTTTGAACACGTCAATCAAATCTCCCCTCAATATTCTCCGCTCCAAGGAGAACAACCCAAGTTTCTCCCGTCTATCCATGTAACTGAAGTCCCTCATCTTTGGAATCATTACTTAAATCTTTTCTGTACCCCCCTCCAAGGCCTTCACATCCTTCCTAAAGTGTGGTGCCCAGTATTTTATACATTTTCATCAATTTCCACAGCTTTTGTATGCTTAAACCTCTATTCATGGAGCCCAGCATCCTCTAAGCTTTTTTAGTTGCTTTCTCAACCTGCCCTGCCACCCTCAACGATTTGTGCATACACCCTTAGGTCTCTGTTCATGCAGCCCTAAAAGGGCTGCATCATTTAGTTTATATGCCCTCTCCTCATTCTATCTACCAAAATGTATCACTTCACACTTTTCTGCCACTTGTCCGCACATTCCACCAGTCTATCTGTCCTCTTGAAGTCTATCTCTATCCTCTTCACTATTCACTATACTTCCAAGTTGTGTCATCTGCACATTTTGAAATTGTGCTCTGTACACCCACATCCAGGTCATTAATATACATCAAGAAAAGCAGTGGTCCTAGCACTGACACCTGGGGAACACCACTGTATATCCTCCTCCAATCCAAAAAACAACCGTTCACTACCACTCTGTTTCCTGTCACTGAGCCAATTTTGTATCCATGCTGCCACTGTCCCTTTTATTCCATGGGCTTCAACTTTGCTGGCACTTTGTCAAATGCTTTTTGGAAATCCATGTACACCATGTCAATTGCATTGCCTCATCAACCTCCTCATTTAAAAAAAAAACTCGATCAAGATGGTTAAACACAATTTGCCTTTAACAAATCCGTGCTGGCTTTCCTTAATTAATTTACACTTGTCCAAGTGACTCTTAATTTTGTCCTTGATTATTGTTTCTAAAAGCTTCCCTACTACAGAGGTTAAACTAACTGGCCTATAGTTGTTGGGTTTATCTTTAGACCCTTTTTTGAACAACTTTTGCCATTCTCCAGTCCTCTGGCACCACCCCCGTTTCTAAGAAGGATTGGAAGATTATGGTCAGTACCTCTGCGATTTATTCTTTCACTTCCCTCAGCGTCTTAGGATGCATCCCATCCGATCATGGTGACTTATCTACTTTATGTACAGCCAGTCTTTCTAGTACCTCGTCTTTATCTATTCTTATCCCATCCAGTATCTCCACTACCACCTCCTTCACTGTCTATGACATCATCACCATCATCATCATCATCATCATCGAAGACAGATGCAAAGTACTCATTTAGTATCTCAGCCATACCCTCTGCCTCCATGCATAGGTCTCCATTTTGGTCCATAATCGGCCCCACCCCCTTATTACCCGTTTACTATTTATATGTCTATAGAACACTTATGATGGCTGCCATTTAATTCTCATACCCTCTCTCTGCCCCTCATTTACATTTTCACTGCTCTTCTGAATTTTCTAGATTTAGCCTGATTCTCGGATATATTCTCGACCTGACATGTGTCATATGTGCTCTTTTTCTGCTTCATTTTCTTTCGTCATCCAGGGAGCTTTAACTTTAGTTGCCCGACCTTTCCCCCTCATTGGAATGTACTTTGACTGTGCCTGAACTATTTCCTCTTTAAAGGCAGCCCATTGTTCCACTACACTTTTGCCTGACAATCTTTGATTCCAATGTACCTGGGCCAGATCCGTTCTCATCCCACTGAAATTTGCCTTCCTCCAATTAAATATTTTTACTCTAGATTGCTCCTTGTCCTTTTCCATAGCTAAACTAAACCTTTATGATACTATGATCAATGTTCCATAAATGTTCATCTGCTGACACTTGCTCCACTTGACACACCTCATTCCCCTGAACCAGATCCAGTAAAGCCGCCTCCATCGGCGGGCCGGAAACATACTGACTA
The DNA here is from genome assembly GCF_044704955.1 of Pristiophorus japonicus. Lineage (NCBI taxonomy): Eukaryota > Metazoa > Chordata > Chondrichthyes > Pristiophoridae > Pristiophorus > Pristiophorus japonicus. The sequence goes on from NC_091985.1 coordinate 160,794,090, forward strand.
ACAAATATTTTTTTATCAGTCTTCACGGTAGAAGACACTAAAAACATCCCAATAGTGGATAATCAAAGGACTATAGGGAGGGAGGAACCGGACACCATCACTACCACTAAAGAAGTAGTACTCTGTAAAATAATGGGACTAAAGGTGGACAAGTCCCCTGGACCTGATGCCTTACAAAAGAAAGCCCCGCTGGCCCGCTCCTATCCCCAGCCGATTGGACTCCCTACCTACTTTAGAGAAACTGGAACCTTGTATAACTTCAAAAATAACAAAGAAAACTTAAGATTGCTGCTGCTACTCCTTCGATGATAGAACTGTTAAGCATTCAAATAATAATTCTTCTCGATCGTTTCCTTTGACGCCCTAAGTAGCCCAAAATTTTCTAAGATGTTCCTGAAATCCTGGTAATCCTTAAAAATCGCAACTGCAGGCACAATTACCAGATAAATTATCTTCAACCGAAAAATATCAAGGGCAGCCTTCTCGCAATCCTCCATGCAGCCGACTCGGCCCGCTGCTATCCCCAGCCGAAGGTCTTCCACACAAGACAATGCAACCACTCCAGGCACATAAGAAACCATCAGTGATTTTTAATAAAGACTGGATGTTAAATGTTTTTAATAATCCCATAAAATTTTTAATGTGTTGGAATGCTTGGGTGTACAATAATGAATAATATAGTTTAAGGGATATTAAATTAGTGTAAAAATGTCTTTATACAATGGAGTAGGGTCTTATTCCTGTCATGTATGCCAAATCGTCTCATTCATTGAGACCCATACGTTTAAATAGTCACGCACTAAGGTGTTCGTGGATCTAGACTGGGTCAGGATCACTGATACATGCACCATGGTCCTGTGTTGCATGTATTAGTGACCCAGAACAAGTCGGGATCCATGAACACCATGTACTGGAATCTGCCCCTGTATCATTTAAACTTCTAGGTTACAAAGAATGAGGTAATTTGACACTGAGTCCGTTCCTTTATCCAAAAATATTTTTTAGTGCTACATTTAAGTGTAGTGCAGGAGTCAGGTTAAAAGTCCAAAATAAATATGTTAAACATTTGTATAAAACAGTTGTACTTGGCTTAACCTGACTTATCTTTAAACTTTCATAACTTTAAAAACTTTAATGCATTATGTGGCAAACTTTCAAAAGAACAATCAACCCAACAAACAAGCCATCTATCCTCCTCCTTAGCGCTGTGCACCACTCCTGCCCCAGTAGATGCTGCTACCCCTGCATGTGCCCGTTGTTGCAGACTTCTGCTTCCTTGTTTTCCCCCCCCCCCCCCCCCCCCCCCCCCGGGACCCCAAGGTTTATTCTGTAGTTTTCCGCCACGGTGTTTCTTGTTGGGTCATGGCAGGGACAGAGCCAATATGTGTCATTGTGGAAGGCCCGGCTTCCTCTTCGTAATCAGCCTCAGCCTCAGGATCAAATCTTGATTTTGGTGCGAAGTTTAAAAAGTTCCTGGCATCAATGACCGCCTGGGTGAACATAACATGAGAAATAGGAAATACAGCCCCTCTAGCCTGCTCCGCCATTTAATACGATCATGACTGATCCGATCACTGATTCTGGTCTACTTCCTGCCCATTCCCCATAACCCCTTATTCCCTTAGCAGTTAAGAAACTGTCTATCTCTGTCTTAAATCCATTCAATTCCCCAGCTCTGAGGCAGCGAATTCCACAGATTTACAACCCTCGAAGAAATTTCACCTCATCTCAGTTTTAAATGGGTGGCCCCTTATTCTAAGATTATGCCCTCTAGTTCTAGTCTCCCCTTTCAATGGAAACTCCCTCTCTGCATCCATCTTGTCTAGCCCCCTCAATCTTATACGTTGCGATAAGATCACCTCTCATTCATCTGAATTCCAATGAGTAGAGGCCCAACCTAGTCAACCTTTCCTCAAGTCAATTCAACCCCCTCATCTCTGGAATCAACCTTGTGAACCCTCTCTGAACTGCCTCCAAAGCAAGTATATCCTTTCGTAAATATGGAAACCAAAACTGCACGCAGTGTTCCAGGTGTGGCCTCACCAATACCCTGTATAACTGTAGCAAGACTTCCCTGCTTTTATACTCCATCTCCTTGGTGAGCTCTCCTATTGCTGCTATTACCTCTGTCATCTGTCCCGAAAGTCTTTCCACCTGTAATGACAATCCTGCAATTTCTCCTCTCGCCTCACCCATTCCTCCAGCCAGTGTTGCTACTTCATCTCTTAGTCCCCCTAACTCTACCCTCACCCCACCAAAGGTTTCCAAGAGCAATCGTGATTGTTGATCTCCCCGCTCATCCCCACAAGATGTCTTCTGTTCTCTGAATCCTGTGTTTCTGCATCAGCTCTCTTTTTAAACCCTCCTTTGAAGTCTCGCAGGTGTAGCTCACTGCGACGCCCTGCAGCCTCAGATGGCACACCTAGAAATGTCACGTCGGTTGATTCACTCCGAGGGGTTCACCATCTTCAAATCCAGGGTAACCCATCTTGTCATTGACTTCTTGCTGCCCATCATTCTCCTGATTTGGAATATCTGGAGTGGCGGTTTCCTGAACATGCTCTTCTACTTCAGGTGCACCCTCTGTCTCCTCCTGATCAGCATTTGTGAAACGAGAGATGCTTTGGTTCGCAGCATTGAGGAATGAGAAACGTAGGCAGCACACGCAGTATGTAACATTTAGCCAACCCAGACTCTGCCATTTGCAGGGCTTACCCTCGAATGGAAAACTGGGCCCAGCTTCCGTGTTGATGGTTGGTCTTTAAGATTTAATCATATACTCTATCCTCTGCTCCACGGCAGTTAGTTGCAGCCTACTTGGCAGACCGTTCTCAACAGATCTGTGACGCCATCTTCTGCAAAGATGAAAATGGAACCTTTTGAGGGTCATTCTGAACACACAAACACCAACACAACACACCACACACTGAAGATAGGTTGGGCCTATACCCATTGGGGTTCAGAACAATGAGAAGTGATCTTATCGAAACATAAGATAATGAGGGGGCTCGACAAGGTGAATGCAGAGGAGATATTTCCACTCATAAGGGAAACTCAAACTCTGGGACATAGTCTCGGAATAAGGGGCCGCCCATTTAAAAACTTCTCTCGGGTTGTAAATCTATGGCATTCTCTGCCCCAGAGCTGTGGAGGCTGGGTCATTGAATATATTTAAGGCCATGAGCTCAATTTTCCCAGTGCTGTTTTTTGCGTATTGCTGGAGTTACGCCCATTTTTTTTTTGGCCCCGACTATTCCAAGCGTGCTCGCAAGGCGATGTGGGGTACAATCAATGCAGCCCTGTACCTTTGGGAAACCAGCAATCCTGGAGAAACCCACAGCCCTTTCACGCATTGCCTGGGCTGTCGTGGGGAACTGTGTCATCATTCCTCCAGGCATGTAGTGCAGCAGTCACCTGCAGAATGCAGATATGCATTGCATGTTGAGAAATGGCGCACACATCCCCAGTTGTGACCTGAAACGATCCAGATGCATAGAATGTAAATGCAGCTGTAACCTTCACTTCAGCTGACAAAGCAGTCCTGCTGACGCTTCTAAGTTGCAGGTCTGCTTTTACTAACTCTGTGATCTCGATTACAACTTTGTGGAAACGCAGCCTTCTTACAGTCTGCATCACTCGGGTGCAGGTAAGAACACCTGTCTCAATACACCCAACGTGGGTAAGGCCTCCTGCCCATTATCCTACATGCTCTGAGGTTCCTCGTGATGGCTTAATCAATTATCGTCTCCACATCACCATCATGCAAGAAGGCTTGCACGAGGTATGGCATTGTCAATATTGCTCCCATGATTAAATTGTGCCTTTGCAAGAAGCTCAAAACGGTAGGCAAGACCAACTTCTTTGTGTATCTCTCCCCAAGGTCGCCTCTTTAGTATGGACCACATCCAAATCTGAGCATACGCAATCGTCTTGCTTTGATCGGGAGCCCCCCCCCCCCCCCGGACTTCATTTGCTGCTGCTTGCTGCATAGTGTAAGGCTTCTCATGCCTTCTGCTCGGCTTCCATGCGCGCGCGCCCCCCCCCCCCCCGGGCTTCTTTTGAAGCCAAGGCCCAGGACTGATTCTGCCGGCCGGCGTTCCGACCCTCGAGCCAGAGTTGGAGACATTCAGTGGTGACTAGGCACTTTTATATTTAAAAAAAAATCCAAAATGAAAGAATTGCATAAACTTCCATTTTCTGCATTTTCAATTGGAAAAAATTAAGCTTCATGATGCATATATATGTGTTCTTGACTCCCTCCAAAACTTCACTAACAACAATGGCGTCATTCTGCGCTGATTTTTTTAATGTGCGCTGGTTTTTCCTAAGTGCCCAGAAGGATTTTCGGGAGTGGTCACATACGCCGTCCTAGGAGAAATGTAAGTTGGTCAAACTTGCATAAATGTGAAAAACTGGTGCAGACATACACCCCATGAGGCAAAGAAAAACTAATCTAAATAAATCGTAACTAACTGAGTTACGTTGGCGCACAATCTTTGGGGAAACTTGGATTTTTTAATTTAGGCAAAAAAAAAGCGCAAATCACTGGGGAAAATTGAGGCCTATGATACAGATATTTGAGCGATAAGGGAGTAAAGGGTTATGGGGAGCGGGCAGGGAAACATAGAAACATAGAAAATAGGTGCAGGAGTAGGCCACTCGGTCCTTCGAGCCTGCACCACCATTCAATAAGATCATGGCTGATCATTCACCTCATAACCCCTTTTCTGCTTTCTCTCCATACCCCTTGATCCCTTTAGCTGTAAGGGCCATATCTAATTCCTGCTTGAATATATCCAGTGAACAGGCATCAGCAACTCTCTGCAGTAGAGAATTCCACAGGGTAATAACTCTGAGTGAAGTTTCTCCTCATCTCAGTCCTAAATGGCTTGCCCCTTATCCTTAGACTGTGTCCCCTGGTTCTGGACTTCCCCAACATCGGGAACATTCTTCCTGCATCTAACCTGTCCAGTCCCGTCAGTATTTAATGTTTCTATGAGATCCCCTCTCATTCTTCTTAACTTCAGTGAATACAGGCCCAGTCGATCCAGTGTCTCCTCGTATGTCAGTCCTGCCATCCCAGGAATCAGTCTGGTGAATTTTTGCTACACTCCCTCAATAGCAAGAACGTCCTTCCTCAGATTAGGAGACCAAAACTGAACACACTATTCCAGGTAAGGCCTCACCAAGGCCCTGTACAACTGCATTAAGACCTCCATGCTCCTATACTCAAATCCCCTAGCTATGAAGGCCAACGTACCATTTGCCGCCTTCACTGCCTGCTGTACCTGCATGCCAACCTTCAATGGCTGATGTACCATGACACCCAGGTCTCGTTGCACCTCCCCTTTTCCTAATCTGCCGCCATTCAGATGTTCTGCCTGGGTGTTTTTGCCACCAAAGTGGATAACCTCACATTTATCCATATTATACTGCATCTGGCATGCATCTGCCCACTCTCCTAACCTGTCCAAGTCACCCTGCAGCCTCTTAGTGTCCTCCTCACAGCTCACACCGCCACCCAGTTTAGTGTCATCTGAAAACTTGGAGATATTGCACTCAATTCCTTCATCTAAATCATTGATGTATATTGTAAATAGCTGGGGTCCCAGCACTGATCCCTGCGGCACCCCACTGCCTACCATTCTGAAAAGGACCCGTTTATCCTGACTCTCTGCTTCCTGTCTTCTTCCTGTTCTCTATCCACATCAGTACCATGTACTTTAATTTTGCACACCAATCTCTTGTGTGGGACCTTGTCAAAAGCCTTTTCAAAGTCCAAATTCACCACATCCACTGGTTCTCCCCTGTCCACTCTACTAGTTACATCCTCAAAATTCTAGAAGATTTGTCGAGCATGATTTCTCTTTCATAATCCATGCTGACTTGGACTGATCCTGTCACTGCTTTCCAAATGTGCTGCTATTTCATCTTTCATAATTGATTCCAACATTTTCCCCACCAGTGATGTCAGGCTGACCGGTCTATAATTCCCTGTTTTCTCTCTCCCTCCTTTCTTTAAAAAGTGGTGTTACATTAGCTACCCTCCAGTCCATAGGAACTGATCCAGAGTCGATAGACTGTTGGAAAATGACCACCAATGCATCCACCATTTCTAGGACCACTTCCTTAAGTACTTTGGGATGCAGACTATCAGGCCCTGGGTAAGTGGAGTTGAGGCCAAGATTCGATCAGCCATGATAATAAATGGCTTGAGGAGCCAAATGGCCTACTCCTGCTCCTAATTTCTTATGTCTTTATGATCAAGAAATTTCTCAACACACACTTTCTTTCTCTTTCTCTCCCCCCCCCCCCCCCCCCCCCCCTCTCCCTTTTACACTATTATCCCTTTTCTGTATTAGGTGAGTTCAAGTCCCCCCTATTATCACTATTCTATAGTTGCATCTCTATGTAATTTCCCTGCAAATTTGCTCCTCCATATTTTTCCCAATAGATAACCAAATAGATTCTGGCATTGACCCCTCTAGGACATCCTCCCTCTCCAGCACTAACATTCTCCTTAACCAATACTGCCAACCCGCATCCTATCTTTCCTTCCCTGTCTTTCCTGAACACCTTGTAATCCAGGAATATTTAATACCCAATCCTGCCTTTTTTTTGAGCCAGGTCTCCGTTATTGCCACACATCATATTCCCATGTGACTATTTGCGCCTGCAGCTCACCAACCTTATTTACTATGCTTCGTGCATTCACATACATACACACACTAAATCTTAGACCATCCTGTGTTCTTAGTCTGACCCCAGCTAATACATTACTACTTCTTGCTTTAGTGCTGTCCATCTCTCCCAATCCTTTGTGCCCTTTGTTTCTCCTTTCTAATGCTACATCCTGATACCCATCCCCCTGCCAACTTAATTTAAACCCGCCCCCCCCACAACAAAACTAGCAAACCTCCCCACGAGACTATTGGTACAAGCTCTTTCATCCAAGTCGTGCGTGTGTTTAAAAAGAAAACTGAAACTTACTGACACTCCCAAATAACTTGCATTACGCTGAAACAAGCTATCCCTTCAAACCACGGGCACTCACAAATTATGAACTATGAACAGCCTTCAATGCACCATGCCCTTTCAACATCAAACGCACAAGTGAATGTGAGGCAACAGCAGGTGAACAAACGGCTTTCGAGTAATGGAGATCTCTTTACCCAGCATGCACAGCGGCAGAGAACCCCCCCCCCCCCCAAAAACCCAAAATCTCTGGAATTGAATGCTTGCATCACTCTGTCACAGGGAGAGACTGGTTTCTCTGTTGCTAGAGATGCTGAAAGAGAGATCTCTTGCGCAAAAGCTGCCGTCCCGGAGGTTGGAGGAAGAGAGCCTGGAATTGTGGGAGGGTATCCTGAACTTGCTGGGGGGGCGAGCGGCAGCGTTGACTGAAATTATGGGTTGCTCAAGAGAAGAGTTTGGGGATGGGGGGGGTGCGGGGAGGCAGAAATGGAGAGAATGATTTCCCCGCCTTGGGTCTCCCCTCTTCACTTGCTCTCGGGTGGCGTCCTGATTCTTGAAACTTCTCAACAGCTGCTGGCACAAAACCACAAAGATGCTCAACGACAAGGGACTCAAACTATAAGGTAAATCCTGTATCATTTGTCGAAATCATGTAGTCCAACGTCACAGGGTCATAACATCCAGGAATGCCTCCAACCAGAGTTGGCAACCCTACTCCGCTAGCACGTCAGCAACTTTGTTCCTTATCAAATGCCTTGTGGAAGTTCATAATGACATTGTCCACAGACTTTCCCCTAACCACTGCTGGTGACCTCTTAACTAGACTAGTCAAACGTGACCCATCAATCTCCAATCCATGCTGTCTCTCATCAACTCGTACTTGTCCAAGTGCTTAGTTACTGTCACCGAAGAATGCAATAACTGTGCCACAACTGATGTTTCACTGATGGCTCAGTACTTATTTGGTATAGCTCTCTCATAATGCATTTTCTATGGCAATGCATTACTTATTATCTTGTTTTATCACTGCAGCAGATTCCTTCTGTAAATATACTCATTTTGACTTTACATACACGCACACAGTTTATTGATGACAAAATTAACGAGTCAACCATAATCTCACTGAATGGCGGAACAAGCTTGAGGGGCAGAAAGCTCTACTCCTGTTAAGTTCCTAACATATATTTAATACTTTAATTGATGGCGTTGAACGGTACCTCTTCCCTGTGCAAGTTTGCATGGTTCTAGTGTACTGTAGGTTTCCCATTTGATGTAATAGTAAAGAATGCTGTTATCGCTACTTATTTGTGTGTTGGTGTGACCACTAATTGGGTGCTCCAAACAAGTCTGTTCCACTGCTTTGTACTATCCAGTAATGACCGCATAAGACAAGGTCAAGGCAATTCCATGTGCAAAAGTGCAAGCTGTGAACATGTGTTCAATTTGCTAGAGAAAGGGCGCACAAATGTTTTGCAACCCTTGTACCATCCACACTTTCTGCATGTCTTTTTCACCAAATAGATGACGCTATTTGATTGGAATTTAGTTTAAAGCTCACTGACGTGCAGTTTCGTTTTGTCGATGCATTCAATAGAATGTGTTTTGTAACGGTGCCCTTTCCTACACAGTGATATCCTCATCACTCTAACATTTGTGGCTTATTGCTTATCGACTGCACCACTGCTGAAAATTGCAAACTAAAAAGATTCAAATTTTGTAGCTGCATAAGAAATTTTAATGCCACAGTTCATGCTCTCTGGTTTATTTGTCCAAATTCAGCCTTTGGGAGGGTGCAGAGAAGATTTATAAAAAGGATATAGAGGCAGTGGAGAGGGTGCAGAGAAGATTTACAAGGATGATAGAAATGCGAGGGTATATATATATCGGGAAAGGATGAACAGGCTGGTTCTCATGGGGGGAAAAAAAAGGCTGAAAGGTGACCTAATAGAGATCTTTAAAATTATGAAAGGTTTTGATAGTGGATACAGAGAATGTTTCCATTTATGGGGAAGAGCATAACTAGAGGCCATCAATATAGGATAGTCACCAAGAAATCCAGTGGGAATTCAGAAGAAACTTCTTTATCCAAAGAGTGGTGAGAATGTGGAACTCGCTACCACGGAGTGGTTGAGGCAAATAGTATCGATGCATTTAAGGGGAGGCTAGACAAGCCTATGAGGGAGAAGGGAATAGAGGGTTATGCTGATAGATTTAGATGAGGAAAGACAGGAGCCTCGAGTGGAGCATAAAAGCCGGCATCAAATGGTTGGACCGAATGGCCTGTTTCTGTGCCGTATATCCTATATAATGTGATCCTATGTAATGTACTGGGGCGGGGGGGGGGGAAGCTTAATTGGATTTTCTTTTAAATTCTCCAATTAGTTAAAGGAGAATCTGATCAAGCATGCAGATAGCAAACATTTTGTTTAGTCTGTCATGTAATTTCTCTAATGTGTCGATAATCTCATAGTTGTACAAATCCATTCTAGTTGAATCAGATGGTCTGAAAATGCAGCAAAAATAAATTAATTTAGAAATAAAAATGACCTTTGCAGGTGTTTTGTATTCTATTATAGCTCATTGTGGGTGAATTAAAGTAAGTTCAAGCAAGCTTTTCCAGACAACACAAAGAGCAGCTGCATCCTGTGTGTATCAGACGGTCAGTGTACAATGTGGTTGGCAGTATAATCAGCTCCAGAAGATTTTCTTTCATTTGTTATCTGATTATGTTTCAGGATGGAGATCTTGCTTCTGTCTCTTGTATATTGTTTTCTTGTGGCATGTCTGACCCACAATTGGTTATTGGATGATTCTATGTGCCACATTAGAACCAGTGTATTGTGAATCAAAACCTGGTCTTTGGACGATTGAACAGTCTGTGTGAAGCCATTGGCTGATTACCTGTGGTAAAATGGAAAACCCCATATAATGCTGATTTTATTTTTGCCAGCTGCTATTGTGATGATCTTTATTTGATTTATTGGTTGGGAGTGGAAGCAAAGCCTCTGCACTGAAGACTATGTAGCCTGGACAGTAATGTGATTATAATCTGTTCAGTAGCAGCAGTGTGGACTAGGAACCAGTTGCGATGTTTTGAGTGGGAAATAGCAGAGCTCTGTTCACACTGAAATGCTTGGATGCAGTGCAGCTCTCTGGTCATTTTCTTCTGACCGAGCCAGCTGTATGGCAGGTTCAGCCTTTCACCTTTTACCAAATGCAGAGTTTTTCTAAATTTAAGTAAGTTTCACACTCTGCTACTGCTAAGCAAAACTTATAATCTTGTTTCCTTCAGTGTCGGCCAATACTAATGGCTTTCCGTTGTGCATTTCTGCAAAAGGTGCATTATAAAGGCAGCATAAATTGTGTCTTTGTGCTGACACTCGTTTGCTGAATTCGGATCATGGCACCAAGTGCCTGCAACTGTACTGAATCAAGTTGTACATTTGTGATATAGTTCCACAGCAATGCTTTAAATTTAGTAATATGTCTGCATGTTTCATGTGTACAGTGATCACAAACAAACCATGTTTTAATAAATACCTGCTGGCAACAAGACACTAGGTAATACATGCAGGATAGATTTGTCTGATGGAGGATGGAATGCATTGGATAGTACTGTAGGACATAGTCCCAAGGTAGCTGTCAGTCTAGCATATATCCAGCTCCCTACTGATTTGGGTCCTTGCCCCTTGAAGTGGCTGTACTTTTTCCAGTTCAGTTTTGGAAAATAAATTCTGATATTTAATAGCAAACACAGATCAGGACTCATCTGATCCATTTACTGCTTTTTCTTATATCTCCTCTGTCATGAAAGTGTTGACCTCCCGTCTACAAGTCATCCTACTGTGCCTTCTAGTAGCTAATACTGATCTGTGAGGTTTAACGATGAGCATCAGTGCGCTACTTAACCAAAGGCATCCTCACAGATGAGCCTAAGCCTTGTCCAATGTCTGCGCACACGCTCTTGCAGCATGGTTCGCAAGTGGGAATCCTGGCTGTTCACTTTCTCCCTTCCCTCGGCTGGTGGCACTTGGCCAATTGTAGCATCCCTTCAGTTGCCCTGAATGAGCACAGCCAATGCCACATCGACCAAGGATCTAACCTGGGCTCATTTTGATTGTGCGGCTCAGTACACTGAGCCGTTGGGGAACTCGATCAAAGGAGCTTTAAACAACGTGGAAATAGTTCATCGCATTTATGAGACAGCTCATTACTTATTAGTTTCCTTTTGAAAATAGATGTGCTCAGACAATTCTACAGTTGTTTGGCTAATAGTTGGAATTCTCAGGGTTCACCAGTGATAGTTATAAAATACTGATTGCTTCAACGTTTTAAAAACTTTTGTCTTTTTAGCAAATTTAAAGTTGCCATCTTATAAAATGTTTGCCAAACCTTTTATTCATGTGTTGATAAATGCATTGTGTCAATAGTGCACATCGTTATTGGGATGAAAATAATATACAGCTGTTCCAGCTTCAGTCTCTCAATGAAGCGCTTCATGAAAATTGTTTCCCTTTAAGGAGATTTATGGTGCCTTTCATTAGGAAAGTGAGGTCATGCCTGGTATGTGTGTGTGTGTGTGTGTATATATATATATATATATATATTCTCAAATCACAGATTTTTAATCAATAAGGGAATTGAGGGTTATGGGGAGCGATCGGGTAAGTGGAGCTGAGTCCACGGCCAAATCAGCCGTGATCTTGGGTGGCAGAACAGGCTCTAGGGTCTAGATGGCCTACTCTTGTTCCTAATTCTTATGTTATGTTCTTATTAATGTTGGAAGTCCAGAACCAGGGGTTACAGTCTAAGGATAAGAGGTAAGCCATTTAGGACCGAGATGAGGAGAAACTTCTTCACCCAGAGAGTGGTGAACCTGTGGAATTCTCTACCACAGAAAGTTGTTGAGGCCAATTCACTAAATATATTCAAAAAGGGAGTTAGATGTAGTCCTTACTACTAGGGGGATCAAGGGGTATGGCGAGAAAGCAGGAATGGGGTACTGAAGTTGCATGTTCAGCCATGAACTCATTGAATGGCGGTGCAGGCTCGAAGGGCCGAATGGCCTGCTCCTGTACCTATTTTCTATGTAGTTATCTACACAAACTTGTGTCCTCAGTCAGATTTGTTCAGAACTTTTGCTATTAATTAATTTGAGGAGGGGGGAGGAAATCACAGAGCAATTCAATTTCTGTGTGCAGGTTGCTAACTTAGCCAGTTGGGGAATTTTGCCATGATACAGACTTGTAGGCTTGGAAATCCCGGCCTCCCCAGGTCCATAAGGAGTGTGTACAGACCCGGGAAGGCATCGCAAAAGCCGGTTTTCAGCACTCTGCTTGACTGACCGCACGTATCTCTGGAGCGAGGACATTTGCAAGGACAAGATTGCCCAGCAAATGTCCTCACAACTCTTGCGCATAGCCTATTGTTATAGGCGTAAGAGTTTTAAAACATACAAAAATATTAAATTAAATGTTTTTTAAAACACATTTTATTGTTAAACCCTGCCCACTAAGGTAAGTTTATTTTTAACCTAATTACAAAACTTTTTTAAAAATCGGAGAAATATATATTTTTTCTAAGACATTTATTTATTAACTTTAATTTTAATTGAATGTGTTTTTTATTGTGTTTAGTGCGGCTTTTTTTCTCTAATAGCAATGAGAACTCGTAGATACGAGTTCCCATTGCTATTAATGAGAGCTGTGGAATACTGTACCTGATTGGCTGAGCAGTCACACGTGACTGCACAGTCTCTGGGAACCTGGAGGACGGGAGCACGCTTTCAGAGTTACACCTGCTTTTCTAGGCCAGAAATGCACCAAAAATATTTGTGCCGAAAAAACAATGCCTCACCGCATGCGCAAGAAAAAAAAGCACATTTTTGATGTGATCCCAATGGGCGTGCATGTGCAGTACAGCTCTGGGTATGCAGTCAGCCATTTTTAAAGAACCAGTTTGTGTGAGAGCATTGGAAAAATCGGAGCTGGAATATAAAACGCAACGCGGTGCGAGGACCAAGAATTTCATACAGGATAAAGTGGAGACACTAGTTATTGTGGTTGAGGCCCGATGGCAGGAGCTGGACACCAGCAGAGGTCACAAGTTCCACCCAAAGAAAATGAAGAAACGCTGGAACCATGTTGCAGATTACTGCGCAGTGGCTAGTGTAAAGAAAAATGGCAGGACCTTGGTATAGTAGTTAGTGTAAGTAATATTTTCATTTATTCAACGGAATTGCAATTGTAAATGTGACCAGCTGTATATGTTCCATCCAGCAGAAAAACACCCTCTCTGAAAAGTTGCATTTTCATTTTTGCAGAGGAAGATGGCACATAAAAGGGAAAGAACTCGAACAAGAGGTGGCCCAGCAAATCTGCACCCTTGGAAGAGAGAGTCGCTGCTTTGATGGGTCCTGCCTGGAAAAAAGCAACCACCACTGCACAAGCTGGGCCCACACTCGTGAGAGAGGCCAAGTCCTGAAAATTCCAGTCTGGCTTTTCTAAATGTTAAGTATTGCGCAGGCTAATCATGTTTTGGTTCTTGGTGATGTCTGTCACCGACGCTTCAGTTGATGTGCTATCATTCATCGTGGTCCTTCAAATCAGCCTGCAGCCTGTGCTATGTGAGCCTACTCGTGTCACCCACCCTGCCCCCTCCTTTGCTGCTAACCATTTGTCTGTTCTGTTATATTTTGCAGAACTTGAGGCCAACCCTGACTATGCAGAAAATTATTCAGACACGTACGAGCCGGAAGAGGACAACATCTTCCCATCTCGCCTTCCAGACCAAGAGCACAGGGGTGAGGGGGAGGGGGAAGAGGATGGAGATAGATGAAGCCCCCACTGTTTTACTGTCTTTGGAGAAGGTGCAGGTGCTGCCCATTGAGGTGCCAGCCCCTTCTGTGACTCGTGGTTTGAGTGTTGGTGGGACATTCCATGGTTTCCTACCATCAGAGGCTGCGGGTCCCAGTGGTGAGGTGCGAGCCCCTCCCCCGTGGGGGAGGAGGGGAAGGAGAGCTCGACTGAGCTCTCCTGAGGTGCAGGATCTAACCGACGTGCTTCAGGTGATGGCATTGAGTGCGGAGAGCATTGACCTTGCGCGATCATTCCTGGACACCATCAGCGGGATGGGTGATGACGTCAGGACTGTTGGGAGAAGTAACAGCAATCTCACGAGAAATAGGAACGATGTGAGGGAATATCTGTCAGCTGAAACCATGTCGGTGACCATGAGGGAGGGAATGTCACAGGTAGATGATGCGCTGTCAGTGACCATCAGGGAGGGAATGTCAGAGATGGCGCAAACACTATCAGTGATCGTGAGGGAGGGAATGTTGCAGGTAGTTTTTTTGTAAGTTAGTAAATTTACAAGTTTAAAAGTTAGTAAGTTATTTTAAAGTTTTTAAGTGATCGTAACTGAAAACAAAGTTTGATACAAAAATAATTTTTAAGTACAAAGAACTTAAACTTGAATAAAATATATCTTACATTAAAACTGAATCATTTTCATTATTTGATAACACAACTTTTGAAGTAAAGAATAATTTCCATCATTTGTTTCATCAACACAACATTACGGAACAGGTCCAAACAGTAAACATGGCCCATGTGGAATAGTTGTCGCTGAGCCTTCAGGTAGCAAAGCGTTCACGGATGAGCTGCTGGCACAAGGCTCGAGCAATCGTTAAAGGGGCACGATGGCCCGCCCTCCTCCGCCGTCTTTCTCCGGGTTCAGGTACTTGCATAGCTTCCTCCCCCCTCCTCCTCCTCATCAGCATCAGGTACTCACCGCAGGTGGGTCGTCTTCTACCAGCTGTTGCAGCCTCATGATGGCTAAGGCATGCAGCACACCACAGTGAACTGACCAACAATCTCGGGAGTATTGCAAGTAGCCTCCGGAATGGTCCAGGCATCAGAAACGCTGTTTCAAGATGCCAACGGTCCTCTCTGATGCTGCACGTCACAATGTGCAACATGTTGTATTCTCGGTCAGCTTCTGTCCGGGTTATGCATAGGGACGTCGTGAGCCAGTTGGCGAGCCCGTACCCTTTGTGTCTCAGTATCCAGCTCTGCCCCTCTGGCTGCTGCTGAAACACGGCAGGTATAATGCTCGTGCATAGGATGAATGCATCATGGGTGCTCCCAAGGTATCTTGCATTAACTGACAAGATGCGATGCATGTCGTTACACACGCGCTGTACATTAATGGCGTGGAAGCCTTTTCTGTTCCTGTACATCTTTGAATACTCCAAAGGTGCTCACAAGATGCTGTGGGTACAATCAATGCAGCCCTGTACCTTTGGGAAGCCAGCAATCCTGGAGAAGCCCACAGCCCTGTCATGCATTGTCTGGGCGGTTATGGGGAATTTTATGTAGTCATTCCTCCAGGCATATAGTGCAGCTGTCACCTGTTGAATGCAGACTTGTTGCATGTTGAGAGATGGCGCACACATCCCCAGTTGTAGCTTGAAACAATCTGAAGGCATAGAATGAAAGTGCAGCTGTAACCTTCGCTTCAACTGACAAAGCAGTCCTCCTGACGCTTCTAGGTTGCAGGTCTGCTTTCACCAACTCCGATCTCAGTTACAATATCTTTGCGGAAATGCAGCCTTCTGACACAGTCTACATCACTTAGGTGCAGGTACGAACACCTGTCTCGTAGGACCATTATGCAGAAATCTCTCACAAGGTATGGCATTGTCACTTGCCCCCATGGTTAAATTTTATCTTTGCAAGAAGCTCAAAACAGCAGTCAGGCAGGACAAGTTCTTTGTCTCTCCCCAAGGCCTGTATGGACCATCCCCAGGTCTCGGCAGTCTCTCTTTCCTTACCCGCAGCCCCCCCCCCCCCCCCCGGTGACTTGTCTTCCCTGGGCACGGGGCCGATGCTGCGAGAAGACGTTCAGTGGTGGTGTGAGTGTAAAAACACAATGAAAACCGCAGAATTCCCTGAAATTTCCATGTACTCTGCTGAAAAGTAAAAAAATTCATTTGTTATGGATTTTAAAGTATTCTTGACTCCCTCCAAAAACTTCGATAAACAACAATGGCATCTTTCAGCGCTGCTTTATTAACTCACCAGAAGGTTTTTCGGACATGGCCAGATATGTCAACCGAGCAATGTTTTTTTTGGCCCAAACAAACCATCAAAATTGGCAGACATGAGGGAACTATGATGTAAAAAAAAAACTAATGTAAAAATAATTTTAACTAACTCAGTTATACCAGCGCAGATTCAAAATCTGCGCAAATGAGCTGGGAAAATTGAGCCCTATGACGCAGAATATATGTGCATACTTGCTAAAGATTTTTTAATGGACATCCTTGGTTTGCTTTGGCTTCCCAAGTCTGTTAGTACATTTTAACTGGTTTCCACATTAACATATCAACACATTCTAAAAGAGATGTCACATTTCTAGTTTGACAGCAACACAAATCAATGTTTAGCAAATTGTCTCCATGTGCCCTTCCCCCCCCCCCACGCCAACCTGAAGGCATTGGCATCTTGCCAGGGTATAATTCCATTGTGTTGGTCCTGCTTTTTATGGACAGGGCACACTTGGGCGTTGCTATTCCTGAGCAGCTTAGCTAAGGGCACAGCTAGTTCTAAAACACAGGTCTTCAGTACTGCAGCTGGCATGTTGTCGGAAACGGTAACTTTGCTGTGTCCAGTGCACTCAGCTGTTGCTCTGTAATGTGGAGTAAATCAAATTGGCCGAAGACTGGCATCTGTGATGGTAGGGACCCCAGGCAGATGCCAAGAAGGATCATCCACTCGGCACTTGTGATTGTGAAAATTTCAGCCTTGTCTTTTGCATTTGTGCTGGTCTCACCTATCGTTGTGAATGGGGATGCGCACAAAGCTTCCTCTTGTTATTTGTGTAATTGTCCACAGCCATTAATGACAATGTGACAGGGATGTAGATCTTTGACCTGGAGTTGTTGTAGTAACGCTTAGCTCTGACTGCTGCATGCTGCTTTCGCTGTTCAACATGCATGTAGTCCTTGGTTATAGCTTCATCAGGTTGGCACTTCATTTTCAAGGAACGCCGTTGCTGTTCCTGGCTTGCTCTTCTACACTCATTGAACTAGTGTTGGTCACCTGGCTTGATGATGATTATGATGGTGCAGTGAGGGATATGAAGGACCACAAAGTCACAGATTGTTGGTTTACAATTGTGCTGATGCCCACAGGATCTCATTAATGCCCTGCTGCTGTATCTGTTAATTTATCCAACTTAACATGGTGTTGGTGAGATGGAGGGTGCCCTCAGTGTGAAGCTGGGGCTTGATCTCATCAGTAACTGGTCACTCTGGCCAGTGCTGTCATGGGGAGACGCATCTGCAATAGGTAGGTTAGTGAGGCCGGGATCAAATGAGTTAGACCCTCAGCACTTGCTGCAAGACCATTCTCCAGGACTCAGCCAGCCTGTGGTCAGTGGTGATACCACCGAGCCACTCCTGCTGGTGTACATTGAGACCCACTTCCAAGTACATTCTGCGCCCTGGCTGCCTCAATGCAGCTTCCAAGGTATGTTCAATTTGGAGGAGCACTGATTGATCAGCTGAGGGAGGTCGATGGGTGGTAATCAGCACGAGGTTTCCTTGCCCATGTTTGACCTGAAGCCACGAGACATCATGGGGTTCCCTGCCCTCTGAAGGAATGCCACTGTTTCTCCCCCCCCCCCCCCCCCCACACCTCTGGTGAGTCTGTCCTGCTGATGAGACAGGACTTAGTCTGGGATGGTGATGGAGGAGTCTGCGATGTTGGCTGATTGTTATAGTCATCGAATCATACCCATGTCAGGCTTGACCAGTCTATGACAGCTCTTCCAACATTGGGACCAGTGCCCTGATGGTGAGGCTTTTGCAGATCAACTGGGCTGGGCCATGCCTTTGTCGTATCCATATTTGATGTCTAGGTCACAGGCAAGTGGTCCACTTTTTTTTTTTTCTTTTCCTTTCTAGCAGTTTGACACAACCAGAGTGGGCTGCAAGCCATGTTCCCTTTGAGCTCTGAAGGTCCCGTGCAGCTGCTTAGCCGCCTTTTAAATCCAATAACCGTGCAGGCGTGGAATGTCCTGAGCAGCCCGTTAAAGGGGCCACGCGGGCCAAAAACATTTAGAAGGAACATTGGTTATGGGGCCACTTGAGGATAGTTCAGTGTCAACCACATTATTTTGTGTTTACTATGCTATACATTTAATAAACACACTTCAATAATTCAACCAAACCCAACGCAAGCTGCCCCATGCAATCTTTGGAAGCACTCCAGCAGCTGCCTCCCTGCACATCAGTGAGCATCGCAACCTTGGGTCCACCTTCCATTGTTACTTCCTGGCTAATTCACCCAGCTGTGTGAATATTTGTGTGTATCTTTTTAATTCAACGCTCAGTTAGTGGAGCTTAAACAACTTTGCAATAGCTTTTCGCAAGCTTGTTATGAATTTCGACTAACCAGTCTAAAGAAGACTGTGATCATGGCACAAGGTGTGTTGACTGCACCAGAAGGTTGAACAGCTAACAACCCTCTAGCAGTTATACACAAGTTCTACTACAGGTTGAACCTCTTACCTGGAACCCTCGGGACCTGGCCTGTGCCGGATAATGGATTTTGCTGGACGAGGGGTGGTCATGTTGGATGGTACAGGTATTGAGCATGGGGATATTGGGGCAGAGGGATCGTGGCGTGGGGATCACGGGCCAGCAAGGAAGGACTTCAATTTGTTAATGTCGGAGTTCTGCGCATGCCCCACCCGATGGCCAAGATTGGTGCCGGGTAAGGGAGCCCCGGATAAGGGAGGTTCAACCTGCACCCGAGATCAACTGTAACTGATCTCCAGATGACGAGCTAAATTCCCGCATCGGAAAGGCAGCAATCTCATTCGACCAATTGAGGTGCATGTGGATTATTTATATAGCCCCATTAACATAGGATGACATACGACACAGAAACCGGCCATTCCACCCAACCAGTTCATGCCAGTGTTTAAACTCCCCTCGAGCCTCCTCTCATCTTTCCTCCTCAATCTATCAGCATAACCCTCTATTCCCACTTTGGCAGAAAAAATAGAAAAGCAAATTATAATTTAAATGGAGAAAAATTGCAAAGTGCTGCAATACAGAGGGACCTCGGGGTCCTTGTGTATGAAACACAAAATGTGAGTATGCAGATACAGCAAGTAATCAGGAAGACAAATGGAATATTGGCCTTGCAAGGGGGATAGAGTATAAAAGCAGAAGTACTGCTACAATTGTAGAGAGTATTAGTGACGCCACACTTGGAGTACTGCTTGCCGTTTTGGTCTCCGTTTTTAAGGGAGGATACTTGCTTTGGAAGCTGTTCAGAAGATGATTGACTAGGTTGATTCCGGAGATAAGGGGGTTGACTTATGAAGATAGGTTAAGTAGGTTAGGCCTATACTCATTGGAGTTCAGAAATTTGAGGAGTGATCTTATTGAAACATATAATGACGAGGTGGATGCAGAGAATATATTTCCACTAGGGGACATAGTCTCAGAATAAGGGGCCGCCCATTTAAAACTGAGATGAGGAGGAATTTCTTGGAGGGTTGTAAATCTGTGGAATTCTCTGCCCCAGAGAGCTGTGGAGGCTGGGTCATTGAATATATTTAAGACGGAGATACAGATTTTTGAGCGATGGGAATAAAGGATTATGGGGAGCAGGCAGGGAAGTGGAGCTGCGTTCATGATCAGATCAACCATGATCTTATTGAATGGTGGAGCGGGCTCGAGCGACCAAATGGCCTACTCCTGCTTCTATTTCCTATTTCTTGTTATGTTCTCCCTCGTGCTTGTCTAGCCTCCCCTTAAATGCATCGATACTATTTGCTTCAACCACTCCCTGTGGTAACAAGTTCCACATTCTCACCACGCTCTGGGTAAAGAAGTTTCTTCTGAATTCACTATTGGATTCTTGGTGACTATCTTTTTATATTGATAGCCTCTAGTTATGCTCTTCCCCACAAGTGGAAACATTCTCTCTCTATCCACTCGATCAAACCTTTCATAATTTTAAAGACTTCTGTTAGGTCACCCCTCGGCCTTTTTTTTTAAAAAGAGAAGAGACCCAGCCTGTTCATCCTTTCCTGCTATGTATACCCTCACATTTCTGGTATTATCCTTGTAAATCTCCAGTGCCTCTATATCCTTTTTATAATATGGCGACCTGAACTGTACGTGGTCTAACCAATGTTCGATACAGGTTTAGCATAACTTCCCTACTTTTCAATTCTTTCCCTCTAGAAATAAACCCTAGTGCTTGATTTGCTTTTTTTATGGCCTTGCTAGCCTGTGTCGCTACTTTTAGTGATTTGTGTATTTGTACTTCATGATCCCTTTGTTCCTCTACCCCACCCAGACTCGCACCCTCCAAGTAATAAGTGACTTCCCCATTCTTCTTACCAAAATGTAACTCCTCACATTTATGTGTTGAACTTCATTTGCCAACTATATGCCCATTCTGCAAGTTTATTAATGTCCTCCTGTAATTTATTGCTGTCCTCATTATTGACTCGCCCTCAATTTGGTGTCATCCACAAACTTAGAAGTTGTGTTTTTGATTCCAAAGTCTAAATCATTCATATAAATTGTGAACAGCACTGACCTGTGTGGAACACCGCTCCCCACCTGCCACTGTGAATAGCTACCCTTTACCCCTTTTTCTTGAAGCCAACTAGCTATCCTTTCTGCTACTTGTCCTCTGACTCTGCATTTTCTGACCTTGTTAATCAGTCTATTATGGGGTACCTTATCGAAGGCCTTTTGAAAAATCTAGATTGGATCTTGTGTTCTTAGTCTGACCTCCACCTAATGCCATATTATTTCTTACTCCAGTGCAATCTGTCCCTCCCAATCCACTGTGCACTTTTTCTCCTTTCTAGTGCTACATCCTGGTGCCTATCCCCCTACCAAATTAGTTCAAACCCTTCCCAACATCACTCGCAAATTCCCCATCAGGATATTGGTCCCGGCTCTGTTGAGGTGCACCCCGTCTGGCCTGTACAGATCCCACCTCCCCAGAACTGGTCCCAATGTCCCTGGAATCTAAAGCCCTCCCTCCTGCACAATCTCTCCAGCCACGCATTCATCTGCTCTATCCTCCTAGCTTTTGGCACCGAGAGCAATCCAAAGATTACTACCTTTTGAAGTCCTGCTTTTTAATCTTTGTTTCCGACAATCTGCCTGCAGAACCTCATCCCTCTTTCTCCCTGTGTTGATACTGATATGGACTATGACCTCTGGCTGTTCACCCTCCCCCCCCCCCCTCCAGAATGTTCTGCAACCGCTCCGTGACATCCTTGACCCTGGCAACATACCATCCTGTACAGTTGAGCCTGCTGTGGACTTGGCTCTGGCTGTACTCCCCAGAGGCACCATCGCCAGTATCCAGTACAGAGTACTGGTTAGAGAGTGAGATGCACTCCTGCACTACCTGCCCCGGTGCTCCTTGTCTGTCTGACTATCGCCCTTTTTCCCCCCTCTGTTTGCGCACTCTTGTGCGGCGGTGTGACCACCTCCCGACACGTGCTATCCATGTAGCTCTTTGCCTCAGATGCACCACATTGACGACCGCTTCTGCTCAAGCTCCAAAACCTGGAGTTCAAGCTCCTCTAGCTGACGACACTTCCTGCACACGTGGTCGTCCAGGACACTGGAAAGTTCTGGAGTTCCCACGTGACACAAGTTGTGCATTTCACGGGACTGAGGTGCCCTGCCATGTCTCTCTTTAATAGATTATTAACAAACTTAACAGAAATAAACTTGTAAGAGTCGGACCTACCTTTGTTTCTGGCTGATCCTCTTGCTCTCCCGCAGGTCTGCTCTCGGGCCTACCTTTATCTCCGGCCGCTCCTCTCACTCTTAAAGTCTGCTGTCCTGTGACGTCACTTTTTTGCTGTTTTTAAAATTCGTCAGATTTGTACAGCCTCCTTCGGTGCCGACTACTCCGGTTCGCGCCGTCCAACCCTCCCGCTGTTTATACCTTGCCGCCTCCTTCCATGGCAACACAGCTGACGTCTCTATTCTAAATATTAAATGAGGAGATAGTTTTTCTGAAGGTGAAGTACTTTGAAGCCAAGTTGTTAAACCTAAGCGTTTCTCAAACATATTTGCCTTTGGTGGTCTGGTAATCAATGTTGGATGGAAGATAGGCTTATTCCAAAGGATCACTTGAATGGAGAACTTGCAGAGACTTCAAGGCCACTGGGCCAGCCTACGTTTGACCTCAGAGACTTGAAAATGTTGATATTGTAAGCGTGAGAAGTAATGGCTAACTACAGGCTACCCTGGAAGGCTGAGCTGCATCAAAGAGCGAAAGAGAGGTGGCTGAGAGAAGGCACAAAGAAAAAAGCACATCAGGTCACAAGACTTAATTCTGTTCGAGCTGCTTTATCGGATTGTAATTTGCACCTGCACCATTTGTGGGAATATGTCACCCGATAATTAGACTCTTTAGTCACTTGCAATGTTGCCACAAGGCAAAGTAACTGAAATGCTTTGACCCTTACACCATCGTCTTTCAAGATGTCGGCTGCCAAATAAATATCTGTATAACAAATTTCACCTGGCATTCTGATCCATGCAACTGCGCTAAGGTGTTCTCAAGCCATCGTGTGGCCCAAATTCCATCAGAATTCATGTACACAAAGCACAATTGTACTGAAGGGTAGACACAATCCCTGTTTTGAGTGGGTGCAATCGTACCTCTGCACTTCTGGATTATTTCTTTAGACTGATTTTCCAGGGAATGCATGCATATGCGAATGACCATAGAATCATAGAAATTTACAGCACAGGGGGAAGCCATTTCGGCCCATCGTGTCCGCACCGGCCAACAAGAGGCTATCCAGCCTCATCCCACTTTCCAGCTCTTGGTCCGTAGCCCTGTAGGTTACGGCACTTCAAGTGCACATCCAAGTACTTTTTAAATGTGGTGAGGATTTCTTCCTCTACCACCCTTGCAGGCAGTGAGATCCAGACCCCCACCACCCTCTGCGTGAAGAAATTTCCCGTCAAATCCCCTCTAAATCAACTCAACCAATTACTTTAAATTTATGCCCCCTGGTTGTTGAACCCTCTAAGGGAAATAGGCCCTTTCTATCCACTATAGCCAGGCCCCTCATAATTTTATACAGCTCAATGAGGTCTCCCCTCAGCCTCCTCTGTTTCAAGGAAAACAAACCCAGCCTATCCAATCTGTCCTCATAGCTAAGATTCTCCACTCTCGGCAACATCCTCGTAAATCTCCTCTGTACCCTCTCCAGTGCAATCACGTCCTTCCTGTAATGCGGTGACCAGAACTGCACGCGGTACTCCAGCTGTGACCTAACCAGTGTTTTTCCAGTTCAAGCATAGCCTCCCTGCTCTTATATTCTATGCCTCGGCTAATAAAGGCAAGCATTCCGTATGCCTTAACCACCTTGTCTACCTGGCCTGCTACCTTCAGAAATCTGTGGACATGTACTCCAAGGTCCCTTTGTTCCTCTACACTTCTCAGTGCCCTACCATTTAATGTGTATTCCCTTTCCTTGTTAGCCCTCCCCAAATGCATTACCTCGCACTTCTCTGGATTGAATTCTATTTGCCACTGTTCTGCCCACCTGACCAGTTGATTATCTCCCTGCAGTCCACAGCTTTCTTCCCAAAGCAAGCACTCTACTCGGAACTCCTTCACGGCAAGCGAGCCCCAGGTGGGCAGAGGAAACGTTACAAGGATACCCTCAAAGCCTCCCTGATAAAGTGCAACATCCCCACTGATACCTGGGGTCCCTGGCCAAAGACCGCCTTAAATGGAGGAAGTGCATCGGGGAGGGCGCTGAGCACCTCGAGTCTCCTCGCCAAGAGCATACAGAAATCAAGCGGAAAGAGCGTGCGGGAAACCTGTTCCACCCACCCTTTCTCTCAACGACTGTCTGTCCCACCTGTGACAGGGACTGTGGTTCTCATATTGGACTGTTCAGCCACCTAAGGACTTATTTTTAGAGTGGAAGCAAGTCTTCCTCGATTCAGAGGGACTGCCTATGATGATGATCTTCCTCACCACACAGCCTATTTTTATATCATTTGCAAACTTCTTAATCATACCCCCTATATTCAAGTCTAGATTATTGATTATACCACAAAAAAGCATGGGACCTAGCACTGAGCCCTGCAGAACCCTACTGGAAACATCCTTCCAGTCACACAAACACCCGTCAACCATTACCCTTTGCTTCCTGCCTGTGAGCCAATTTTGGATCCAACTTGCCACTTTGCCCTGGATCCCATGGGCTTTTACTTTCGTGACCCGCCTGCCATGTGGGACCTTATCAAAAACATTGCTAAAATCCATATACACTGCATCATATGCACTGCTGTCATCGACCCTCCTGGTTACCTCCTTGAAAAATTCAATCGAGTTAGTCAGACATGACCTTCCCTTAACAAATCCGTGTCATCCGACTATCTCCCTGTCCCTGAACTTCTCTACTTGTGTCTCGTCCTGCTCTGCTCCTCTATACCATCCCAGTCTCTCTCTCTCACTCTCTGCCCTGTCATCACTGAATTCCTTTATTTTTGACCCTTTTCCCAGTCTCTTGTTTACCTTTTGAAAGACCTTCAACTTCCCGCTGCCTCAATGTGGGCATCTTCCACCATGCGTATCAGGGCAGGTTCATTCAGCTCCACCTCAGCAGTCATCAACAATTGATATTCCTTTTTACTGGTGCCTCCCTTGACCACCACTTTCCTCAGCTGTAAATATTTCTCACCTATTCATCCCCCCTCTCTTCTGGCCCTCTTTCTGACTCTCTTGTCCCCTATGATTCTAACCATGATCCTTCATAAAAATGAGTAGGGATTCTACACAATGGCTTGAAAAATGTCTGCCTTCATGCAGCAAATTTCATCCTTGTTGTGAAGTAATACATCAAGATCTTGAGTATCACTGAAGCCGAGCTTAGTGGAGGCGGGTCCTTGTTCCTCTCCAAAGTTACTACACCAGGGTTTATGTAGTTGTGGCATGGCTCACCTTTCCAGCCATCTTGACCTATCGCCTGAATTCTCTGGTTCCTTCTCTACATTTGAGCACTTTGCTCCTTGAACATGGTCCTAGTCGATTGCTTCTCTCCTATTTGAGTTCCTTCACTCCAGCATCTGTCCTGGCTAACACCACAAATGATATCTTCAGTTAATGTGAGATTAGCTTGTCCTCCTCAACCTCTGCAATGCTATGGTCAACCACATCAGCACCCTCCATTGGTTCTCCTTCATTGATAGGACTGCCCTTGTGTGTTTCTACTCTTGTCTGTCCAAATGCAGCTGGCAATGGCTTCCCTTCCCTCCCTTGCAAAGTCGCTTTAAATCACACAAGGATATTTACGGTGTTTCATTCTTGTATATACTGACTTTTGGTGGCATCTTATTGGCACAGGGTCAAATTTCATATGAATGTTGATAACATCTAACTCTTCCCCTCCACCACTTCCCTTGACCCCACCACCATCTGTTATCAGACTGCCCATCAGAAATCAAGGTGTGTAGGTGAATAACCTGAATAACAGCAAGACAAAAAGCTCACCATTTACCTTTTGAAAGGCCTTCATAAGCTCTGCTCCCTTGCCACGAGCTTAACCTGAATCAGATCATGGAAACTCTCGGTGTTCTTTTCAACACTGCTCTGAGCTTCAAGCCCAGCATCATATCTACTACCAAGACCACTTCGTTCCACCTCTACAACGCTGCCTGCCTCCGCTCCCATTGCTTAATCTCTTGTCCATGCTTTTGTCATCTCGAGACTCAATTTCTTGAGTGTGTTTGCTCCCATCTTTCATTAAATTTCAACTTCTCCAAACCTCAAAATGCCTATAGTTCCAGATTTCAACTTCCCTTTCCTCTCATCCTTGAAGGTTGTAATATATATAGCTCCACCAGTGGACTCCTGTGGCACTGCAGCCATTGCTGTTTATAATAAAGGGACCAGGTCACCTGACTGGTGACTTGTGGAAGATTCTGCCATCTTAAGGCTGTGTGCATTGTGAGCGCCCTGAAATATCACACTGGCAACGACGATCGGATTAAGCGGATAAACAAAGCTGCAATTTTTGTTGGTGGAGGATTCAGCCAGCCGACAGTGACTTTAAGGGCTTCTCTGTTTTGATTAACAGCTACAAATCCGAGGTAAATTACAAGCACACTTGTTTGAGCTACCAGAGTCCAGATGGCCGTGCCTTTGGGGGCAATAGGGCATTTGGGGGAATTTCAACGTGACCGTGAATGTTTCAGAGCATATGTGGAGCGGCTAGAAATATTTTTCACCGCAAATAATATCATCGAACTCCCCGATAATGAAAACCATAACCGGGTGGTGTTGGAATGACAATGGGCTATTTTCTTAACTGAAGCAGGGCCTGAGGTGTATGAAATCTCAAAATTTGCTTGTGCCTGACAAGCCAAAGGACACAACTCTTAAGCAGATTCTAACAGCACTACAGCCCCGTGCCCTTGGAAATTGCTGAAAGTTAGCGTTTCCGAATACGAGATCAGTTAACCGGAGAAAATATCAGTGAGTACATTGTCGCATTAAAAAAAGCTATCTGTTCACTGTAATTTTGAAAACTTTCAGGACCGTGATTTTGTTTGTGGGATGAAAAATGATGCGAGCAGAAGAAAGTTATTGACGACGCCTAACTTGACTTTTGATTTAGCTTGTCAGACAGCTATGTCAATGAACATGGCCGACCAATATTCCCGAGAATTTCATACTATTTCCAGTCGTCAGACAACTGAGGTGTATCGCCTGCAGGTTAAAAGTAAAAGGCAGTTGGGCCCCAAAGTCTCAGAAACTGGCAATGGTAACACAGCATTGAAGTCCTGCTATCAGTGCCTGGGACAACACATTGCTCAAAGTTGTCCATATGTGAAGGCAGAGTGTTTCTTCTGTAGGAAAACTGGGCATCTTGCAAAGGCATGCCGACTGAAGGGTAAACCAGCTTTCAAAGCTGAGTAGAAATCCCCAGAGACTACATAGCATGAAAGAAAAACAACAGGATGAGGAGGTTTTAGAGCTACACATCAGGAGCACGAGGTTAACTTAACAGCGATTTGAAAAGTATCATAATCCACATGTTGCAGGAATCAAGATATACATAGAAATCAACACTGGTGCATCCGTGAGTGTAGTACCGGAGTCACTATACCTCGACAAAGTGCGTGATTTCCCACTGGAGAAATCCAAGATAGAGCTGCGAGGCTACTCGGGAGAGAACATTGCTGTGGTAGGTCCTATCACCGTGCTGGTGAAATACAAGGTTCAATTTCAGAGCTTGCCTCTGTTAGTAGTGGCAGGAGACAAGCCTGCCTTATTAGGAAGAAATTGGCTGGGATCACTGAACTGGAGTAAGATTTTTCATGTTGAAACGTGATTTGCATCAAAAGATGAAGTCATCAAGAAGGTGTTCTGTGAAACAGGCAGTCCAATTCAAGGCAAGCGTCAGGGTACAGAAGGACACTAGATCGGTTCACTACAAGCCACGTTCCATACTATATACACTCGAGGAGAAAGTTGAGCAAGAACTCAAAAGGCTAGAGACTGAGAACATTATTTCTAAGATAGGTTGATGTAATTGGGCTACACTCATTGTTGTACCTAAGTCCGATGGTAAGGTAAAATTGTGCGGTGATTATAAAGTAACCGTAAACCATTGCCAAATGTAAAAGATTTGTTCACAACATTGACAGGTGGTTGGGTCTTACAAATGCCTAATTACAGCTTGAACTAGATGAGGATTCCAAGTCATGCTTGACTATAAATATTCATCTAGGCCTATATCAATTTAATAGGCTACCATTTGGAGTGTCTTCTGCCCCTGCCATATTCCAAGGGGTGATGAACCAGATTTTGCAAGGTATTGAAGGGGTAGTATGTTTAAATGACATACTAATTTCAACACCAAATAGGCAAATTCATAACCTATTGAATGAAGTCCTCAAACGGCTAGAGAAGCAGAGTACGAGTGTCTGCTCGCAAGTGTGAGTTATTTCAAAACTCGGTAGAGTACTTAGGGTACAGAGTAGACAAAGATGGTTTACATCCAACCAAGGGAAAGCTGGATGTAATCAGAAATGCACCCACTCCCACAAATATCACTGAACTTCGATCATTTCTGGGTCTTTTGAACTATTATGGGAAGTT
This sequence comes from Pristiophorus japonicus, assembly GCF_044704955.1. NCBI lineage: Eukaryota > Metazoa > Chordata > Chondrichthyes > Pristiophoridae > Pristiophorus > Pristiophorus japonicus. The sequence goes on from NC_091985.1 coordinate 160,822,259, forward strand.
CCTACCAGATTTGGCTACAGTATTACATCCACTGAATGACCTATTGAAAAAATAGGAAGTGGTCAGAAGAATGCAATACAGTGTTCAAGGAGTGTAAAAGCAAATTGGAGGAGAGCACCATGTTAGTTCACTATGACGTATCTAAGGAGATCAAGCTAGCATGTGATGCCCCTCTGTATGGAGTTGGGGCAGTGATCTCTCGTATTACGTAGTGGGGAGGAGAGACCAATTGCTTTTGCTTCACGCACTCTCGGTGGCAGTGACCATAATTATGCGCAAATCGAAAGAGAAGCTTTGGCATTAATTTTTGGGGTCAAGATGTTCCACAAATATTTGTATGGTCATAAGTTTACCAGCGTTACGGACCATAAGCCCCTGACAACAATCCTTCATCCAAAGTCCCCAGTTCCATCATTAGTTGCAGCCCGAAATCAAAGATGGGCTTTGATTTTGTCAGCATATACAAATGATATTGAATACAGATGATCAGTTGATCGCAGTAATGCTGATGCTGCGTCTAGATTGCCTTTCCCATCACAAGTTACAGTCGATAGGGAAGAAGTGTTCTATTTTTCATACATGGATGAACTGCCAGTCACAGCTGAAGAGATTGGTAGAGCAAATGGATGGCCAAACCAGGTAATAGACAAAGATATTCATCCATTATTCATATATAGGAATGAATTATCAGTCGATAAAGATTGTATCATGTAGGATGCAAGAGTGATTATACCAAATAAGTTCAGGTCCAAATTATTAGATGACCTCCATGACCAGCACCTGGGAATGTGCTTGACCAAGAGTTTTGCACGCAGTTACTTATGGTGGCCATATCTTGATATAGAGTATATTGTCAGTCAGTGTACAACATGTCAATCGGTAAGCAAGCAACCACCATCAGTACCATTACAGCCATGGAAATGACCTCCCAGGGTGTGGCAAAGGCTACATATGGATTTTGCTGAGCTAGAAGGACAACAATTGTTCATTGTGATAGCCATTTGAAGTGGATCGAGGTGTTTCCAATGTGGAAAATAACAAGAAGTAAAGCATTAGACATTTTATGAAGATTATTTTCTTAATTTGGCCTCCCAGAGGCAATTGTTTCTGATAATGGACCACAATTTCATTCAGAAGAATTTGCAGAGTGCACGAGCAAAAATATTGTGAAACATACCGCGGTTCCATTGTACCAACCTGCTTCAAATGGTGCAGCAGAGCGTACTGTACAAATTGTAAAACATGCCCTCATCAAATAGATGTTGGATCCAAATCCAAAGAAACGACAATTGTCATTGGACCACATTGGCTAATTTCCTAATTACGTATCATCATATTCACACAACTACTGGTAGAACACTAGCAGAGTTGTTTCTCAAACGACAGCCACAAACCAGATTTTCGTCGTTAAAACCAAACTTGGCACAGTCCGTAGAAGAGACACAATTTAAGACACACAGAAAATCATGATAGAGGTAGAGTAAGAGAGAAGTGTGAAATTAAATCAGAAGGTGAGTGAAGAACCATCACCATAAATGGGTAAAGTGGTTACTCGGAAGAGCGGTGAAGGTATGTGGCCCTTGCACATATTTGGTCAAGATGTTTGATCGTGGACAGGTTAGATTTGTTCACATTGATATTTTACCTACAGACGTGAAAGTAGTTGAAGGTGGGAATGATTCAATTATTTCTGACTCATCAGATAGTTTTGATACACCAGTAGCATATCCTACATCCAATGTACTGGAAACAAATCCAAGAGAAAGTCAGAGCTTAAGTCTGAATCAGAGTCAGGCAGACAAACAGTCTGAAGTTAGAGTTCAAATGGAAATCAAGGGCATCTCTTGGAGGAAAACTTTCCTCAGGATCAGCCTCGAATGAGTTTAAATTCAACACCATGTTTGGAAGGTTCTGTTCGAGTGCGAAGATATCCTCTTCGAAACAGAAAACAAGTGGTTAAGCTTGATTTGTAAATATGGCAAAATAAGTCCATATCCTTTTATGTATAACCATGCAAGTTATGTATGATGATTGTTATAAGTACTTCTTCATTCAGGAGAGAGAGAGAAGTATAATATATATATAGCTCCACCTGTGGACTCCTGTGGCACTGCAGCCAGTGCTGTTTATAATAAAGGGACCAGGCCACCTGACTGGTGACTTCTGGAAGATTCTGCCATCTTAAGGCTGTGTGCACTGTGAGCTCCCTGAAATATCTCAAACGTGTTGTCGCCTCCCAAATCCGTGCCCATTTTAACCACAATTCCATGTTTGAATCCTTCCAATACGGTTTCCACGCCTGCCACCCTACTGAAATGGCTCTCGTCAAAATCATAAATGACATCCTTTGTGACTGTGACAAAGGCAAACTTATCCCTCCTTGTCCTTCTTGACTTGTCTGCAGCCTTTAACACGGTTGACCTCCATCCTCCTCCAACGCCTCTCCACTGTCGTCCAGCTAGACTTGCCTGGTTATATTCTTATTTATCTAATTGTTGCCAGAGAATCACCTGCAACAGCTTCTCTTCCCACCTCCGCATCGTTACCTCTGGTGTCCCCCAAGGATCTATCCTTGGCCCCCCCCCCCTATTTCTCATCTACATGTTGCCCCTTGGTGATGTCATCCGAAAACACAGTGTCAGTTTCCACATGTACACTGATGACACCCAGCTCTACCTCACTACCACTTCTCTTGACCCCTCCCACAGTCTCTAAATTGTCAGACTGTTTGTCCGACATCCAGTTCTGGATGAGCAGAAATTTCTTTCAGTTGAATATTGGGAAGACGAAAGCTATTGTTTTCGGTCCCCGCCACAAACTCCATTTCCCTAGCCACTAACTCCATCCCTCTCCCCAACTTCTGTCCGAGGCTGAGCCAGCCTGTTCGCAACCTTGGCATCATATTTGACCCTGAGGTGAGCTTTCAACCACATATCCGCACCATAACTAAGACCGCCTATTTCCAACCCCGTACCCTAATTCGTCTCTACCCTTGCCTCAGCTCATCCGCTGCGGATGAATGTTACTTGCCACTTATCAGCCCAAGCATGAATGTCGTCCAGGTCTTGCTGCATGGACTGCTTCATTATCTGAGGAGTTGTAAATGGAACTGAACGCAGTACAATCAGTGAACTTCCCCACATTTAGCTTGATGAAGATGGTTGGGCCGAGGACTGAGGAATTCCTGCAGCGATGTCCTGGGGCTGTGACTATTGACCGCCAACAACCACAACCATCTTCCTTTGTGCATTAGAGCTATGCTGTTTCAGTGAAATCGGGAAGCACTTTTCTTTCAACCATATGTATTTATAGAGTGCCTTTGTTTCTGCTAGACTTGACTATTCCAGCGCACTCCTGGCTGGTCTCCCACATTCTACTCGACGTAAACTAGAGGTGCTCCAAAACTTGGTTGCCCGTGTCCTAACTCGCACATCATCCCTGCACTTATTGACCTACATTGGCTTCTGGTTAAATAATGCCTTAATTTCAAAATGTTCATCCTTATCTTCAAATCCCTTCATGGCCTTGCCCCCCCAGCCTCTCTTCCCTCCTTTCCCTCCCCCCCCCCCCCCCCCGAGATGTGTCCTCGAATTCTGCCCTTTAGAGCATCCCTGATTATAATCGCTCAACTGTTGGTGGCCGTGCCTTCTGTTGCCGAGGCCCAAGCTCTGGAACTCCCTGCCTAAACCTCTCCGCCTCTCTACTTCTCTTTCTTCCTTCAAGATGCTCCTTAAAACATGCCTCTTTGACCAAGCTTTTGGTCATTTGCCTTCATTTCTACTTATGAGGCTCAGTGTCAAATTCTTATAATAATCCTGTGAACCGCCTTGGAACGTTTCACTACCTTAAAGGCACTCAAAAAAAATACATATTGTTGAAAGAAAAGTGCTTCCCGATTTCACTCAAACAGCATAGCTCAAATGCACAAAGGAAGATGGTTGTGGTTGTTGGCGGTCAATAGTCACAGCCCCAGGACACCGCTGCAGGAATTCCTCAGTCCTCGGCCCAACCATCTTCATCAAGCTAAATGTGGGGAAGTTCACTGATTGTACTGCGTTCAGTTCCATTTACAACTCCTCAGATAATGAAGCAGTCCATGCAGCAAGACCTGGACGACATTCATGCTTGGGCTGATAAGTGGCAAGTAACATTCATGTCACACAAATGCAAGGCAGTGATTATTTCTAACAAGAAAGCGCCTAACCACTGCCCCATTCAACAGAATTGCCATCGCTGAACCCCCCCCACCATCAACATCCTGGGGGGAGTCACCATTGACCAGGAACTTAACTGGACCAGCCACATAAATACTGTGGCAACAAGAGCAGGTCAGAGGCTGGGTATTCTTCGGTGAGTATCTCTACCTCCTGACTCCCCAAAGCCTTTCCACCATCTACAGGAGTGTGATGGAATACTCTCCACTTGCCTGCATGAATGCAGCTCCAACACTCGCAGCTCGACACCATCCAGGGCAAAGCAACCCGCTTGATTGACACCCTATCCACCACCTTCAACATTCACTCTCTCCACCACCGGCGCACCGTGGCTGCAGTGTGTAGCATCTACAAGATGCACTGCAGCAACTCGCCAAGGCTTCTTCAACATGAAACTCCCAAACCGGTGATCTCTACCATCTAGAAGGACAAGAGCAGCAGGCGCATGGGAACACCATCACCTGCAAGTTCCCATCCAAGTTTCACACCATCCTCACTTGGAAATATATCATCGTTTCTTCATCGTCGCTGAGTCAAAATCCTGGAACTCCCTAACCGCACTGTGGGAGTACCTTCACCACATGGACTGCAGCGGCTCAAGGCGGCGGCTTATAAAACCACCTTGTTGAGGGCAATTAGGAATGGGCAATAAATGCCGGCCTTGCCAGTAGTGCCCACATTCCAGGAACTAATTTTTTTTAATTAAGATTATGATTCCTTCACCAGAGGAAACAGTTTCTCCGTATCTCTCCTATTAAATCCTTCAAACATTTTAAGCACCTCGATCAGATCACTCCTCAATCCCCTATACACTAAGGAATACAAGCTAAGTTCATGCAACCTGTCCTCATAATGGGCCCAAGTTTGCCCCCAGGGTTAGAACGGTGCATCTCCATGTGGTGCGGCGACTTTTAAGAACAAACGGCGCCTATTATTTACCGTGGTATTCTCCTCTCCTTCCGGTCGACCCAGGCTCTAGGCACAGCGCAGCAAAATGCGTGGGGGGCGGAGCCAGGTCCCGGCGCTGAAAACCGTGCCGGGACCTCTGCACATGCACGCTAGAGTTTGCGCACATGTGCAGTAGCTCCAGACCCCTGAGGCTGCGTGGGAGGGGCCCGAAGCACGCCGTCCCAAGCTCTGGCCGAATGGGCTCACCGGGTCGAAGATCGGACTCTGGCCTCCCTCGCCGCTCTCCCGTTTATCTCCCGCTCTCTTTGCCTCCCGCCCCCTCCATTCCGCCCGTTCAGCACCTGCTCCTTCCCATTCAGCTCCTGCTCCCCCCACCCCCCCCGGTCCCTCCCTCCCTCCCTCCCTCCCTCCAGTTTAGCCATTTCCCCCTCCTCTCCCTCCACATCACCCGGCCTCTCTCTCTCCCTCGCTGGGGGCAGGCCCCGCCCGAAGTACGCCATGGGAGCGCGGCGGTGGAGCCCGTTCAGCTCCCCTCCCTTCTCCCACCCCCTCCCCCGTTCAACCCCTCGCCCTTCTCTTCCCCCTCCCCTCCTCCCCCCCATCTCTCTCCCGCCCCCCCACCTCTCTCCCCCGCCCCCCCCCTCTCTCCCGTCCTCTCTCTCTCTCTCTCTCTCTCTCTCTCTCTCTCTCTCTCCCACTCCCCCCTCTCTCTCTCCCGCCCCCCCCTCTTTCTCCCGCCCCCCCCCTTTCTCCCGCCCCCCTCTCTCTTCTCTTTCCCCCCCTCTCTCTTCTCTCCCTCTCTCTTCTCTCTTCTCTTCCCCCCCCTCTTCTCTTCCCCCCCTCTCTCTTCTCTTTCCCCACTTCTCTCTTCTCTTCCCCCCCTCTCTCTTCTCTTTCCCCCCTCTCTCTTCTCTTTCCCCCTCTCTCTTCTCTTTCCCCCCTCTCTCTTCTCTTTCCCCCCTCTCTCTTCTCTTTCCCCCCTCTCTCTTCTCTTTCCCCCCATCTCTCTTCTCTTCCCCCCCTCTCTCTTCTCTTCCCCCCCCCTCTTTTCTCTCTCCCCCCTCTCTCTCTTCCCCCCCTCTCTCTTCTCTTTCCCCCCCTCTCTTCTCTTTCCCCCCCCCTCTCTCTTCTCTTTCCCCCCCTCTCTCTTCTCTTTTCACCCCCTCTCTCTTCTCTTTTCACCCCCTCTCTCTTCTCTTTTCACCCCCTCTCTCTTCTCTTTTCACCCCCTCTCTCTTCTCTTTTCACCCCCTCTCTCTTCTCTTTTCACCCCCTCTCTCTTCTCTTTTCACCCCCTCTCTCTTCTCTTTTCACCCCCTCTCTCTTCTCTTTTCACCCCCTCTCTCTTCTCTTTTCACCCCCTCTCTCTTCTCTTTTCACCCCCTCTCTCTTCTCCTTTCCCCCCCCTCTCTCTTCTCCTTTTCCCCCCCTCTCTCTTCTCCTTTCCCCCCCCTCTCTCTTCTTCTTTCCCCCCCTCTCTCTTCTTCTTTCCCCCCCCTCTCTCTTCTTTTCCCCCTCCCCCTCTCTCTTCTCTCTCTTTCCCCTCCCCCCCCCCCTTTTTTCTCCCCCTTGGAGCAAAGGCAGATAAATGGAGTTGAGGTGCAGATCAGCCATGATCTAATTGAATGAGCTACTCCTGTTCCTAGTGATTCTAAAAGGGGAACTAATATGATAATACAGGTGATGCTGTTTCTTGTGTCGTGCTATCAGATAAAACTCGAGATCACTGCAGTATGAATTATGTGGTGGGTGCATTGCAGTATGAAACTCAGTACAATATTGACTCATGTTTTCAATTGTTGGAGCATTATACTGGGCAGTCCTAGAATGTATGCTCTAGCTATTTCTGAAAGTATTCTGGCACTTATTTCACACAAGAAATTGTGTTGGCAGATTTACCTGGAGTTTTATAGGGTCTTTTCCTGATATCTTGAACAATAGGCTAAGCGGTGGGATGTGGTGATGGAGGCTCCAAGTGTCTCTTTATGGCTTTGCATGACTCAAGATCTTGATATTGATTGAAAGGCTATAAAGACCATCTCAGTAAATTGTTGTTTGGTTTATTTGAATACCTACGATCCCAGCGGATCCCAACTTCAGCCTGAACATGTCGTGAAGATTCTGCTGGGAAGGGGAAAAGGGCACTTCCTTGTCTGTTTTCAAAGACTGCAAAGTACCAATGCAGGGTAAAGTTGGGGTGTAACGAGATATCCCAATGGATCACCTTCATGGTTCAGCCCGCCTATGCATGCAGTGGAATAACTGCTTCAATCCCCTGCGTGAATACAAGCACGTGTGTGGAATTCAAGACCAAGCTACTCGGTTGTTTGTGCAACAAAAATAAGAGAGAGCTTCACCCGTCTCTGAACCTGCTGCTGAGTATCCTGGAGGGAGTATATATTTCTTTCATATAAAAAAAAATTAAGAACTTCTATTTAATGAAATTGATGAAAAGAGGAACCTAACATTTGTGTCTCTGGGAGCAGGGTTCTCTTTTGGGGGTTTCCCATTCCCCTTCTATACTGGGCCACAACTAAACCTGACCTGATCCTGGCCTCTAAACATCCTTCAATTCACGCTCCCATCCATCAGTGCCCTGAGCTCCCTTCTTCCATCCAGGAACCCCAGACCTTCTCCGGCCCAGTATGTGGTCTGGCTCAATCTTCCCTTGTGTTTTGTTGTTGTACTGACTGGGCCACGAACTTCTTTGAACATGACCATTTTTGTCTGGGACATATTTACAACAACAGCAACCGCTTAAAAGCATATATACAACAATGCCATATCGGCACCCAACCAACTTTAATCCTGAGACAAGGTTCTATACAATGGACTACACTATAGCTTGACTACACTTCCTCCCGGCCCGCTTCTTGGAAGGACTCCATTCCATTCGCCCAGTTTCTCCGTCTCCGTCGCATCTGTTCTGACGACGCCACCTTTCATACTAGTGCTAGGTTAGCCTGACATCGATGGTGGGGAAAATGCTGGAATTAATTATTAATGATGTAATAGCGGCGCATTTGAAAAGCAGTGACTGGATCGGTCCAAGTCAGCATGGATTTATGAAAGGGAAATCATGCTTGACAAATCTAGAATTTTTTGAGGACGTAACTAGTAGAGTGGACAAGAGAGAACCAATGGATGTGGTGTATTTGGACTTTCAAAAGGCTTTTGACAAGGTCCCACACAAGAGATTAGTGTGCAAAATTAAGGCACATGGGATTGGGGGTAATGAATTGACGTGGATAGAGAACTGGTTGGCAGACAGGAAGCAAAGAGTGGGAATAAACGGGTCCTTTTCAGAATGGCAGACAGTGACTAGTGGGGTACCGCCAAGGTTCAGTGCTGGGACCCCAGCTATTTACAATATATATTAATGATTTGGACGAAGAAATTGAGTGTAATATCTCCAAGTTTGCAGATGACACTAAGCTGAGTGGCGGTGTGAGCTGTGAGGAGGATACTAAGAGGCTGAAGGGTGACTTGGACAGGTTAGGTGAGTGGGAAAATGCATGGCAGATGAAGTATAATGTGGATAAGTGTGAGGTTAACCACTTTGGTGGCAAAAACAGGAAGGCAGATTATTATCTGAATGGTGACAGATTAGTAAAAGGGGAGGTGCAACGAGACCTGGGTGTCATGGTACATCAGTCATTGAAAGTAGGCATGCAGGTAGGTACAGCAGGCAGTAAAGAAAGCAAATGGCATGTTGGCCTTCACAGCGCGAGGATTTGAGTATAAGAGCAGGGAGGTCTTGCTGCAATTGTACAGGGCCTTGATGAGACCACACCTTGAGTATTGTGTGCAGTTTTGGACTCCTAATCTGAGGGAGTGCTGCGAAGGTTCACCAGACTGGTTCCCGGGATGGCAGGACTGACACATGAAGTAAGAATGGAACAACTAGGCGTATATTCACTGGAATTTAGAAGAATGAGCGGGTCTCATAGAAGCATATAAAACTCTTGACGGGATTGGATAGGTTAGATGCAGGAAGAATGTTCCCAATGTTTGGGAAATCCAGAACCAGGGGTCACAGTCTATCTTGGACCGAGATGAGGAGAAACTTCTTCACCCAGAGAATTGTGAACCTATGGAATTCTCTACCACAGAAAGTTGTTGAGGCCAGTTCGTTGGATATATTCAAAAGGGAGTTAGATATGGCCCTTACGGCTAAAGGGACCAAGGGATATGGAGAGAAAGCAGGAATGGGGTACTGAAGTTGCATGATCAGCCATGATCATATTGAATGGTGATGCAGGCTCAAAGGGCTGAATGGCCTACTCCTGCACCTATTTTCTATGTTTCTATGTTTTTCCTTTTAAACACATACGCAATTTGTGCTCCGAATTAAAAACAAAAACAGAAAAGACTACGGTTTAACAAATAAACATTCATCTTTCTTCCTGGACAGGAGAACCAATGACTTGGAAATGCTTACTAATATGTTGGCGTAAAGATGTTAATTTATGAATATGGCTTCGAATGTTTTTCTCTCAAACGTTCTCCATAATATTAATCCCTGCTCTTATCACAAAGTGTTGAATTATTTTAGGTACTTCGCAATTAAATAGCAAGAAATGAACTTCATTGTGTACTCTCTTTTTAATCTCCCATTTCAAATATTTATACCAAATTGAAATTGTACATTATCAGTTTAATCAAAGTATTTTGTCTTTCTCAATAAACAAATAGTGGTTTCTTCTAAAGTAGCTTCCTGCAATTTTTATACATCCTTACATAACCCGTGTTTCTATTAACACTCCACTAAACATTTAAGAGGAAATCTATATTTACACTATTCTTGGCCCTTGTTCAGACTATAGAACAGACAAAACACAATGTGTTTTTTCTTTTTTGGTTTTCTTCATAAACATCTTAATATTTTTTTAAGTGAATAAAAACAATATGTAACTCTTACAAATCCTCCCCTGCCCTCCCCTCCTCAACAGCATGGTTGTATGTTTGTGTAAAACTGCTTACTTGAGTCGATCGTTCAAAATCAAATGTTGAGAAATTTTAATTTTGAACCATTAAGCATTTCAAAGCCTCTTTAAAAGCGTTTGGACTTGTTTAGATGAGGGGAAAATTGATTTTTGCTTGTTTCTTCCAAAATCATATTAGAAACTTGGGGTGGGGGGGAGGCAGTTCTCATTTTTTATGAAAAGTTCATTAAAAATTTTAATTCTTTCAAGTCTCATTGCGGCTTTGACAGAAGAAATTGCTCCAAATTTTTCTTACCCTCTTCAATGCTGTCGTTAAATACACAAGAACATAATAAAATAAACTCTCCAAACGGAAGTGAGAAAGTGAATAAAGTGGTTAAACTTGCTAAGAAGGCGGTGAGATTATCTATCCCCAGCCTTGTCGATGAGTTGGGATCAGTTTTGGAGAAGTTGTTTCCTCTTTTTCTGCTGCTGTTCCCTCCGTCTCTTGAGATACAAACACGGGCACAAACCTTTTCCCGTCTCTCATGATTTAAATAACCCTGACAAACCCTTTCAAAAAGGAGACAACACCTGGCAAAATTTAACTGGAACAAGACATTCAACATCAGAGAGAAAACAGGGAACTGTAAACCAGTTAGCCTGACAGTACCAGTAGTGAGGAAAATGCTCGAATCTATTACTAAGGACATGGTAACAGGGCACTTAACTCTGCCCAATCCTATTATGATTTATTAACAGGGATTTATGAAAGGGAAATCATGTTTGACAAATCTGAGATTATTAAACAAAATTAGGGCTCATGGGATTGGGAGTAATATAGTAGCATAGATTGAGGATTGGCTAACAGACAGAAAACAGCGTAGGAATAAATGGGTCATTTTCGGGTTGGCAGGCTGTAACTAGGTGGGGTACCGCAAGGATCTGTGCTTGGGCCTCAGCTATTCACAATCTATAATCAATGATTTGGTTGAGGGACCAAATGTAATACAGGTAGGTTGTATCTCTTGTCCGGCATCATTCCCGGCGGGGGTTCGTGACCCGCACTGTGTCCTGGGGCTGGCTGCTCCTCTTCTCCCCACTGCCTCCGGTGTTCCCGCCGAGGTCGGGTCGGCGCGGAGGGGGAGCGAGGAGCGTGGCGGCTGACTTGAGGTGCCGAAGCTGGGCCTGAGAAATGCTGCACAGTAGGCTTCTGCGCTGCACATGCGCAGAACGCGGCCGGGTCGTTGTCAGCAGCACCCGGTAAGTCTAGAGTACTGCTGACAACGCTAGGGTCGGCGTGACCTCCCGTGGTCTGGAAAATTCTCTGATAAGGCACTGGTCAGGTCCCAAGAGTGCCGGACTGGAGAGGTACAACTGTATATCCAAGTTTGTTGATGCAAAGCTAGATGGGAATGTAATCTGTGAGGAGGATGCAAAGAGGCTTCAAGGGGAAATAGACAGGCTAAATGAGTGGGCAAGAACATGGAAAATGGAATATAATGTGGAGAAATGTGAAGTTACCCACTTTGGCAAGAAAAACAGAAAACTAGAGTATTTTTTAAACGATGAGAGATTGAGAAATGTTGGTGTGCAGAGGGATCTGGGTGTCTTTGTACACAAATCATTGAAAGTTAACATGCAGGTACAGCAAGCAATTAAAAAAGCAAATGGTATTTTGGCCTTTATTACAAAAGGATTTGAGTATAAGAATAAAGATGTGTTACTGCAATTATAATGGGCCCTAGTGATAACACACCTGGAGTATTGTGTACGGTTTTGGCTTCCTTGCCCAAGGAAGGATATACTTGCCATAGAGGGAGTGTAACAGAATTGATTCCTGGGATGGGGGAGATTATCCTATGGGGAGCGATGTAGTAGACTAGGCCTATATTCTCTCGAGTTTAGAAGAATGAGAGGTGATCTCATTGAAATATACACCATTCTTACAGGGCTTGACTAGGTAGATGCAGGGAGCATGTTTCCTCTGGCTGGAGAGTCTAGAACTGTGGGTCACAGTCTCAAAATAAGGGGTCAGCCATTTAAGATTGAGATGAGGAGAAATTTCTTCACTCAGTAGGTGATAAATCTTTGGAATTCTCTACCCCCAGAGGGCTGTGGATACTCAATCATTGACCACGCTCAATCAGCTCCCTTGGGCGGGCCACATCGTCCGCATGCCTGACACAAGACTCCCAAAGCAAGTGCTCTATGTGGAGCTTCGACATGACAAGTGAGCCCCAGATGGGCAGAGGAAACTGTTCAAGGACACCCTCAAAGCCTCCTTGATAAAGTACAACATCCCCACCGACTCCTAGGAATCCCTGGCCCACGACCGCCCAAAATGGAGGAAGAGCATCCGGGAGGGTGCTGAGCACCTCGAGACCCATCGCCGAGAGCAAGCAGAAACCAAGCGTAGACAGCAGAAGGAGCGTGCATGTACTTAGGCCTCCCCATCCACCCTTTCCTTGAACCACTGTCTGTCCCAGCTGCGACAGAGACTGTAGGTCCCGCATTGGACTCCTCAGTCACCCGAGAACTCACTTTTAAAGTGGAAACAAGGGACTGCCTATGATGATGATATTCAAGACAGAGATGGATAGATTTTTGGATATTAAGGGATAAGAGGATAGTGCAGGAAAGTAGAGTTGTGGTAGAAGATCAGCCATGATATTGAATGACTAAGCTGGCTCAAGGGGCCGAATGTCCTACTCCCGCTTCTATTTCTTATGTTCTTATCACTTTCACGTATTTTTTTTCCGGCTTCAAACAATTTCCTAATTTTTTTTAATTCTCTCTCTCTCTCTCTCTCTCTCTCTCTCTCTCTCTCTCTCTCTCTCTCTCTCTCTCTCTCTTCCTTCCCCCCCCCCCAACCCCCCATCTTAAATATATTTAATGACCCAGCCTCCACAGCTCTCTGGGGTAGAGAATTCCAAAGATTCACGACCCTCTGAGAGAATAAATTACTCCTCATCTCTCTCTTTTAAATGGGCAACTGCTTATTCTGAAACTCTACCCTCTAGTTCGAGATTCCTCCATGAGGGGAAACATCCTCTCTGAATCTACCCCCACCCTGTCAAGCCCCTCAGAATCTTATACGTTTCAATAAGATCAGTTCTCATCCTTCTAAACTCCAATGAGTATAGGCCCAACCTGCTCAAACTTTCTTTATAAGACAACCTTATGGATAAGAACAAGAATAGGCCTGGAATAAAAGTTCCAAATTGGAGAAAAGCTACTTTTGCTAGGTTAAGGAGCCATGGTGGACTGGAAACAGCTACTTGTGGATAAATCAGTGTCGGAACAGTGGGAGGCATTTAAGGAGGAGATCTGGAAGGCTCGGGCCAAACATGTGTCCTTAAAGAAAAAGGCTGAGAAAAATAATTCTAGAGCCCCCTGAATGTCCAGGGACTTACAGGGGAGGATTAAGAAAAAAAGGGAGGCTTATGTCATATATCAACGGCTAAATACTATAGAATCTTTCGAGGAATATAGAAAGTTAAGAGAACGAGAAATTCTTGGCCAGTAAAATTAAGGAAAACCCTAAGATATTCTTTAAATATATTAAGAATAAGAGGGTAACTAAAGAAAGGGTAGGGTCTATTAACGACCATGAAAGTAATCTTTATGTGAAGGCGGAAGATGTTGGGAGGGTTCGTAATGAATACTTTGCATCTGTTTTCACAAAGGAAAGGGGCAATGCAGATACTGCTATCGAGGAAGAGTGTGATATTCTGGATGAAATAAATATAGTGAGAGAGGGAGTATTAAGGTGTTTAGCAGCTTTGACAGCCGATAAGTCCCCAGGCCTGGATGAAATACAGCCCAGGCTGTTGAGCGAAGTAAAAGAGGAAATAGCAGAGACCCTGACCATCATTTTCCAGTCCTCTTTGGATCTGGGCATGTGCCGGAGGATTGGAGAACTGCTAATGTAGTACCCTTGTTTAAGAAGGAAGAAAGGGATAGGCTGAGTAATTGCAGGCCTGTCAGCCTAACCTCAGTGATGGGAAAATTATTGGAAAAAATCCTGAAAGACAGGATAAATCTGCATTTGGAAAGGCAAGGATTAATTAGGGACAGTCAGCACGGATTTGTTAAGGGAAGATAGTGTCTGACGAACCTGATTGAATTTTTTGAGGAGGTAACCAAGAGGATCGATGAGGGTAGTGCATACGATGCAGTATATATGGACTTTAACAAAGCTTTTAATAAGGTCCCACATGGTAGACTGGTCATGAAGGTTAAAGCCCATGGAATACAGGGCAAAGTGGCAAGTTGGATCCAAAATTGGCTTGGAGGTAGGAAGCAAACGGGTAATGATTGATGGATGTTTTTGTGACTGGAAGGATGTTTCCAGTGGGATTCCGCAGGGCTCAGTACTGGATCCCTTGTTTTTTGTGGTATATATCAATGATTTAGATTTGAATATCGGGAGTATGATTAAGAAGTTTGCAGACGACACTAAAATTGGCTGTGTGGTTAATAATGAAGAGGAAAGTCATGGGCTGCAGGAGGATATCCATCTAATGGTCAGGTGGGCAGAGCAGTGGCAAATGGAATTTAATTCAGAGAAGTATGAGGTGATGCACTTTGGGAGGGCTAATAAGGAAAGGGTATACACATTAAGCCGCAGGCCACTTAGTCGTGTAGATGAACAAAGGGACCTTGAGTGCTTATCCACAGATCCCTGAAAGTAGCAGGCCAGGTGGATAAGGTGGTTAAGAAGGCATACGGAATGCTTGCCTTTATTGGCCGAGGCATAGAATATAAGAGCAGGGAGGTTATGCTTAAATTGTATAATACTTCGGTTAGGCCACAGCTGGAGTATTGCGTGCAGTTCTGGCGGACGTGATTGCACTCGAGAGGGTGCAGAGGAGATTTACTAGGATGCTGCCTGGAATGGAGAATCTTCATTATGAGGATAGATTGGATAGGCTGGGTTTGTTCTCATTGGAACAGAGGAGGTTGAGAGGAGACCTCATTGAGGTGTACAAAATATTGAAGGGCCTGGACATAGTGGATAGTAAGGGTTTATTTCTACTGGTGGAGAGAAGGCATAGTTTTAAGGTGGTTGGTGGAATGTTTAGAGGGGATTTGAGGGGGGGGCTTCTTTATGCAGAGGGTTGTGGGGATCTGGAACTTGCTGCCTGGAAGAGTGGTCGTGCAGAAACCCTCACCACTTTTAAGAGATGGTTGGATGGACACTTAAAGTGCAGTAACCTACAGGGTTACGGACCTAAAGCTGGTAATGGAGATTAGACTGGATGACCTTTTGTTGGACGGAGCAGATATAATAAGTACTGCAGGAAATAGAATACGGCCAGGGTGATGTCCTGGACTAGTTTTGATCGCCTGGATAGGTCAGAGGAATTTTCCCAGATTTTTTCTCCCTAAATTGGCCTGGGTTTTTACCTGGTTTTTGCCTCTCCCAGGAGATCACATGGCTCCAGTTGGGGTGGAGTGTAGATTGTTTTAATGAGGACTGTCGCTGTTGAGGTGAGGCGGATTGGTTGGGATGGATTCTCTTTGCCTTTCCGTCATTGTTCATAGGTTTATGTGTACCCTTTAGGGCTGCTGACCAAGGGCCGTGTGGTTCTTTGTTGGCCGGTCCGGACACAATGGGTCAGAATGGGAAATCTGCGCTGTAAATTTCTATATTTCTAACCCCTTCATCTCGGGAATCAACCTCGTGCACCTTCCCTGAACTGCCTCCAATGTATGTATATCCCTCCGAGGAGACCAAAACTATACACAGTATTCCAAATGTGGTCTCACCAATGCCCTGTACAGTTGTAGCAGGACTTCTCTGCTTTTATACTCTATCCCCCTTGCAATAAAGGCCAACATTCCATTTGCCTTCCTAATTACTTGCTGTACCTGCATACTAACTTTGAGTTGCATATATAAGGACCCCCATGTCTCTCTGTATCGCAACATTTTGTAATGTCTCTCCATTTAAATAATTTACACTTTTATTTTTCCTACCAAAGTGGATAACCTCACATTTTCCCACATTATACTCCATCTGCCAAATTTTTGCCCACTCACCTAGCCTGTCTATATGCGTCCTCCTCACAATTTGCTTTCTCACTTACAAACTTTTAAACTTGTAAATTTACATAACTTACAAAAAACTTTTAAATTGAGAACAGTTACAACAGTAACAACAATAATACTAACAGCAGCAAGCTTATTCTTTCGAACATCTCTGGTAATGTGCACTTCTTGATTTGGGTGGGGGGGCGTGGCTTGGGCCTCTTCAGAGGCTGGTCTGGGGATTGGAGTGGGAGTGGTACTTGATTCTGTCGATGGGCGTGGGGTCTGGGCGTGTTCCCTTATTGCAGCAGCTAACTGACATTCCCTCCCTCATGTGCCCTGACAGTGTGTCAACTACCGGCAACATTTCCTCCCTCATGTTCACTGACGGTGTCTCAGGTACCTGTGATATTCCCTCCCTCGTGCACCGACATTGTTTCTGCTGCCTGAGATATTCCCACCCTCATGGTCCCAGACAGTGTTCCCATTTCTCTTGAGAGTGTTGTTACTTCACCCGACAATCCCGGTACCTCATCACCCATCCCACTGATGGTGTCCAGGAGTGATCATGTAAGGTCAGTGCTCTCCGCACTCATTGCATCATCTGAACCACATCTGTTAGATCATAGAAACACAGAAAATAGGTGCAGGAATAGGCCATTCGGTCCTTTGAGCCTGCACCACCATTCAATAAGATCATGGCTGATTTTTCACCTCAGTATCCCCTTCCTGCTTTCTCTCCATACCCCTTGATTCCCTTTAGCCATAAGGGCCACATCTAACTCCCTCTTGAATATATCCAATGAACTGGCATCAACAACTCTCTGCGGTAGGGAATTCCACAGGTTAACAACTCTCGAGTGAAGAAGTTTCTCCTCATCTCTATCCTAAATGGCTTACCCCTTATCCTTAGACTGTGTCCCCTGGTTCTGGACTTCCCCAACATTGGGAACATTCTTCCTGCATCTAACCTGTCCAGTCCTGTCAGAATTTTATGTTTCTATGAGATCCCCTCTCATCCTTCTAAACTCCAGTGAATAAAGGCTCAGTCGATCCAGTCTCTCCTCATATGTCAGACCAGCCACCCCTGGAATCAGTCTGGTGAACCTTCGCTGCACTCCTTCAACAGCAAGAACGTCCATGGAATGTCCTGCACCTCAGGAGAGCGCTGTCGAGCTCTCCTTTCCCTCCTCACCCTGGGTGTGGCTCGCTGCATCCTACTGGGACCCGCCTCCTCAGACAGTGGGGCCCTGGGTGTGCCTCGTTGCACCCACAGGCACCCGCAGCCTCGGACGGTGGGGCGATTGGTGTGCCTCGCTGTACCCCACTGCGACCCACCGCCTCGGACTGTGGGAAACCATGGAATGTCCCATCAACACTCGTACCACTCAAGAAAGGGGCTGTCACCTCAATGGGCAGCACCTGCACCTCCTCCAAAGTGAGTACAACAGTGGGGGCTTCACCCATCACTTCCCTCTCCCTCTCACCCACATGCTCTTAGTCTGGAAGATGGGATTGGAAGATGTTCTCCTCTTCGGGCTCGTCTGCGTCTGAATCTTCTGCATCGTCAGGGTTGGCCTCAAGTTCTGCAAAATATAACAGCAGACAAATGGTTAGCAGCAGAGGAGGGGGCAGGGTGGGTGGCATGAGTAGGCTCACAGTGCGGGCAGCAGGCTCATTTGAAGGACTACGATGAATGATAGCACATTGGATCAACCGAAGCATAGCTGACTGAGACATCCCCAGGAACCAAAGCACAGCTAACCCGTGCAGTACTTAACATTTAGCAAAGCCAGACTGGAATTTGCAGGACTTGCCCTCTCCCTCGAGTATGGGCCCAGCTTGTACCATGGTGATTGTTTTTCTCCAGGCAAGACCCATCCAGGCAGCGACCCTGTCTTCCAAGGGCGTCAGTGGGTGCAGATTTGCCGGGCCTCCTCTTCTGCAGAGTTCTTTCCTGTTTGTTGTGTGCCATCTTTATCTGCAAAGATGAAAATATAACTTTAGAGAGGCTATCTTTCTGCAGGGTTGGACATGTACAGCTGGTATTATTTACAATTGCAATTCCATTGAATAAATGAAAATATTACTTACGCTAACTACTTGACCAAGGTCCTACCACTTCTTTTCGCACTGACCTCCGGACCTCGGGGTGGTCACCATTGCACAGTAATCTTCTGCAAGTTGGTTCCAGCGTTTCTTCATTTCTTTTAGTGAAACTTTTACGTGACCTCTTTGTGTCCAGCTCGTGCCATCTGGCCTCGATCACAGTAACTAGTGCCTCCACTGCATCCTATAAGAAATTCTTGATCCTTGAGCTGCGTTGCATATTGTATTGCAGCTCCGATTTTTCCAGTGAAAATGAAAGTTCTCGCACACAACTTGCTCTTTAAAAATAGCCGAATGTAGACCGGGAGCTGTACTGGGCATGCATGCCCAGAGCAATCACGTCAAAAACGTCCTTTTTTCGCCTTTGCGCAAGAGGCGAGGCATCATTGTTTTCAGCGCAGACATTAGGCTCCAACCCCCACCGCCCCCCCCCACCCACCGGGACGCTAAGGGACAAGGCTGCGCAGCGCCAATTTCAAAAAATAGAACGGGGAAACTTGCTCTTTTTTTTTGAGCGGTTGGGGCCAAGAAAAATGGGCGTAACTCTGGCAATATGCCAAAAAACAGCATTGGGAAAAATTGAGCCTCTACAAGGCAGAAACCCTCACCACATTTTAAAAAAATACTTGAATGTGCACTTGAAGTGCCATAACTTACATAGCTACGGACCAAGAGCTGGAAAGTGGTATTAGGCTGTAGAGCTCTTTGTCGGCCAGTGTGGACACGATGGGCCAAAATGGCCTCTCTCCGTGCTGTAAATTTCTATGATTCTGAGTACCTGAGGAGAGAGAAATCTTAATATCAGCTAACATGGGGGCCAGGAAGGGAAGTTGGGTGGTCAGCAGGTTAGTGGGAATAGGGTTGAGGGTCTAGGAGGTGGGTCTGACGGACAAGATGAGCTTGGAGAGGGCATGAAAATAGAAAAGGAGCTCCAGACCCCCACCACCCTCTGGGTGATGAAATTTCCCCTCATTTCCACTAAACCTTCCCCCATTTACTTTAAATCTGCCCTCCTCTTCTTCACATCTGCCGTCAGCCACACCTCAAAAAATCAACCCTTGACCCCTCTGTCCTTGCAGATGACCGACCCATCTCCAACCTCGCTTTCCCCTCTCTCGAACGTGCTGTCACCTCCCAAATCCTCTTATTAAAGTCATGTCCTGTGTGACTGCGCCGTAATGAACTATCCCTCCTCGGCCTTCACGGCCTGTCTGCAGCCTTTGACAGGTTGACCACACCGTCCTTCTCCGATGCCTCTCCACCATCGTCCAGCTGGTTCCATTGTTATCTATCCAGTCATAGCAAGAGAATCGCCTGCAGTGACCTCTCTTCCTGCCCCTGCATCATTACCTCTGGTGTCCCCAAAGGATCTATCCTTGGCCCCCTCCGATTTCTCATCTACATGTTGCCCCTCGGCAACATCGGCCGAGAAAACAGCGTCGGTTTCCACATGTACGCTGATGACACCCAGCTCTACCTCATAACCACTTCTCTCGACCCCTCCACTGTCTCCATTGTCAGACTGCTTGTCCAACATCCAGTACTGGATGAGCAGAAATTTTCTTCAATTAAATATTGTGAAGACCGGAGCCATTGTCTTCAGTCCCCTCCATAAACTCGGTCCCCTAGCCACTGACTCCATCCCTCTCCCTGGCAATTGTCTGAGGCTGAACCCGTCTCTTTGCAACCTTGGTGTCATATTTGATTACAAGATGGGCTTCTGATCACATCTGTGCCATCACTAAGACAGCCTATTTCCACCTCCATAACATTGCCTGACTCCGCCTCTGGCTCAGCGCATCTGCTGCTGAAACGCTCGTCCATGTCTGTTACTTTGTTAAACTTGTCTATTCCAACGCACTCGTGGCCGGCCTCCAATCTTCTAACTTCCATAACCTTAAGGTCATCCAAAATTATGTTACCCATATCCTAACTTGCACCAAGTCCTGGTCACCTATCATCCCTGTGCTCGCTGACTACATTGGCTCCCGGTTAAATTATTATCCTTGATTTCAAATCCTCCATGACCTCGCCTCGCCCCTCCCCATCACTTTACTGTAACCTCCTCCAACCCAACAGCCCTCTGATATCTGCATTCCTCCAATTCTGGTCTCTTGTGCATCCCCGATTAAAATCACTCCACCATTGACAGCTGAGAGACCCTAAGCTCTAGAATTCCCTCCCTTTACCTCTTTCCTCCTTTAAGATACTCCTGAAAATCTACCTCCTTGTCATCTGCCATAATATGTCCTTCGAATCATAGAAATTTACAGCACAGTAGGAGGAGGCCATATCGGCCCATCGTGTCTGCGCCGGCCAACAGAGCTATCCAGTCTAATCCCACTTTCCAGCTCTTGGTCCGTAGCCCTGTAGGTTACGACACTT
This sequence comes from Pristiophorus japonicus, assembly GCF_044704955.1. NCBI lineage: Eukaryota > Metazoa > Chordata > Chondrichthyes > Pristiophoridae > Pristiophorus > Pristiophorus japonicus. The sequence goes on from NC_091985.1 coordinate 160,842,837, forward strand.
CAAGTGCACATCCAAGTACTTTTTAAATGTGGTGAGGGTCTCTACCTCTACCACCCTTTCAGGCAGTGAGTTCCAGACCCCCACCACCCTCTGGGTGAAGACATTTCCCCTCAAATCCCCTTTAAAGCTCCTGCCAATTACTTTAAATCTATGCCCCCTGGTTGTTGACCACTCTGCTAAGGGAAATAGATCCTTCCTATCCACTGTATCTAGGCCCCGCATAATTTTATAGACCTCAACAAGGTCTCCCCTCAGCCTATCCAATCGTTCCTCAAAGCTACAATTCTCCAGTCCAGGCAGCATCCTTGTAAATCTCCTCTGTACCCTCTCTAGTGCAATCACGTCTTTCTTGTAATGTATGCTATGCCTCGGCTAATAATAGCAAGTATTCGGTATGCCACCTTAACCACCTTATATACCTGTCCTGCTACCTTCAGCAATCTGTGGACATGCACTCCAGGGCCTCTTTGTTCCTCTGCATTTCTCAGTATCATACCATTTAATGTGTATTCCCTTGCCTTGTTAGCCCTCCCCAAATGCATTACCTCACACTTCTCCGGATTGAATTCCATTTGCCACTGTTCTACCCATCTGACCAGTTCATTGCTATCTTCCTGCAGTCTACAGCTTTCTTCTCCATTATCAACCACACAGACGATTTTAGTATCAGCTGTGAACTTCTTAATCGTACCCCCTACATTCAAGTCTAAATCATTGATATATACCACAAAAAGCAAGGGACCGAATACTGAGCCCTGTGGAACCCCACTGGAAACATCCTTCCAGTCACAAAAACACCCATCAACCATTACCCTTTGCTTCCCGCCTCTGAGCCAATTTTGGATCCAACTGGAACCCATGTGCTTTTACTTTCGTGACCAGTCCGCCATATAAACTATATCAAGCGACCCTCCTTGTCACCTCAAAAAATTAAAGCAAGTTGGTCAGACATGACTTTCCCTTAACAAATCCATGCTGACTGTCCCTGATTAATCTGTCTTTCTAAATGAAGATTTATCCTGTCCCTCAGAATTTTTTTCCACAAGTCCTTATGTGGCTTGGTGTCAAATCTTGTTCAGCAGTCCTGTGAAGCGTCTTGGGACGTTTTACTACGTGAGAGGCACTATTTAAATGCAAGTTGTTGTTTCCTTCTCCTTTACTGGAATCTGTATTTAACTGAGATTACACAATCTCAGTATGACCCAAGAGTGATCTGCTTGATCACTCGATGATTGCATTCGGATTCCTTAGGCTGTTTATTTGAAAGTAAGATTCCCTGTATTTTATCTGCATTTCGTAGTCATCTTTGGCCACATACAATGGTGAGCCCCAAAGGCCCATTCTGCTTCTAAGGCTCCATCAGTCAATGAGAGGTATCGAAAGCAAACCCCAGTGACGGCTGTTCCACCAACATTCCCTTTCATGACGGTGGGGATCTACTGGAGATTTACTTGGTACTTGACCAAAGCAATGCAGCTGAGAATATAAACTCAGCAGTGTGAAGTTACTGGGTGGGGATATCTGGCCTGCCAATTCATGGGACATAACTCGGTGTGGTGCCATTCTACTGCATAAGCCAGGGTTTTCACTGGACTCGAGTTAGAGATGGATAGTGGTGCAACACATTGGTGCACTGCAGAATGTTGCTTCCTATTTACCAATCACTTGTGCACCCGAGTATTCTCAATCACACTCATTCCATTAACAAGTGGACGCCAAGTCATTTCACCAGGGAGGCAAATCTAATGGTGATTCACACTGTGCTGTGATCGCGCTCATCCAGATCTAACACTGGCATTGCAAAAGCCTGCGAGAAGGTTGCATGTACATCTACTTAGTCTGGTATTAGTGTGTGACATTGGAGAAAGCTAAACGGAGGTAAAAGACTTTATTTAAAAAATGAAAGGCAAGTAAATTGGAATGATATACGTTAATACCTGTAGAGCCCAAGAGCAGCTGAGGCTTAGCTTGTTATCTCAGTTCGCCATAAATAGAAGCATCTTAAAAGCTTCAGAGAACATCCAGAGGAAATTCTGCTTGATCTTTGGGAACATTTCAGTCATGACATGAGGTGATGTGAAAGCTAATGGGTACAGCTAATCCCACGCTTTGCTGTCACTATAGCAACACGATCATTTTTGAGATAGTACTGGCCTCAAGGTTTTACTCTTAACCAGTTCTTGCCGGATTGATGGTTCCTCAACTCTGTTGTTGTCACTGGCTGAAATAATGGATTCATTAAATGGAGTGTTGATTTTAATTTATTTGGAATTAATGTGGAAAAACTGCAGAATCTATAATAATTAGTGGTCTATAAATGGGTAAGGCTGCCGACCCATTTCCAAGAGTTGACTGTGGTGCTTCTCTTTCTCTTCCCCAACCAGTTCCCGCCAATGTTCCCCCTCAATTTTTTTATCGTGCGTGGTCCCTTTAACTGTCTGCGAGACCAAGTCAGATTTTCGCGCAAACACAGTTTCTTCCATGTAAAACTGGGTGAGTGGACTGCACGGGACCTCCAGATCACTGCAGCCACGTAGCTTAGCAGAAACATTGCTCCCCGCCCCTCGGTCTTTTTCTCCTACAAATTACTTTCAGTGTTCTCCTTTTGGCCAGCCAATGATTTGGAAGCAGGCAATAACAAAATCAAAGTTAATTCATCAACAATTTAATTTATCTGCTGATTATCAAAAGGAAAGCGATTCAAAATTCAGCCACTTAGCGTCAGACATATTGACCCATTACGCAGGGCTCTGATATTCAATGCTAAGTCATTGCAGAGTTCCACGCAGTTTTTCTGGAAGCTTGCCGGTTTTGGAGTGCTAAAAACTTACTTCCACAAAAGGAGACTTTTTTTAAAAAAATCTTGTGTGCAGACAATAGTGATGGGTATTTCATTTGTAGAGGTAATAAACACCCCGCGAGTTATCCTCAACATAACTCAAAGAACGGTTGCAAAAATAAGGAAGCTCTTGAGTATCAGTCAAGGTAAACATCATAATTTAGTTTATTTCTGTGTGGTTGGTTGTACCGAAAATACACTCCTGCTCCTGATAGCATTATTTTCAAGCAAGATAGACATCTGGGTTCACCCGAGACAACCGTGCGGGTGTGGGAAGAGAAGCCATTGCAGGTGATTCTCTGGCTATGACTGGATAGATAGAATCATAGAATGGTTACAGCACGGAAGAAGGCCATTTGGCCCGTCCCGCTCCCCCGCCCTTTCCCCGTAGCCCTGCAAATTTTTTTCCTTCAGGTACTTATTCAACTCCCTTTTTGAAAGATAAAACTGAGTCTGCCTCCACCACTCTTAAAGGTCGTGCATTCCAGATCTTAACTGCTCGCTGTTTTTTTTAAAGTTTTTTCTTGCATCCCCTTTGGTTCTTCTGTCAATCGCCTTAAATCTGTGTCCTCTGGTTCTCGACCCTTCTGCCAATGGGAACAGTTTCTCTCTATCTACTCTGTCCAGACCCCTCATGATTTTGAACACCTCTATCAAATCTCCACTCAATCTTCTCTGCCCCAAGGAGAACAACCCCAGCTTCTCCAGTCTATCAATGTAACTGAAGTCCCTCATCCCTGGAATCATTCTCGTAAATTAATTCTGCACCTGCTCCAAGGCTTTCACATCCTTCCTAAAGTGCGGTGCCCAGAATTGGACACAATACTCCAGTTGGGGCCGAACCAGTGTTTTATACAGGTTCATCATAATTTCTATACTTTTGTTCTCTATACCTCTATTTATGAAGCCCAGGATCCCGTCAGCCTTTTTAACTCCTTTCTCAACCTGCCCTGCCACCTTCAGCGATTCATGCACACATACCCCCAAGTCTCTCTGTTCGTGCAGAGAATTGTACCATTTAGTTTATATGTCATCTCAATTTTTTCCAGCAAATGCATTACTTCACAGTTTTCTGCATTAAATTTCACCAGTTTTGTGCCATCTGCAAATTTTGAAATTGTGCCCTGTACACCCACGTCCAAGTCATTAATATGTATCGAGAAAAGCAGTGGTCCTAGTACTGACCCCTGGGGAACACCGCTGTATACCTTCCTCCAGTCTGAAAAACAACCGTTCACCACTACTCTCTGTTTCCTGTCACCTAGCCAGTTTTGTAACCAGGCTACCACTATCTTTTTTATGCTGTGGGCTTCAAATTTGTTGGCAAGTCTATTATGTGGCACTTTGTCGAACGCCTTTTGGAAATCCATGTACACTACGTCAACCACATTATCCTCATCAACCCTCTGTTACCTGTGGGGAATCCAGGGATATGGAGATCGAGTGGGAAAGTGGAGTTGAGGTCAATAATCAGCCATGATCTTATTGAATGGCAGAGCAGGCTCGAGGGGCCGTAGGGCCTACTCCTGCTCCTATTTCTTGTGTTATGTTCTCAGCAAAAAAAAACTGATCAAGTTGGTCAAACACGATTTACCTTTAACAAATCCGTGCTGGCTTTCCTTAATTAATCCACCCCGAGTCGGGCTATTTGAGTAGCACAGCCAAACCACATCCTGTCTTCGCCTGACGTCCCCAAGCATTCCTAACGGGAGTCGCTAGATGTTAACCAGTAGCTGAAACTCTGCCGGGCTTTCCCATTCGACCCCCCCCCCCTGGTCTGATCAACGGTCCCTGGTGTCAGCTCTGCATTTACTGAATTATTGAGGATCCTCTACTATGTTTTACTTAAAGCATGTACAAAAATATGTTTGTATGATCCTTAGCAAATGGCATCATCTGCCAAGTACTCGGCTTTCTTAAAAAGTTAAGAACCATTTGTACAAAGGGCTCCCTCCAACTTGTACATCAACAGTGTTTATCAGGCACTGTCTGTCGAGCCAAGTTTCACCTAGTAGTTATGATTGGTATGGCGAAATGCTTTCATTAAAATGTACTGCCCCAGGGAGTCCGTACATCATATATTTTCATTGCTCTACCATCGGCGGCCATGCCTTCAGCTGCCTCGGCCTTTAGCTCTTAATTCCATCCCTAAACTTCTCCACCCCTCTCTCCTGTTAAAACGCTTGTTAAAACCTACCTCACGTGTCCTAATATCTCCTTATGTGGCTTGGTGTCATAAATTTGTTGGATAACACTAATGTGAAGCACCTTGGGACATGTTACTACGTTAAAGGCATTCTATAAATTCAAGTTATTGTGTAGTGTGGTACTGAGCCATACATAGGTCTCAGTTGCATTTTGTCTGATTTGATATGTGCTACTGATGCAAATATTTGCATTATTTGATGGACAATGTTATTCACATCAGCTTTCAAGCAAGAATTTGCTAACTTTGCAGGACAGTGTTCAGCAGTTGGCTGTAACATGACTCCTCTTGTCAGGAGGTTCGAGAATATGGAGACCTGGTTGGTTTTCTAACAAAACATTCCTGTGTAACTTTCAATATTTCTGCATACTTTTCCCATTAACTGCTAAAAACTAAGTGCAGGCTTAAAAAATTGAAATATTGTAACTAGGGCACTATTTTCCTAAATATGGCCTGTTTTATAGCTGGATTATTTTGAATGTTAAAAATGTGTATTTCATTGCTCTGGAATTGGAGTGCTTGCATTTGAGAGTGCTGACTGGGGTTGTTTTAAGTGCCCTGTGTTGAACAAAATACAAGTATGATTTCACTGTGATATCTGGGAATCCTGCAACAGAATGTGAACAGCGGTTAAAAGCTTTATATGGACCTTGTACAGTAGAGAGAGGCAAAAATGAAGTGAATTTCCATCGCCCTCCACATAAAATATTCTCCATCAGTGCACCCATGTTTACGTTTGACCCCTCTACTGGAGTGCTTTTACTGGGTCTAAATAACAAGAGGAGGTGGTTTTTTAACTTTCTCCATTATGTATATATTTTTCTTTAGCCCTGACAATCCAGTTGGTAGCCACACTAGTCTAAGCCTGTTCGTCATTTTAAATAGCTCATGAACCACGATTGTCGTCTTGACATGTGTAGGTATTTTCTCTCAGCTGCTGTGTGCTTTGGTGAATTAGTGCAGCAAACTAGCTTTCTTTAATGGATACTTATAAAGTTTTGCACATTGACTGATCAGCTTGGCCTCAGCACGAGGATCTATTGTTTCTCAAGCTAGAAGCTAACCTCTAGAATCCTGGTGCTTGCATCTTCGTGAAATGTTGCCTTCTGATTGCCATCCATCTTTAAAAATTTTCATAGACTTGTTCAAAGTCAGTTCAGAAGAATCAGGTATAATTGAATGTTCGGTACTTAAAGCTTACTCTCATACAAGTTCCAACATGTGGTCTTGGGAATTTCCTCAAGTAGCTAGTGGCAGATCTGTACTTTAAATGACACAGGTGATCTTATGAGTCCTTACATCGTTTTCAGACTGGAGCGTGGGTAGATACAGCAGGAGCTGCGAGGTCAGGGCGAAGGAGCGGTGAGCAACTGGAGGGATGTGATCGGGGCCCAGGGGAGGCGTGAATTCGGGCCCAGAGGCAGCACGGTCCAGCCTATACTGCGATAAGTGTGCGCACTAGGTCCGTGCAGCAGAGCTGGTCTCCAGTCGTCTTGGATAATCTTTGCCACTGGACCAAGACCTAGCTCTGTCAAGCCCGTGTGGTGGCTGGTGTGCAACGGTCACCACATATTAAAAAATCCAAGCACAGGCATCTTCCACCCTTCAGGATGTAGTTCTGGACCTGAAATTTTAGGTCCTTCATTGGAACACCTGTGAACTCATCCTTTTTTGGCGTGGAAGCAAGTCATCCTCGTTTCGAGGGACCGCCTATGATGATGATGTTTTAGCAATAGCCGATGTACAGACACAAAACTGAGAGTCACAGGAGTCCTACTAGAAAGCCAAACACGTGTTCAAGTGCAGAGAAATGAAAGGGAAACACTAAAGCAAAGAAAGAAACTGAATGAAAATGTGGATGTGGCCAGGATGGAAGTGAGGGAAGGTGAAAAAAAGGAACTTGAGAGAAGAAAGATAATCAGTGCCAGTGAGGATGTGGTTTGCAAGCTGTAGCTTCAGGTTATGTCAGTGCAGAACTTTCAGAAGGATGTTCATTAAAACCCTTTTCATCGTGCGTTTTATTGTCTTGTTTCACTGACCTGGCGCAAACATCAGGTGATCAAGAAAGCAGTTTTCAGTATGACTGTGGTTGTTACTTAGAATGTCATAGAAACATAGAAAATAGGTGCAGGAGTAGGCCATTCGGCCCTTCGAGCCTGCACCGCCATTCAATGAGTTCATGGCTGAACATGCAATTTCAGTACCCCATTCCTGCTTTCTCGCCATATCCCTCGATCCCCCTAGTAGTAAGGACTACATCTAACTCCTTTTTGAATATATTTAGTGAATTGGCCTCAACAACTTTCTGTGGTAGAGAATTCCACAGGTTCACCACTCTCTGGGTGAAGAAGTTTCTCCTCATCTCGGTCCTAAATGGCTTCCCCTTATCCTTAGACTGTGACCCCTGGTTCTGGACTTCCCCAACATTGGGAACATTCTTCCTGCATCTAACCTGTCTAAACCCATCAGAATTTTAAACGTTTCTGTGAGATCCCCTCTCATTCTTCTGAACTCCAGTGAATACAAGCCCAGTTGATCCAGTCTTTCTTGATATATCAGTCCCGCCATCCCGGGAATCAGTCTGGTGAACCTTCGCTGCACTCCCTCAATAGCAAGAATGTCCTTCCTCAAGTTAGGAGACCAAAACTGTACACAATACTCCAGGTGTGGCCTCACCAAGGCCCTGTACAACTGTAGCAACACCTCCCTGCCCCTGTACTCAAATCCCTTCGCTATGAAGGCCAACATGCCATTTGCTTTCTTAACCGCCTGCTGTACCTGCATGCCAACCTTCAATGACTGATGTACCATGACACCCAGGTCTCGTTGCACCTCCCCTTTTCCTAATTCAGATAATAGTCTGTCTCTCTGTTTTTACCACCAAAGTGGATAACCTCACATTTATCCACATTATACTTCATCTGCCATGCATTTGCCCACTCACCTAACCTATCCAAGTCACTCTGCAGCCTCATAGCATCCTCCTCGCAGTTCACACTGCCACCCAACTTAGTGTCATCCGCAAATTTGGAGATACTACATTTAATCCCCTCGTCTAAATCATTAATGTACAATGTAAACAGCAGGGGCCCCAGCACAGAACCTTGCGGTACCCCACTAGTCACTGCCTTCCAATAAAAACACATCAAATCTTGCTTAACCGGTCACCTTTCATCGTGAGAGTTTCTTAACGGAGCCTTCCAGCAGCAGCGAATCATCCTTTCATGGATCTTGGAGCTGCCACCAAATTTACTGACTCTGCTTCTGCCTAGTACCTGATGGAGAATGGTAGCTAGTTGAAGTATAACTGGGGAGGACAATACTAGGAGGCTGTATATTGCTGCTCTCCCAAAACTGGTGATGAAATGTTAAAGGCTTGATATAATCCCATGGATTTACCAGCATATAAAGGTGGGGAACCCTACATTTCCATCAATAATTCGTAGTTAAGACCCTATCCAAAGCTTCGGGAGCTGCAGAAGTGCTTCAGTGCTCCATAAAATTGGACTGATGTTTCTTTTCTGACTACTTTTAAATGGGAGGAACTAATAGACTTTCATTATAAAAGGACTCGGACAAGACTGAAAACTAGGCAGCTGAGTCTTTTGAATTGGGGTGACTACTTTAAAGTTGCCAACTAGAGAGTTACAATCGATGTTTAACATGTTTTTATATTTCAACGTGGGGTGGAGGGAGATAAAGACAAAGCAATTTGTTAGATATCATTCAGAGAAAGAGGAACCCCATTAGAACCAAGAGCATGTTATAGTGGCAATAACAGACCTGGCTCAAAGAAGAAGAAATTCGTTGTAATTTACCAAAATTCCCTGGATTCTGGGGAGGGCCCAGCAGATTGGAAAACTGCAAATGTAACGCCCCTATTTAAAAAAAGGAGGCAGACAAAAAGCAGGAAACTATAGACCAATTAGCCTAATATTTGTGGTTGGGAAGATGTTAGAGTCCATTATTAAAGAAGCAGTAGCAGGACATTTGGAAAAGCAAAATTCGGTCACGCAGAGTCAGCATGGATTTATGAAGGGTAAGTCATGTTTGATAAATTTGCTGGAATTCTTTGAGAATGTAGCGAACAGAGTGGATAAAGGGGGAACCAGTGGATGTGGTGTATTTGGACTTGCAGAAGGCATTTGACAAGGTGCCACATAAAAGGTTACTGCACAAGATAAAAGTTCACGGGGTTGGGGGTAAAATATTAGCATGGATAGAGGATTGACTAACTAACAGAAAACAATCAGTAACTAGTGGGGTGCCGCAGGGATCGGTGCTGGGACCCCAACTATTTACAATCTATATTAATGACTTGGAAGAAGGGACTGAGTGTAACGTAGCCAAGTTTGCTGCTGATACAAAGATGGGAGGAAAAGCAATGTGTGAGGAGGACACAAAAAATCTGCAAAAGGACATAGACAGACTAAGTAAGTGGGTAAAAATTTGGCAGATGGAGTATAATGTTGGAAAGTATGAGGTCATGCACTTTGGCAGAAAAAAAATCAAAGAGCAAGTTATTATTTAAATGGAGAAAGATTGTAAAGTGCTGCAGTACAGTGGGACCTGGGGATACTTGTGCATGAAACACAAAAGGATAGTATGCAGGTAGAGCAAATGATCAGGAAGGCCAATGGAATCTTGGCCTTTTATTGCAAAGGAGATGGAGTATAAAAACAACGAAGTCTTGCTACAGTTATACAGGGTATTGGTGAGGCCACACCTGGAATACTGCATGCAGTTTTGGTTTCCATATTTACGAAAGGGTATACTTGCTTTGGAGGCAGTTCAGAGAAGGTTCACTAGATTGATTCCAGAGATGAGGAGGTTGACTTGTGAGGAAAAATTGAGTAGGTTGGGCCTCTACTCATTGGAATTCAGAAGAATGAGAGGTGATCTTATCGAAACGTATAAGCTTGTGAGGGGGCTTGACAAGGTGGATGCGAGAGGATGTTTCCACTGATGGGGGAGACTAGAACTAGAGGGCGTGATCTTAGAATAAGGGGTCGCCCATTTAAAACTGAGTTGAGGAGAAATTGAGTGTTGTAAATCTGTGGAATTCGTTGCCTCAGAGATGTGGAAGCTGGGACATTGAATAAATAGAGAGTTTCTTAAATGATAAGGGAATAAGGGGTTATGGGGAGCAGGCAGGGAAGTGGAGCTGTCCATGATCAGATCAGCCATGATATTGAATGGCGGAGCAGGCTCGAGGGGCCATAAGGCCTACTCCTGCTCCTATTTCTTATGTTATGTTCTAAGAGCAGGATTGGGAATTTAATATTCCTGGCTACCAAGTCTTCAGGATAAAAAGGAGGGGGGTGCAGTATTGATCAAACACACTATTATAGCACTGGTGAGGGATGATTTTGAGGGACCAAAGACTAAGCCTATTTGGTTAGAATTAAGGAACAATAGAGGAGCTGGCTGTATAATAAAGGCCACCAAATAGTGGGAAGGAGCTAGAGGAGCAAATTTCCAGGGAAATTACGGAAAGATGCAAGAACTATAGAGGGGGCCATCAATTATCCTAATATAGACTGGGATAGTAACAGTGTAAAGGGCAGAGGGGGAACATTCCTGAAATGTGTACAGGAGAACTTTTTTGATCAGTGTGTTTCCAGCCCAATAAGGAAGGGAGCTGAGCTGGATCTAGTTCTGGGGAATAAAGTGGGGCAAGAGGAGCATGTTTCAGTGTGAGAGTATTTGGGGAATAGTGATCATAATAACATCAGATTTAGAATAGTTATGGACAAGGAACAATCAAACATAAAAATACTTACCGGGAATGGTAGCATAGTGGTTATGTTACTGGACTAGTAATCCAGAGCCGTGAGTGTTTGTTTAAGTTAATTAAATAAATCTGGAATAAAAAAAGTATCAGTAATGTTGACCGTGAAACTATCGGATTGTTATAAAAATCCATCTGGTTCACTAATGCCCTTTTAAGGAAGGAAATCTGCCGTCCTTACCCGGTCTGGCCTATATGTGATTCCAGAACTACAACAATATGTTTGACTCTTAACTGCCCTCTGAAATGGTCTAGCAAGCCACTCAGTTGTACACAACCGCTACGAAAAACAATAATAAAAATAAAACCGGACGGAACACTCGGCATCGACTTCGGCACCAGCTACGGACACGTCAACCGCACACCCAGCCCAGTCGACCCTGCAAAGTCCTCCTCACTAACATCTGGGGACTTGTGCCAAAATTGGGAGAGTTGTTCTACAGATTAGTCGAACAGCAGCCTGACAGTCATACTCACAGAATCACACCTTTCAGCCAATGTCCCAGATTCCTCCATCACCATCTATCCAATTGACAGGAGACCCACTAGCGGTGGCGCCACAGTGGTATACAGTCAGGAGGGAATAGCCCTGGAATTCCTCAACGTTGCCTCTGGACCCCATGAAGTCAATGTTGAGGACACCCAGGGCCACTCCATCCCGACTGTATACCACTATGAAAACCTCCTGCTGATTGCCACCTACCGCCCTCCCTCAGCTATTGAATCACTTGAACACCACTTGGAAGAAGCACTAAGAGTAGCAAGAGCACAGAATGTACTCTGGGTGGGGGACTTCAATGTGCATCACCAAGAGTGGTTCGGTAGCACCACTACCGACCGAGCTGGCCGAATCCTGAAGGACATAGCTGACCCAGACTGGGACTGGGGCAGGTGATAAGAGAACCAACACGAGGGAAAAACCTACTTGAACTCATCCTCACCAATCTACCTGTTGCAGATGCATCAGTCGATGACCGCATTGGTAGCAGTGACCACAGCACAGTCCTTGTGAAGACGAAACCTCGTTTTCACACTGAGAACACCCTCCATCGTATTGTGTGGCACTACTACTGTGCTAAATAGGATAGAGTCAAAAGAGATCTAGCAACTCAAAACTGGGCATCCATTAGGCGCTGTGGGCCATCAGCAGCAGCAGAATCTGTACCCTGTCCCGGCATTATCCCTCATTCTACCGTCACCATCAAGCTAGGGGACCAACCCTGGTTCAATCAGGAGTGCAGAAGAGCATACTAGGAGCAGAACCAGGCTTACTTAAATATGAGGTGCCAACCTGGAGAAGCTTCAACCCAGCCATCCCACAACCAATGGATCAGATTAAAGCTCTGCAGTCCTGCCACATCCAGCTGTGAATGGTGGTGGACCATTAAACAACTAACGGGAGGAGGAGGCTCCATGAATATCCCCATCCTCAATGATGACAGAGCCCAGCACACAATTGCAAAAGACAAGGCTGAAGCGTTTGCAACCATCTTCAGCCAGAAGTGCCGAGTGGATGATCCATATCCGCCTCCTCCCGAGTTCACCAGCATCACAGAAACCAGTCTTCAGCCAATTTGATTCACTCCACGTGATACCAAGAAACGGCTGAGCGCACTGGATACAGCAAAGGCTATGGGCCCTGACAACATCCTGGCTGTCGTGCTGAAGACTTGTACTCCAGAACCAGCCATGCTGTTCCAGTACAGCTACAACACTGGCATCTACCTGACAATGTGGAAAACTGTCCAGATATGCCCTGTCCACAAAAAGCAGTACAAATCAATTTGTGTTGGAGCATAACTATTTTTGAAGATGTAAAACTTCTTGTAAATTTTTTTGGCTCGAAGTATCGTTGATCATTCTATCAAGCGGCACTTATTCACCAATAACCTGCTCACCGATGATCAGCTTGCATTCCATCAGGACCACTCAGATCCAGAACTTCTTATAGCCTTGGTCCAAACATGGACAAAAGAGCTGAATTCCAGAGGTGAGGTGAAAGTGACTGCTCTTGACATCAAGGCAGCATTTGAGTGTGGCATCAAGGAGCCCGAGTAAAATTGAAGTCAGTGGGAATCGGGGAGAAAACCCTCCACTGGCTGGAGTCATACCTAGCACAGGATGTCAATCATCTTAGCCCCAGGACATCGCTGCAGGAGTTCCTCAGGGCAGTTTCCTAATCCCAACCATATTCAGCTGCTTCATCAATGAACTTCCTTCCATCATAAGGTCAGAAGTAGGATGTTCACTGATGATTGCAGTGTTCAGTTCCATTCGTAACTCCTCAGATAATGAAGCAGTCCATGTCCGCATGCAGCAAGACCTGGACAACATTCAGGCTTTGGCTGCTAAGTGGCAAGTAACATTCACGCCATAGAAGTAAGTGCCAGGCAATGACTATCTCCAACAAGCGAGAGTTTAGCCACCGCCCCTTGACATTCAACGGCATTACCATCGCCGAATCCCTCACCATCATCATTCTGGGCGTCACCATTGGCCAGAAACATAACTGGACCAGTCACACACATACTGTGTGGCTACAAGAGCAGGTCAGGGGCTGAGTATTCTGCGGCGAGTGTCTCACCTCGTGACTCGCCAAAGCCTTTCCGCCATCTACAAGGTATGATGAAATACTCTCCACTTGTCTGGAGGAGTGAAGCGCCAACAATATACTCAAAGCTCGACACTAGCCAGGACAAAGCAGCCGACTAGATTAGCATCCCAAGCACACCTTAAACATTCACTCCCGGCACACCATGGCTGCAGTGTGTACCAGCTACCAGATGCACTGTAGCAACTCGCCAAGACTTCTGCAGCGGCACTTTCTAAACCCGTGACCTCTACCGCCTAGAAGGACACGGGCAGCTGACGCAAGGGAACACCATCACCTGCAAGTTCCCCTCCAAGTTACACACCTTCCTGACTTGGAACTATATTGCCATTCCTTCATTGTCGCTGGGGCAAAATCCTGGAACTCCCTCCCTAACAGCACTGTGGGGGTACCTTCACCAGACAGACTGCAGCACTTCAAGAAGACCCATGAGATGAAAAGGACAGTGGCAACATGGATCCAAAATTGACTAAGGGGCAGAGAGTAGTGGTGAACAGTTCTTCAGACTGGAGGGAAGTATACAGCGGTGTTCCCCAGGGGTCGTTACTGGGACCACTGCTCTGTTTGATTAATGACCTACACTTGGGTACAGAGGGCATAATTTCAAAGTTTGCCGATGATACAAAACTTGGAAATGCAGTGAACAGTTGAGGCAGACAGTAACATACTTCAGGAGGACACAGACTGGTTAAATGGGAGATGAAATTTAATGCAGAGAAGTGTGAAGAGATGCATTTTAGTAGGAAGAATGAGGAGGGGCAATATGAAACAAATGATACTATTTTAAAGGGGTTTCAGGAACCGAGAGACCTGGGGTGTAAGTACACAAATCTTTGGAGGTGGCAGGACAAGTTGATCCTTTGCTTTATTAATCGAGGAATAGAGTAGAAAAGCAGGAAGTTATGCTAAACCTTTATAAAACACTGGTTAGGTATGAGCTGGAGTATTGTCCAATTCTGGGCACCACACTTTCAGAAGGATGTCATGGCCTTGGAGAGGGTGCAGAGGAGATTTATTAGAATGGTACCAGGGATGAGGGACTTCAGTTATGTGGACAGACTGTGCTTGTTCTCTTTAGAGCACAGAAGGTTAAAAGGGCATAGGTGTTCAAAATCATGAATGATTTGATGAGTTAAAAAGACAAACTGTTTCCAGGGGCAGAGGGATCGGTAACTAGAGGACACAGATTTAAGGTGATTGGCAAAATAACCAAAGGCAACATGAGGAAACATTTTTTCACACAGCGAGTTGCTGTGATCTGGAATGCACTGCCTATAAGGCTGGTGGAAGTAGATTCAATAGTAACTTTCAAAATAAAATTGGATAAATACTTGAAGGGGAAAATGTGGAACGAGCAGGGGAGTGGGATTAATTGGATAGCTGTACCAAAGACAGGATGGGCCTAATGGCCATCTTCAGCACTGAATCATTGTGCTCTTAGCTCATCCGCCTTATTCCCTATACTTGCATTAAAGTATATACCATTTAGCACAGGATGACCTCCTTGCTTACTACTTACTAATTCTTGTTTCCTCTGAATTACAGATTCGCTTTCTAAATTCTTGCTATCCAATTTCTGCTTTACTTCCTTCCCTATTGAATTTGTTCTCATCCCCCTGTCAAGCTAGGTTAAATTCTCCCCAACAGCACTAGCAAAACTCTCTGCGTGGATATTGGTCCCGGCGCTGTTGAGGTGCAACCCGTCCGATTTGTACAAGTCCCATCTCCCCCAGAAGCGGTCCCAGTGCCTCAAGAATTTAAAGCCCCCCCTCCTACACCAACTCTCCAGCCACGCGTTCATCCTCTCTATCCTTCTAAAGAATTAGTACTCAGTAAAATAATGGGACTAAAGGCGGACAAGTCCCCTGGACCTGATGGCTTACATCCTCAGGTCTTAAAAGAAGTGACTGTGGAGATAGTGGATGCATTGGTTGTGATCTACCAAAATTCCCTCGCCGTCCCATCAGATTGAAAAACCACGAATGTGACACCTCGATTTAAAAAAGGAGGCAGACAAAAAGCAATAAACTATAGACCAGTTAGCCTAACATCTGTCGTTGGGAAAATGCTGGAGTCCATTATTAAGGAAGCAGTAGCGGAACATTTGGAAAAGCATAATTCAATTAAGCAGAGTCAGCATAGTTTTATGAAGGGGAAATCATGTTTGACAATATTGCTGGAGTTCTTTGAGGATGTAACGAGCAGGGTGGATAAAGGGGAACCAGTGAATGTGTATTTAGCTTTCCAGAAGACATTCGCTAAGAGGCCACATAAAAGGTTACTGCACAAGATAAAAGTTCACAGGGTTGGGGGTAATACATTATCATGGATAAAGGATTGGCAAACTAACAGAAAACAGAGACGAGATAAATGGGTCATTTTCCAGTTGGCAAACAGTAACTAGTGTGGTGCCGCAGGGATTGGTGCTGGGTCCTCAACTATTTACAATCTATATTAACGATGTGGATGAAGGGACCGAGTGTAATGTTGCCAAGTTTGCTGATACAAAAATGGGTGGGAAAGCAAATTGTGAGGAGGACACACAAAATCTGCAAAGGGATATAGACAGGCTAAGTGAGTGGGCAAAAATTTGGCAGATGGAGTATAATGTGGGAAAATGTGAGGTTATCCACTTTGGCAGAAAAAATAGAAAAGCAAATTATAATTTAAATGGAGAAAAATTGCAAAGTGCTGCAGTGCAGAGGGACCTGGGGGTCCTTGTGCATGAAACACAAAAGGTTAGTATGCAGGTACAGCAAGTGATCAGGAAGGCAAATGGAATGTTGGCCTTTATTGCAAGGGGGATAGAGTATAAAAGCAGAGAAGTCCTGCTACAACTGTTCAGGGTATTGGTGAGGCCACACCTGGAGTACTGTGTACAGTTTTGGTCTCCATATTTAAGGAAGGATATACTTACATTGGAGGCTGTTCAGAGAAGGTTCACTAGGTTGATTCCGGAGATGAGGGGGTTGACTTACGAAGATGGGTTGAGTAGGTTGGACCTATACTCATTGGAGTTCAGAAGAATGAGAGGTGATCTTATCGAAACATATAAGATAATAGGCCCAAGTTTCGAGCCGCGCCTAGAACGGCGCAGTCCCGACCTGGACGCCCGTTTTTCGCGCCACAAAGTGCGCCTAAAAAAACCCTCCAGATTCTCTCCAGCTCCCTGCAGGTCCTCTGGCCCTCGGCGCAGCGCAGCAGGAGCTGTAGGGGGCGGAGCCAGGTCCCTGCGCTGAAAACAGTGCCGGGACCTCTGCACATGCGCGCTACAGTGGGCGCGCAAGTGCAGTAGCTCCAGGCGCCCGAAACTGTGTGGGAGGGGCTGAAGCACGCAGCCCCTAGCCCTGGCTGAATGGCCTCACTGGGGCTGCGTGAATAAGGCTCCTCCCACGGCCAGCTCCTGCTTCCTCCCGACACGACTCGACTCCCGCTTCCCACCTCCGGACCGGACCCGACACCGACCTGACTCCCGCTCCACCCCCGGACCGAAACCGACACCGACCTGACTCCCACTACCCGACCGGATCCCCTGGACTGGACCCGACTCTCGCTCCCCCCCCCGCCCCCGCCTCCGGACCCGACCCCGACTCCCGCTCACCCCGGCCCCCGGACTGGATCCGACCTGACCTCCCTCCCCCCGACCCGACCTGACCTCCCTCTCCCTCCCTCCCCCCGAACCGAACCGAACCGACCTCCCTCCCACCATCCCCCCGACCCGCGCTCCCCCCGACCCGACCCAACGCCACCTACCTGTAAAGGTCTGGTGCTGGGGGGAGGGAAAGGAAAGTTGGAAGGAAAGGCCCGGCCGGTCTAATGAGAAGGCCCCCCCCATCTCCTTTCTCCCCCCCCCCATCTCCTTTCTCCCCCCCCCCCCATCTCCTTTCTCCCCCCCCATCTCCTTTCTCCCCCCCCCATCTCCTTTCTCCCCCCCCATCTCCTTTCTCCCCCCCCCCCATCTCCTTTCTCCCCCCCCATCTCCTTTCTCCCCCCCCCATCTCCTTTCTCCCCCCCCCATCTCCTTTCTACCCCCCCCATCTCCTTTCTACCCCCCCCATCTCCTTTCTCCCCCCCCCATCTCCTTTCTCCCCCCCCCCATCTCCTTTCTCCCCCCCCCCATCTCCTTTCTACCCCCCCCATCTCCTTTCTACCCCCCCCATCTCCTTTCTACCCCCCCCATCTCCTTTCTACCCCCCCATCTCCTTTCTACCCCCCCATCTCCTTTCTACCCCCCCATCTCCTTTCTACCCCCCCATCTCCTTTCTACCCCCCCCATCTCCTTTCTCCCCACCCCCCATCTCCTTTCCCCACCCCCCATCTCCTTTCCCCACCCCCCATCTCCTTTCCCCACCCCCCATCTCCTTTCCCCACCCCCCATCTCCTTTCCCCACCCCCCATCTCCTTTCCCCACCCCCCATCTCCTTTCCCCACCCCCCATCTCCTTTCCCCACCCCCCATCTCCTTTCCCCACCCCCCATCTCCTTTCCCCACCCCCCATCTCCTTTCCCCACCCCCCCATCTCCTTTCCCCACCCCCCATCTCCTTTCCCCACCCCCCATCTCCTTTCCCCACCCCCCATCTCCTTTCCCCACCCCCCATCTCCTTTCCCCACCCCCCATCTCCTTTCCCCACCCCCCATCTCCTTTCCCCACCCCCCATCTCCTTTCCCCACCCCCCATCTCCTTTCCCCACCCCCCATCTCCTTTCCCCACCCCCCATCTCCTTTCCCCACCCCCCATCTCCTTTCCCCACCCCCCATCTCCTTTCCCCACCCCCCATCTCCTTTCCCCAACCCCCATCTCCTTTCCCCACCCCCCATCTCCTTTCCCCACCCCCCATCTCCTTTCCCCACCCCCCATCTCCTTTCCCCACCCCCCATCTCCTTTCCCCACCCCCCATCTCCTTTCCCCACCCCCCATCTCCTTTCCCCACCCCCCATCTCCTTTCCCCACCCCCCATCTCCTTTCCCCACCCCCCATCTCCTTCCCCCCCATCTCCCCTTTATCCCCTTCTTCCCCTCCCCCATCTCCCCCTTCCCTCCCTCTGCTCCCCCCCTCTCTCCCTCTACCCCCCTCCTCCCCCTCCCCTTGCTGTCAGAAACACAGACACTGACAGACAGAGAATGAGACACACACACAGACAGACAGAGAGATAGAGACACTGACAGAGACACACTTGGGGGGGGCATCCCAGCACGCTGTTGGAGGGCTCCCGTGCTGCAGTCGGTAAGTAGAAAATGTTTTGTTTTATTGATTTAAGAAAAAAATTATTTCTTATTAATTTTTTTTGATTTTATTGGTTGATTTATTGATGTATTTATCATTTATTATTGATGATGACTCTTTATTTGTAAAACTGAAGTGATTAATGTTTGTAAACTTCCCTTTAAACCCCCCCCCCCATTCCCTACGCCTGATTTGTAACCTACGCCTGATTTTCTAAAGTGTAGACAAGGTTTTTTCGAGCGTACAAGAATCTTCACTTACTCCATTCTAAGTTAGTTTGGAGTAAGTTTTCACTGACGAAACTTTGAAAACAGGCGTAAGTGGCTGGAAATGCCCCCTTTTGAAAAAAAAAAATTCTGTTCCAAAGTGAAACTGTTCTAACTGACTAGAACTGGAGCAAACTAAATGACGAGAATTCCAATTTCTAAGATACTCCATTCTACACCAGTTGCTCCTAAAAATCAGGAGCAAATCATGTGGAAACTTTGAGCCCATGATGGGGTTCGACGAGGTGGATCCAGAGAGGATATTTCCACTCATAGGGGAAACTAAAACTAGGGGACATAGTCTCCGAATAAGGGACCACCCATTTAAAACTGAGATGAGAAGGAATTTCTTCTCAGATGGTTGTAAATCTGTGGAATTCTCTGCCCCAGAGAGCTGTGGAGGCTGGATCGTTGAATATATTTAAGGCGGAGATAGACACATTTTTGAGCGATAACGGGTTACGGGGAGCAGGCAGGGAAGTGGAGCTGAGTCCATGATTAGATCCGCCATGATCTTATTAAATGGCGGAGCAGGCTCGAGGGGCCAAGTGGCCTACTTCTGCTCCTGTTTCTTGTGCTCTTATGTGATGCAGACAGCACAGTAATACTAAACACTACACTTCACTACTGTTTAGAATAGTCTGTAATGAAAAGTCCAGCAGCAAATGAACTTAGAATCCCTTGCAACGGTGTTTTGTTTTTTCTTGCCAGTTTTAAATATGGTTGTTCCTTTCTGGTACACTGAAGCAGATCTTGCTAACTGTGACTGAATGTCACGGACTGCACCATGCTGAAAATGTATTTGATAAATTGTCACCAATGTAACTAATCAGACTTGACATTGATGCTTAACAATAAAATCAGGCTAATTGTATGCTTGGTGGTGATCTATTATAAATTTCTTGCACATCAGGTTTCTAGTTCACAAACGCTGCACGCTTTTAAGGACTAATTGTAATGAAAGCAGCAAACCAAAGAATGATGTTGACTATTTGCTACAGCAGAGTGCACTTTGAGTAATGTTAATAATGGAATCTATTTTTAATCAATATCCATCTATAGAGATAGTTAATGAGATTTATTCTTTTAAGAAAAATAAAACCCAAAGCTGTTATTTTTTTAAACCCGTTTCATTAGGAACTTGACTTTAGTCTGCAGAAATGCTTCACTTATAACTAAACAATATTGTTGGCATCCAGCAATTTAAGTTAATCAGATATCTCAAGTGATGAGCTGCACACAAGTTTGGACGGTCTTGTGCACGTGTTAAGGTGTCAACTGCTTTTAAATCTGAGGTGTGTGATATTTCTGTATAAATAAACTAACTTAAAACAATATGCCACAATTCCTTGATAAACCAGTCTTGGGGAGTACAGTTCAAAACCTATTTGGTGTCGACATCCATTTTACAGTTTTGGTTTTCTCCTTTCTATACCTATTTCTTTAGTCCTGAAAAATCCAATTAGTCTACATGTGGAATAAAGTTAAGTATTATGCCTTATTTTTGCAGGCAGCCCATAAAGTACTATCAGAGTATGGGAACCCAGAACTTCAAATGCTGGCTGTACTTTCCCAGGAGGGTGGGGTATGGAAGAACTCTGTACTTGACAGCATTTTCTCCCAGCAGCCACTGGAGCAGGATAAAGGTAGGATATAAATAAAAGAAACCTTGCCGATAATCGTAAATTAGAAAAATATGGCGCAAAATATGATCATTGTGATGTAGCTTACTTGGTTAAAAAATTAACTTGCCTTCAAATATTTTAATTTTACGCCTCTTCACTTAGAGAAAAATTTCAGTGTTGAGTAATATTTGTAATGTGTTCTTTTTGTGCTCATCATGTACAGTGTGTCGGTGTGAGAAATAACATTCTTTTCACTCTGATCATCCAGCATTGGATGTTGAGTGTCTGCAAGCAATGTACAACATTCTTGGATCCAGAGCAGCCTTCCTCTGTTGTGCCAAACAATGCACTTTTACTGCAACCTCCTCCGAACCCCCCATGGACCAGTGTAAATGTTTCCATTTCGAACAGCAGGCATCGTTGTGGCCTCCCTGATTGATATTGCCGATTAGTGGCAAATTAACGGCACTTTTGTGCTGTGCCCTACATCCACTCAGAACTGCAGAAATAAAAAGAGATTGCATGTGCTTTAAATCTGAAATGAAAATGCTGTAAATACACAGGTCTGTCAGCACTGTGAACTAGTTCAGACTGCCGTAGGCCATGTGATTTATAGGACTTTCACAGTCGGCAAGGAGAGTAGATTTGCATTGCGTCTGGCCTTGAGGATAAAAGAAACAGTCTGCAATGTGGCCCTTAAGCCCTTGATGTTTAGATTTTAACAGTGTACATAGTTATTTTTAATGAATGGTTTATTATTTTCCGGTAATCAATTGTGTTGTGTGCCATGACAACTTGCATTCATATAGTGCCTTTAATGTAGTGAACAGCCCAAGGCACTTTGTGGAGGAGAAGGTGCTGAGCGATAGCCCAAGGAAAAATTAGGAAGTGACCAAAACCTTGGTCAATGTACTAAGTTTTGAGAAGCCTTTTGCAGATGGAGAGAGAAGTAGTGAGATTGTGGTTGAGATGCCTGAAACCTGTGCTGAGGGAGGTGGGATACAAGAGTGCAGTGCGTGAACTGGGACATGGTACTGGAGAAGGTTGCAGAAGCAGGATAGGGCTATAATCTGGATGGATCTATGAAACAAATATGAGGATTTTTAATTCACTGTGTTGGACGATGGGGCGGGGAGGAGGGAGCCAATTAAGACAGGAGTGATGGGTTGACTGAGGGGTTTTACTGCATGATAGTGTAGGGTGCAGCTCAGGAATCTCATATGAGTGGGTTGAAAGTGCTGACGGTATGGAGGAGAGTTTCAGCAGTGGTAAGGCCAGATATTGTGGCAGTCTCGGCGATGGATTGGTTATGGGGTTTGAAGCTGGGCTCAGTGTCAAACTAAACACTGACGTTGCACACCATTTAATTCAGCCTGAGCTAGCAACCAAGGAGAGGAATTGAATTGGGAATGGGGCATAGTATTTTTGACAGGAGTGGATGGTTCTGGCTCATCCATGACTTGATATCAGACAAGCACTGTGGAGGTCCTAGAGTTGGGAGTGATGAAGAGAGAGAGCTGGGTATCCAACATACATATGAAAGCTAATAGCAGGCCTATGGATAATGTCACCAAGGAATGGTAGGGGCCCAAGGATGGAACTATGGTCCACTCTCGCTGATTTTGCAGGAGCACAACCCATTGCAAGCTACATTGGGACAGGTAGAAATGGAGCCAAGTGAAATCATTGGACAAGATTTGAGTTGTAGGCCATGTCAAGCATTACAGAGGGGGAAATGTGCCATGGTTGCAGTCATAAAAGGATATCAAGGTAGTTCGCCGGGCAGAAACTGAATCATCACTGGTAAACAAAAGAGGAAAAAGTAGAATAAAGCTGCATATATTCCACATGAAGTGATTACAAACTAGTAATCTCATCTGGGTTCAGATAATGGCTATAAACCACAAGAAATGCTATCTGAACTTTGTCTTTCTAGATGTTTATTCCCTATATAATAACCCTTTTATATTCCGAATAATTTAGAAATTTTAATTTGTTCTTTCACGTGGGCAAGACATAACTACCAACTGGGGAAATCACTACAGGGGTATGAAGGTGTTTTTATTTTCCAATGGTTCTACATGGGAATGAGCAGCAGATCTAGAGCAAGTCATTGCTTGGAATTGTGACCCTCGACAACAAGTTAATGAGTGCACCATAGTGCTTGGTGAAAGTACTGCAACACCTGATGAAAACTGGCTCACATGAAAGCCATTTATCTTAGATTGTCCTAACTTTTCATAGCACCATGCTTTCTTCATTTCATAAGAAGGATGATGCATTCAACCAATTAAAAGTGCTAGATGCTGTTTGGAAATTAAAGGGAATTTACAAAGGTTAATTACATAGAATATACAGCACAGAAACAGGCCAATTGGCCCAACTGGTCTCTGCTGGTGTTTATGCACCACAACCCTCATCCTACTCCTCTTCTAACCCTATCAACAATTCCTTTCTCCCTCATGTGATTATCTAGTTTCCCCTTAGATGAGGGGTAACCTAATCTCTATTAGGTCATCCCTCAGCTTTGTGGATAGAGGATTGGCTAAATAACAGAAAACCGAGTCTGGATAAATGGGTCATTTTCAAGTTGGCAGACTAATGAGTGGGGTGCCACAGGGATCAGAGCTGGGGCCTCAACTATTTACAATCTATATTAATGACTTGGATGAAGGGACCGAGTGTAATGTAGCCAAATTCGTTGCTGATACAAAGATAGGTGGAAAAGCAAGTTGCGAGGATGATGCAAAGAATCTGCAAAGGGATATAGATAGGCTCAGTGAATGGGCAAACATTTGGCAGATGGAGTATAATGTGGGAAAATGTGAGGTAGGAAAAATAAAAAAGCTAATTATTTAAATGGGGAGAGATTGCAAAATGCTGTGGTATAGAGGGATCTTGGGGGGTCCTTGTACATGAATCACAAAAAGTTAGCATGCAGGTACAGCAAGTAATTATGAAAGCAAATGGAATATTGGCTTTTATTGCAAGGGGGGATGGAGTATAAAAGTAGAGAAGTCCTGCTACAACTGTACAGGGCGTTGGTGAGACCACACCTGGAGTACTGCATATAGTTTTGGTCTCATTTAACGAGGGATGTGCTTGCATTGGAGGCAGTTCAGAGAATGTTGATGCCTGACATGAAGGGGTTGTCCTATGAAGAAAGATTGAGCAGGTTGGTCCTATACTCATTGGAGTTTAGAAGAATGAGAGGTGATCTTATTGAGACATATAAGATTCTGAGGGGGCTTGACGAGGTAGATGCAGAGAGGATGTTTCCCCTCATGCAGGAATCTAGAACTAGGAGGCAGAGTTTCAGAATAAGGGGTCACCCATTTAAAACGGCAATGAGGAGGAATTTCTTCTCTGAGGGGCATGCATCTTTGGAATTCTCAGCCCAGAGAGCTGTGGAGGTTGGGTCATTGCATATATTTAAGGTAGAGATGGACAGATTTTTGAGCGATAGGGAAGTCGAGGGTTATGGGGAGCGGGCAGGGAAGTGGAGCTGAGTCCATGATCAGATCAGCCATGATATTGAATGGTGGAGCAGGCTCGAGGGGCCAAATGGTCTATTGCTTATGTCCTTATGTTCTCTTTTTTTATAGAGAAAAAAGCCCCAGCCTTTTTGTAATATGGAGACCAGAACTGTGCACAGTACTCCTAAGTATGCTTTAATCTAGGTTCTATACAAGTTTAACATAACTTCCCTGTTTTTCAATTCTCTCCCTCTGGAAATGAACCCCAGTGCATTGTTTGCTTTTTTTATGGTCTTATTAACCTGTGTCACTTCTTTTGATTTGTGTATCTGTACTCCTAGATCTCTTTTCTCCTATACCCCATTTAGACTAACTTTCCAAGGAGTATCTGGCCTCCTTACTCTTAGTATCAAATGCACCACCTCACACTTGCTTATATTAAAATGCATTTGCCAATTACACGCCCATTCTGCAAGTTTAGTAATATCTTTTGTTGTAGTCTTACTCAGTATTAACTATTCCCCCTCCAATTTGGTGTCATCCACAAATTTTGAAATTCTAATTCCCGAGTCCAAATCGTTTCTGTAAATGATGAACACTGGTCCCAGCACCGATCCTTGTGGAACACCATTTCCCGCCTTTTGTCAGTCTAAATAGCTACCCTTAACTCCTGCTTTCTGTTGTGTAGCCAACTTGCTCTCCATTCTGCTCCCTGTCCCCTGACTCCACATGCTCTGACCTCAGTCATGGGTCTACTATGTGGTATTTTATTGAAGGCCTTTTGAAAATCCAAATCTATAACATCTTGCATTTCCCTTGTCTGCTCTTTGTTAATTCTTCAAAGAATCCAATAGGTTGCCATTCCCTTTAGAAATCCATACTGACTACTCTCTTGGATTTTGAGATGTTTTTCTATTACATCTTTGAACAAACTTTCCATTAACTTTCCTACCACCAATGTTAAAGTTCCCTGGACTTTTTCTAACTCCTTTTTTTAAATGTAGGAATGGCATTAGCTGTGCCCCTCCCAGTCCTCCTGGCACTATTCCCTTTTCTCATGAATTTTTACCTGTGTAATGGTGACTTTGTTATCTCTTCACTAACTTTTAATATGCGTGGTTGCAATCTCACCCGACCAGGGGTTTTATCCTTAGTTTATCAATTATATCTCCTTTCTATCTTAAATGTCTTTATATCCTTTTTGAGCTCTTCTAATGTCATGTCCACCACTTTATTCTCCCTGGTAAATACTGAAGCAAAGTAATGAATTAATACTTCTGCCATTTCACTGTCATTACCTAAGGGTTTATCTTGTGTATCCCTTAGTGGCCCTATCCCCATTCTGATTTTCTTTGTTATTTATGTATTTGTACAATATTTTACTATTTTGTCTTGTATTCCTTGATGATTTAATTCCATAGTTCCTCTTTGCCTTTCTATTTCTTGACTTCTTTCCTAATCTTTGTATTCCCTTTCGTCATCCTCTCCTTTGACTATATACTCAGTGTATGTCTTTTACTTCAGTTTTAATTTTATCCTTATCTCTTTATTCATCCATGGTGTTTCATTATTAGCTAGTTCTTGTTTTTTAGCAGAGTATATTTCTCCTGGATTCTCAATCACTTTTTAAAATATTTCCCATTGCTGTTCTATCTTTGTCCATTTTTTTCAGCTTACTTTGCCTATTTCCATTCTTCTCCTCAAAATTAGCTTTTTTCCAATCTATTACTTTGTGTTATTTATGTGTCTCAGTATTTAAAGTAAACCTTATTATGTTGTGATCGCTATTGCCTAGATGTTCCCCCATGATTACTTCTCTTATCTGCTTTGGTTCATTTCCCATTACTAGATCCAACAGTGATTCCTCTCTCCTCTTGTTGGGCTTCTTGCATACTGGGTAAGAAAATAGTCCTGTACACACGATAAAAACTCATTTCCCCTTACCCCTACTTCTTGCCAGTTTATTTGGGAGTAATTGAACTCTCCATGATTATTCTATGTCTTTTAGTAATTTCATAGATTTGCTTACATATTTCTTCCACTTCCCTTCCACTATTAGGTGATCTGTAATGTGAGCAATCCCTTTTTATCCTTTATCTCCATCGTTATGGATTCTGTTTCTATCTAAAGTTTACTAAGTCCCTTTTTTCTACTGCCATTATGCTATCTCTAATTAATACAGCTTAAATTTTCATCAGATCTCTCCTCTCCCCCTGTCTTAATAGTTTATCTTATCCACAGCCCAGTTGTCCTCTCCGTCAGGACACCGGTCCCTGTTCAGTTCAGGTGGCGCCCATGCTGGCGGTACAACTTCATCCTCTCCCAGTATTGGTGCCAGTGCCACATTAAATGGAACACCTCCTTCCAACACCACTCTTTAAGCCACGTCCTCTCCTTCCAACACCACTCTTTAAGCCACGTATTCACCTTCCTGATCTGTCCATCCCTGTGTCAATTACCACGTGGCTGGGGTAGTAATCCCAAGATTAGTTGGGGTATGGTAGCCCACGAGGTTATGTTACTGGACTAGTAATCCAGAGATCTAGACTAATGGTCCGGAGATGCGAGTTCAAATCCCACCATGGCAGTTGGGGAATTTCAATTCAGTTAATTAAGTACATTTGGAATAAAAAGCTGATGTCAGTAAAATGGGGACCATGAAACTACCAGATTATCGTAAAAACCCATCATGTTCACTGATGTCCTTTAGGAAAGGAAATCTGCTGTCCTTACCCGCTCTGGCTTGTCTGTGATTACAGACCCACACAAATATGGTTGACTCTTAACTGCCCTCTATAATGGCGGCTCACCTTCTCGAGGGCAATTGGGGATGGGCAATAAACACTGGCCTTGCCAGCGACACCCACGTCCTGCGAATAAAAAAACAACATTGTACCTGTTGGATAGGTCCAGTGTCTGTGGGCCCTCCCCTAGGTTCCCACTGCCCTGTTGACTGACGGTCATGCACTCTGCTTCCTGCAGCTGTATTTTCCTTTGTGGTGTGACTATGCTCTGGAGTAATCTATCCAGAAATTCCTCCCCTTTCCTTGTTTGTCAGAGTGTCTCTAACTTGTCTGATTGACTGAATAGCAGGTTATTATCTGATCATACCACAGTTTATACTTCACACGAATCTCCTCCCACCATACTTCATCTCACCCTATCGCCACATCCTTCTATTCCTTTCCGATGTACTGATCTAGCTTTCCCTTAAATGCGAGAGCCAATTTGTACACAGCAAGGTCCTGCAAACAGCAATGAGACAAATGACCAGTTAATCTTTAATCATGTTGACTGAGGGATAAATTTTAGCCAGGACTTGGTGGGAGCCCTTTGGATAATGCCGTGGTCTCATTTACCTCTGCCAGGCATCTGAATGGCAGCATCTCCAACAGTGCACCATTGCCCCAGGACTGCACTGCTTGTCGGCCCTAGATTCTGTGCTCAAGTGTCTCTATTATGACCATATTGAATTTTTCTTGTTTTATCAACTGGTACAGATATCGCAAACAATCCTTGGCTTCATATCAAATGAGTGGCAGAGGTTCGATCACTGAAGCAAGGAGCTGACTAACTGTTGTGGAGGACACCAGGAGCATGTCATATTGTGCAATTAGTCTCGGTTAACTGGCGTCCTGAGGACTTGCCTGTGTCTCTCCTGTCTATGAAGGAACGTGCCTCAAATGGAAGAAGTCTGTTGTGAGATTATTTGGCTGACTTGGTGAACCTCACTAGTTGGCTTATTTATTGTGGGTTGGATGCATAATATGAGGAAGGGGAAATTGGTGGCCCATTGAAGGGACTGGCAGTCTATGTAGCCTTAGAGAGGAAAGCAACAGTTGGAAAAGCTTTAAGGAAAGAAGTGACAACCAAGGTGGCCAAAGGAAGGTGATTCATTATATGGAACAATGATTGCACATTGCAGGCTCCTTTTGTAACAGAATATGCCCAAATGAGTGATCGATTAGTCTAACAGTAGTGTGCTCTGGCAACAGCATAATCAAAGTCAGTGTTAAGTGCTGGGTTCACTAATTCATAACTTATCTGGATGGTAAATGAATGGACAGAAAACCTCATCACAGTGACCTCTGCCTCCAAATCCCTGATCTGTTCTATCCTCACATGAAAGTGTGATGCAGCGGTACAAATAAAACAAATCTACCCTTGGTTTCAAGGCTACGCGACTGATACAGAATTTGATTACTTTTCCTAGGTTACTTCTGTTTAGAGATGGCTTAGAAACCATAGAATTGTCCTTGGATTTTGCAGTTATTGTCAGTATCTTTGTGTTTGGTTTTATTTCTGTGATTGTTGCTGAGTGAGCAAGTAGCAAGTTGAGCAATTACCCATCTTAAAGTGCTGGAATACGATTAATATTTAATTAGGAAAATGCAGCTCATGTGTGTACTGAATCACTAATATCCGTTTGATTGTGTCTTTGTGCAGAGATGGCTGAGCCCTGTACATTTCTTCTAATTGTCAGTTATCTTTTTACTGCCTCTATTTTAATTTAATCTTTTCCTACATACAGGATTTAGGTAGTGAGTTATAATTGGTTCTCAAATTTTGTCATGGTTTCCATTATTTCAAAACCATCGTTTGTTGTTCTGTGGGAGTGGAGAGATTAGCAGGTAACTGAGCAAGAATGTCAACTTGGCGGAATATTATTGGTTATCCGAGTGGAAGGTGGGAGGCGATCATTGGTTGTGGGAACTACCAGCTTGATATGTTTTTCCAACTACCTCTTTTTATATTAAAAAAAATTACAACTAGGAGAAATTCAGGGATGTTAAAACAGTACTTTAAAGATCAAAACCACAATTTTTATTAAACTCTTGAGTTTCATGTAAAAAATCTTCACATTCAATTCTTGTACATTTTGAAAAATTGAATCTGTACATAATCTTTAATGACATATTAACAGAATAAATGTCTCACCACCACCATCACCATCAGCAGTCAAGGTTACCTCAGAAGATGCAAAAACACCACCATCGCAAGAAACCACACAGTATTGTACCGCACCAATGGTACCTCACAAACCGCACAGTATTGTACCGCACCAATGGTACTCACAAACCACACAGTATTGTACCGCACCAATGGTACCTCACAAACCACACAGTATTGTACCGCACCAATTGTACCTCACAAACCGTACAATATTGTACCGCACCAATGGTACCTCACAAACCACACAGTATTGTACCGCACCAATGGTACTCACAAACCACACAGTATTGTACCGCACCAATGGTACTCACAAACCACACAGTATTGTACCGCACCAATGGTACCTCACAAACCACACAGTATTGTACCGCACCAATTGTACCTCACAAACCACACAGTATTGTACCGCACCAATGGTACCTCACAAACCGTACAGTATTGTACCGCACCAATGGTACTCACAAACCACACCGTATTGTACCGCACCAATTGTACCTCACAAACCACACCGTATTGTACCGCACCAATGGTACTCACAAACCACACAGTATTGTACCGCACCAATTGTACCTCACAAACCACACAGTATTGTACCGCACCAATGGTACTCACAAACCATACAGTATTGTACCGCACCAATTGTACCTCACAAACCACACCGTATTGTACCGCACCAATGGTACTCACAAACCACACAGTATTGTACCGCACCAATGGTACTCACAAACCACACAGTATTGTACCGCACCAATGGTACTCACAAACCACACAGTATTGTACCGCACCAATTGTACCTCACAAACCGCACAGTATTGTACCGCACCAATCTTGCCTCACAAACCACACAGTATTGCACTGCACCAATCTTACCTCACAAACCGCACAGTATTGTACCGCACCAATGGTACTCACAAACCACACCGTATTGTACCGCACCAATTGTACCTCACAAACCACACCGTATTGTACCGCACCAATGGTACTCACAAACCACACAGTATTGTACCGCACCAATTGTACCTCACAAACCACACAGTATTGTACCGCACCAATGGTACTCACAAACCATACAGTATTGTACCGCACCAATTGTACCTCACAAACCACACCGTATTGTACCGCACCAATGGTACTCACAAACCACACAGTATTGTACCGCACCAATGGTACTCACAAACCACACAGTATTGTACCGCACCAATGGTACTCACAAACCACACAGTATTGTACCGCACCAATTGTACCTCACAAACCGCACAGTATTGTACCGCACCAATCTTGCCTCACAAACCACACAGTATTGCACTGCACCAATCTTACCTCACAAACCGCACAGTATTGTACTGTACCAATGGTACCCCACAAACCGCACTGTATTGTACCGTACCAATGGTACCTCACAAACCACACAGTATTGCACCATACCAATGGTACCTCACAAACCACACAGTATTGTACCGCACCAATCTTGCCTCACAAACCACACAGTATTGTACCGTACCAATGGTACCTCACAAACCACACAGTATTGTACCGCACCAATCTTGCCTCACAAACCACACAGTATTGCACTGCACCAATCTTACTTCACAAACCACAGTGTTGTACCGTACCAATGGTACTCACAAACCGCACTGTATTGCATGCACCAATCGTACTCACAAACCGCACTGTATTGCACTACACCAATGGTACCTCACAAACCGCACAGTGTTGTACCGTACCAATGGTACTCACAAACCGCACTGTATTGCATGCACCAATGGTACTCACAAACCGCACTGTATTGCATGCACCAATGGTACCTCACAAATCAGTGTGTTGTACCGTACCAATGGTACTCACAAACCCCACTGTATTGCACTGCACCAATGGTACCTCACAAACCCCACTGTATTGCACTTCACCAATGGTACCTCACAAACCACACTGTATTGCACTGCACCAATGGTACCTCACAAACTACTATAAAAGTAAAATACATGAAAGTGATGAAGTTATAACGTGATCAAAGAATTCAGATGTCATAAACACAAAGGTCACCTTCTACTTCTGTAACATAACCCACTTCCACGACACCTCAGTGTAGCCGCTACTGAAAGTCTCATCCATACTTTTGTCACGTCTAGACTTGACTACTCCAATGCTGTCCTGCCCGGCCTCCTATCCATCATGAACTTAATTTCATCCAAAACTCTGCCAGTATCCTATCCCACACCAAGCCCTGCACGCCCATCATCCATCCCCTTGCTGACTTAACTTTAGCTCCCGATCCCTCAATGGCTCAGATTTGAAATTCTCGTCATTGTGTTTGAATCCCACCATGGCCACAAACTGCCTATAGCTCTGTTACCTCCTACAAACGCTCTCCCTTTTCTCCTTCTCTCCTCACCCCCACCCCCCACCCCCCACCCCCCAGACAAAGCTCTTCTCTCTGGCCTCTTGTGCCTGACTCCACCATTGGCGGTGTGCTTTTAGATGCCTGGACTCTATGCTGTGGAATTCCATGCCCAAACTTCTCCACCTCCCTCTCCTTTGAGATCCTCCTCTTAATTGACCTCTTCGATGAAGCTTTTAATCTTTAGCTCAACATCCATTTTTCCTTTGTATTTGAAGTGACTTGGGACAATTTTTTTGTAAGCTAACTATGTTCTAAGTGCGAGTCGTCACCATCACCTAAATCTCTTAAGAGATGTCAGTAAATCATCACAGGCACCATTCAAATTACAGGCAGTGGAAAATTAGTGGCTGAAAAAGTGGTTCATGACCAAGTCTTAAAGGAATTTTTCTACAACGTCCTTTTCCTGCTGTACTGTACATCTGTCATATTGCCTCTTAAAAGTGCGACATGTTTAAAAGTGTGGCATTTGAGATGTCACACCTCCAAAGTGTCAGATTGTCTCTCAAGGCAAAAAGTTGTGATGGGCTCAAATAATCACTTGCCTGTTGTGAATCAAT
The DNA here is from genome assembly GCF_044704955.1 of Pristiophorus japonicus. Taxonomy (NCBI): domain Eukaryota; kingdom Metazoa; phylum Chordata; class Chondrichthyes; family Pristiophoridae; genus Pristiophorus; species Pristiophorus japonicus. The sequence goes on from NC_091985.1 coordinate 160,874,787, forward strand.
ATCAATTGTCCAAATGTGAATGAATGAAGAAAGGACCAATGAAATGTAAAGAACCAGCAGAAAAATAAGCAATCGGATTCCTCAATTTTCCTTTACAAGGCTATCATTCACAAACCAAGTACTGTAAAACTCCAGTCGAATTGTTCAAATAATTAGAGGTTGATCGTGGCAATTGTAGTTTTTGTCACCTGAAAATGGAACGACGATATCCAGGTTGTAGTATGGGAGACACAAGTGGAATAAAAAAGTCTTTAAACTACCTATTCCAATATTTTAATCATTTTAATCTGTTAACTGAAAACTGAACTAATATTGTTTTTTTGGATTAGGTAGATTTTGGGAGACTGATGCCTCCCCTGCAGGTGATGTTGATGAAGTGTTTTGCTGAGACATTATGGTCAGTAAGGCAATCTGAGCCCTGGCAAGGATCCATTTGTTCCAGTGATGGTTGCTGGAGACATAGTGGTGGGATCGCCTCCCTGGGCAACTCTACGTCAGTTCTAACTTCAGCAAGAATTAGTTACAGTTTAAGAAGTAAGGAAGAGAATAGATAGCTTTTATAATCATGTAAATGACTGAGATAAATAAGGGCAGATGAAAAAACAAACAAATTAACAAAGTACTTGCATCTTCAACAAATCAACTGTGGGAGATAAATATTTTCTGTTATAAATAGAAAGAAATCGCATTTATATAGCGCCTTTCATGGCCTCTGGGTACTCCAAAGTGCTTCACAGCCAGTGAATTTTTTGAAGTTTTTTTGTGTTCATTCATGGAATGTGGGCATCGTGAGCTATCAGCATTTATTGCCCATCCCTAATTGCCCTCGAGAAGATGGTGGTGAGCTGCTGCCTTGAACCGCTGCAGTCCGTGTGGTGAAGGTGCTCCCACAGTGCTGTAAGGGATTGAATTCCAGGATTTTGACCCAGCGACGATGAAGGAACGGCGATATACTTCCAAGTCAGGATAGTGTGTAACTTGGAGGTGGTGGTGTTCCCATGCACCTGCTGCCCTTGTCCTTCTAGGTGGTAGAGATCGTGGGTTTGGGAGGTGCTGTCGAAGAAGCCTTGGTGAGTTGCTGCAGTGCATCTTGTATATTGTACACATTGCAGCCACGGAGCGCCGGTGATGGAGGGAGTGAATGTTTAAGGTGGTGGATGGGGAGCCAATCAAGTGGGCTGCTTTGTCCTAACTGATGTTTAGCTTCTCGAGTGTTGTTGGAGGTGCACCATCCAGGTAAATGGACAGAATTCCATCACACTCCTGATATGTGCCTTGTGGATGGTGGAAAGGCTTTGGGAAGTCAGGAGGCGAGACACTCGCCGCTGAATACCCAGCCTCTGACCCACTTTTGTTGCCACAGTACTTGTGGCTGGTCCAGTTAAGTTTTTGGACAATGGTGACACCCCCCCCTCCCCCCCCCCCCCCAGGATCCCAAGATGTTGATGGTGGGGGATTCGGTGATGGTAATGCTGTGAATATCAAGGAGCGGTGGTTAGACTTTCTCTTGTTGGAGATAATCATTGCCTGGCATTTGTGCGGCGTGAATGTTACTTGCCATGTATCACCCCAAGCCTGAACGTTGTCAAGGTCTTGCTGCATGTGGACACGGACTGAATCATTATCTGAGGAGTTGTGAATGGAACTGAACACTGCAATCATCAGTGAACATCCCCACTTCTGACCTTATGATGGAGGGAAGGTCATTGATGAAGCAGCTGAAGATGGTCGGGCCTAGGACACTGCCCTGAGGAACTCCTGCAATGATGTCCTGGGCTGAGAAGATTGGCTCCAATCACCACAACCATTTTCCTTTGTGCAAGGTATGACTCCAGCCAGTGGAGAGTTTTCCCCCTGATCCCATTGACTTCAACATTACTGGGGCTCCTTGATGCCACACTCGGTCAAATGCCTCCTTGATGTCAAGTTCAGTCACACTCACCTCTGGAATTTGACACTTTTGTCCATGTTTGGACCAATGGGGTCTGGAGTCGAGTGGTCCTGGCATAATCCAAACTGTGCATTGATGTACAGGTTATTGGTGAATAAGTGCCGCTTAATAGCACTGTCGATGATGCCTTCTATCACTTTGCTGATGATTGAGTATAGGCTGCTGGGGCGGTAATTGGCTGGATTAGATCTGTCCTGCTTTTTGTGGACAGGACATATCTGGGCAATTTTCTACTTTGTCGGATAGATGCCAGTGTTGTAGTTGTACTGTTCGGCCAGAGGTGCGGCTAGTTCTGGAGCACAAGTCTTCAGCATGACAGCTGGGATATTGTTGGGGCCCATCGCCGTTGCAGTGCGCTCAGTCGTTTCTTGATGTGAATCAAATTGTCTCAAGATTGGCTGTTGTGACGGTGGAGACTTCAGGAAGAGGTCGAGATTGATCATCCACACGGCACTGCTGGCTGAAGATGGTTGCAAACGCTTCAGCCTTGTTTTTTGTATTCTGGGCTGGGCTTCGCCATCATTGAGGATGGAGCCTCCTCCTCCCATTAGTTGCTTAATTGTCCATCATCAACGTTCCCTCTAAGTCGTGCGGCTCTGCAGCTCTCTGCCGGTCCCACACAGCCTGGGACCAGCGTTTTCTATGTTAAACTTTGCGCATGCACGACACTGTTTATGGGCCATGCAGCCCCTACACCAAAAAAAATTACAGGGAAAGTTTTCCACCACCATACACAACTGGATATGGCAGGACTTTCGAGCTTCAATCTGATCCGTTGATATGGCATGCCTTAGCGCTCTCTATAGCATGCTGCTTCCGCTGTTTAACGTACATGTAGTCCCGTGTTGTAGCTTCACCCGTTGGCACCTTATTTTTAGGTACACCTTGCGCTGCTTCTGGCAAGTTTTTCTACACTTCTCATTGAACCAGGGTTGGTCTCCTGGCTTGATAATGGTAGAGTGAGGGATATGCCGGGTTATGAGGTTACAGATTGTGGTGGAATAAATTCTGCTGCTGCTGATGGCCCACAGCGCATCATGGGAACAATAAAATTATTTGAATCATAAGCAAATTTTGTAAAGTGATAGGCAAATAGCATTAGATGTTATATCAGGCCTCCCTACCAATGAGGTATGTAATATTTTAACCTTGTCGGCCACGTGATCAGTAAAGTGCTGTATTACAGCAATGGACGAAGCACGGTCAAATTTGTCAGGCAAACTGTCCATTAGCAAGATGGCTACCCTGAGCTGACTATATAATGGGCACACTTGACTGTTTGTTATATTATTCCAGTCACTCGGTAGTGTGCTGAAGCAGACTGAATATAGTGGAGTTGTGTGCAGCACTACACAGTGAATAGAGTCAGGTATGACACTTGTTACTTCAGTATATAAAAGGTAACTACTCCACCTTTTGGTAAGAAATGACTATTACAGCAACGTAAAGGATTTGTTACTGTCCTCAATCTCAAACCAGCAGAATTATTAATCCTTAAGATACAGCTAAAGAGGCTCAGATAACTGTTGGCCGACTAACTCTAAAAAGGACAATGCACCATTTTATCTAGGTGCACCCACAACACCACGTTGCCTCAACCTATCTTGCATAAACGAGGGATGTTTAGACAGCCAGTTGATCTGGCTAACGAATAGGACAAGCGAACATCCTCAGATAAAGGGGAGCACAGTGTCTCAGCTATTCAGAGCAGTAGCTTTGCTTCAGTATCTCGGTGGTGCGCTTCACAGTAATTTCTATTGAGGTATTTGCCTCAATGTATTTACACTCCACGGCTGTTGTAGGGTTTCTCAGTGCTGTCATGGCTGCAAGAATAAACCTTGGTATATCTAATGATGGACCAATAATAATCAAATAATGCAGGTAATGTGACTGCCACATGATGGCCGATTTCTGGATATCAAGCACTAATCTACCATTTTTCAGTTATATAAATACAAGTGGGAAAGTGGTCAGATGTGGACTAAAGGTTAAGTTTTTGTCCAAAGAAGTATCAACTTCGCCTACCATGACTCAGACAGCAGCATCTTCAATGAATGCTAATGGCTAGGGATGAGTGTCTGTCATCTTCACAGCAAACTAGCTTCCCTACTAAATAAAATGAACATTTGAATAAATTGTCTTAATCCCAGAATAGATGTTGATCTCCTCACTGAACTGCTTGTATTTTCAGTGGTGATGTAATGCAGTACACAGTTTTGCTGCAATTTCCTTATTTTTGGTGGAAAGAGTGCATTGTATCCCCCCCCCCCCCAATATTACAATGATACAGCACAGAAGGATACAATTCGACCCACTGTGCCTCTGCTGGTTCTTTGAAAGAGCTATCCAATTAGTCCCACAGCCCCACTCTTTCCCCAAAGCCTTGATATTTTTTCCCCTTCAACTATCTATCCAATTCCCTTTTGAAAGTTAGTATTGAATCTGCTTCTACCACCCTTTCCGGCAGTGCATCCCAGATCATCACAACTTGCTGCGTAACAAACATTCTCCTGATCTGCTCTCTGGTAAAGTGGTACCACAGTATAAAATCGTAGTTGATTAATTCCCTTAAAAGCTGGATGGCTTCCAGTCTCATCCAGCCAGTTAGGCTTGTTGCAGTCTCATTCAAAATATGTTCTCTGATTCTACTAGCTAAATATTTCTGATGTGGTAATCAAATAATTTGTTTACCTTCACCTTAATGGTATATACTGCAGGCTGAAAACAGTGATAATCACATCATATCACTGGGGCATAGGTCAAGGTGTATTATAACAAAGCTAGGAGACACTGGATGGACAGAGTCTGGAGGTTAAGAGATCCATGTGGCATCGTGTTTGTTTTAACGGATCCTGGTTCAATGGTTTGCTTCGATGTACAGTTTGAAAGTTTTTGGTTCAAATCGCCCATAGTCCTGCAGCCTCTCTTGCAGCCTGCGACTGGTTGCAGCTGGGAGGGTAGGGGTGCAATAGGTGCAGTGTAGCAGCTTTTCCTGCAACGGGGAGAACTCCACTTTACCCCTTCAAATACTCTTCATTCAATTCTCATCTGTGTCTACCCAGATCTTCTGCCAAAATGTTATCAGCAAAGTTGCAGTGTCAGTTTATAGAAACATAGACATTTACAGCACAGAAGGAGGCCATTTTGGCACATCGTGTCCGCACCGGCCGACAAAGAGCCACACAGCCCTTGGTCAGCAGCTCTGACGGTTACATATAAACCTATGAACAATGACGGAAAGGCAAAGAGCACCCAGCCCAACCAGTCCGCCTCACACAACTGCGACACCCCTTATACTGAAACATTCTACACTCCACCCCAACCGGAGCCATGTGATCTCCTGGGAGAGGCAAAAATCAGACCAATTTAGGGAGAAAAAATCTGGGAAAATTCCCCTCCAACCCATCCAGGCGATCAAAACTAGTCCAGGAGATCACCCTGGCCGTATTCTATTCCCTGCAGTACTTACCATTATATCTGCACAGTCCAACAAAAGGTCATCCAATCTAATTCCAATTACCAGCTCTCGGTCCGTAACCCTGCAGGTTACGGCACTTATACATGATTTAAAAGTGCATTAAAGATTAGCTTAGGAAGATGACATTTTTGACATTTCTCCCCACAATGAAATAAAAGATATCCTTGGTAGGAAATAATTTTAGCACCAACCCAACACACAGCAGTGCTGATTTAATGCTCACTTTTTAAGTGTAGGCCTTGGCTCAGTAGTAGCACTCTCAGCTTTGAGTCAAAAGGTCATGGGATCAAGCCCCCCTCCCACTCCCCGCAGGACTAGAGCACTAGACTGGCATTTTCAGCGCAGTACTGAGGGCACGTTGTACTATCCGGGGTGCCGTCTTTTGGGTGAGATGTTAAACAGAGGCCCCCGTCTGCCCTCGCGGGTGGACTTGCAGGATCTTGTGGCACTACTTGAAGGAGAATTGTCCTGGTCTCCTCCCCAATATTTATCCCTCAACCAGCATCACTTTTTTAAAAAAAACACACACACAGATTTATCTAGTTATTATCTCATTGCTGTTTGTGAGACCTTGTTGTGAACGAATTAACTGCTGTATTTGCCTACGTTACAACATTGGCTACACTTCAAAAGTCGCTTATTGGCTGTGAAGTGCTTTGCGACATCCTGATGCCGTGAAGAGTACATTCTCTTTCGAGCAGAGCAGGATGAGAGGAAATTTGATAGAGGTGTTCAAAATCAGGAAGGGTTTTGACAGTTATTAAGGGTACTGTTTCCAGTGGCAGAAGAGTCGGTAACCAGAGGACGCAGATTTGCGGTGATTGGCAAAAGAACCAGAGGCGACATGAGGAAACACTTTTTTACGCAGTGAGTGGTTATGATCTGGAATGCACTGCCTGAAAACGTGGTGGTTGCAGATTTAATAACTTCCAAAAGGGAATTGGATAAATACTTAAAGGGAAAGAAATTACAGGGATTTTGGGAAAAGAGCAGGGGACTAATTGGATAGCTCTACCAAAGATCCACCATAGGCACGATGGGCTGAATGGCGGCCTCCTGCGCTGTATCATATGATACTTGCTCTGGGTCCTTTTGGATCATTTAACCATGCAAGCAGGATGAGTACATCTATTTAATGGCCAACAGTTAAAATTGAAACCGCCACATTTTTTAAAGTACATATTCTATATATTTGTGAAACAGTATACCTTCTGAGGTAATTACGGATCGGTTGTGCCAGTTCCCAGCCTCTGATATTGTATGCAAATGTTCTGGCCGCACTCTGCAGACATGCAATAGGAGAGTGCAGTGGGATGGTTCAGCTACAGCAGTCGGAGCTTGTAGAGGTGAGATGGCAGTAAATGAGGGAACTTGTAGTCTATAAAATTGTTTTAAGTAAAAAGGAGCGATCATTGTGGATGTTGATTGATTTAACTTGTGGTCTTTGCAGTGAATGAATTTCTGATGCAGGAAGGTCCTACCCTTCTTGAAATGCGAATCCGACACCTTGTCAAAGGGAAGAGAATTGATCAAGCTACAAACTTAGCAAAAGTTTGTGCAGAACATCCAGAAATTGGTACGAAGAGCATTTTTAAACAGACCTACCTTACGTGTCTCTGTACTGCATCCTCCAACGACATCTTGATGGAAGAGGTAAGCATGGACAAATTATTGATGCTCTTGTGATTTTGTCAAAGTAAAGCAGGTCCAGTAATTTGATCTGTGAAAGTTATTTTAAATAATTACAATTGTATGTATGTGACTTTAACATCCAGCAGACCATTTTCAAACAGGAGAGTTTTGGTTTTGTGATATTTGCAGACAATCAATTAACATTTCTTTTGAAGGTTAATATTAAGGTTTCTATAAGTTAATTTGCTGCTCTTTCATCCTTTAAAATGAACATTTTAGTTTCACGGAGCAGTACTGCAGTAAACATAAACAGGGAGCAGCGGATTCCCAGATAAAAGATCGGAGTTCAGCTACTAGAGTTGGTTGACATTAACTTCTAGGCTTTTCCTACATGGTGTGTTTTGTTGGGTACGATTGAGACACCTATATAAAAACAATAGAAGCGATAGCAGACAATCCAGTGAAAGTAGTGACCTCCCCAACACTTGATATTTCTGTGATGGTGGCTAGGTGCACTAGCACGTCGCAATATTGTGAAGTCTGCTCCTGCCAGGACAGTGGATTTGATCACCGTCTCTGTCAGATCAGGGATGTTCTCCCTCCCCCTACCCCTCCAAAGTGGTATACTTTCAACCACCACTATGTTCCTACTGGAACCTCTTCTACAACGGTCAGAACTTCAACCTTTTTCCTTGACGCAATAGTGGTGGTCCATAACTGAGCAGCTGCAAGGGCAACCAATTCTTTGGCAGCTTTTGTTAATGAGAAGAAAACAATATCGAGTGCCAGATGGTGTTGAGGGAAAGAAAAGGTCACTGCATGTGGTCATTGGGAAACAGGTGGTATATTCTGGAGGTGGCACACATAGTACTGCCATTTTTTTTATTCCCTCCTCCTCCGAATGCAATTATTCATGCTGAGGCATGGCTCCATGAGCACCAGCAATTCTTAATCTTAGACTAAGGGGCCGCCCATTTAAAACTGAGATGAGGAGAAATTTATTTTCTCGGGGGGGGGGGGGGGGGGGTTGTAAATCTGTGGAATTCGCTGCCTTGGAGAGCTGTGGAAGCTGGGACATTGAATAAATTTAAGACAGAGATAGACAGTTTCTTAACTGATAAGGGGTTATGGGGAGCGGGCAGGGAAGTGGACCCGAGTCCGTGATCGGATCAGCCAAGATTGAAATAAATGGCGGAGCAGGCTCGAGGGGCAGTGTGGCCTACTCCTGCTCCTATTTCTTATGTTATTATGAGTGAATGCACTGTCAGCAGGCTATTTGGTATTACAGCCAAGGCCAGTTGGAGGCCGAGGCTGTGGTTCCATGGTTCTGTCAGCAGGGCAGTGAGTCATCAGGAAGGTGGAATTACTGGTACTGATGTCACAGTCTTACCCACCTTATCTCTAATCTTTTATAGCCTATGTCCCAGCATTCATTCTCCAGTCTTGAATGCAAAACTTCTACCCTCTCCACCAATGGTGACAATGCCTTCAGACATCTTGGTCCTACACTTTAGTGCTCTCTTCCTAGATCTACCCAACTCCCTACATCTCCATACCTTCTAAAAGCTTCTTCCAAACCAATCTCTGACCTTCAGTGCTCATCTTCCAACTTATGCTCAGTGCCCACTCTGTCATTTTTATAAAAGCCTGACCCTTTGAATGTTCCAAAATTTTGAAGACTCTCTCTGAGAGTTCCTTTGCCTTGTTAGCTGCTGTAGAAAGTGTATTTTAATTAGAGTCTACAAATGTTTATTTTGGGGTTTGTTATTAAGATCTCAGCAGTTGACTGCAAGGATGCGTTGGAGATGATCTGTAACCTGGAGTCCGATGGAGAGGAGAACTTAGCCCTTATCTTGTGCACGGCCTTCCTCACACGGCAGCTTCAGCATGGGGACCTATACTGTGCGTGGTGAGTCACCATTCTCGCCTGTTGGAGGTGAATTACGTAATATTACAAGAAACTTTGATAAGCTAATCTGATTGTGTGTGGCGGTTCACCTTCAGAATAGATTGTTCTCAAGATTTAACAACTAGAAGCAGACCCTTCATTCGCAAATGCATGATTTTCTCCCAATTGTTCAACCAATGCAGAGAGAGTCTCCTTTCTATTGATGTTTTCGTCGTGCCTGTACACTGTTTTCTGAGTGACAGCCGACCGTCTGGCTTATGTTGACCATTTTTTACTTTGATATATTTAGCGATTGTTGAAGTAAGCAATGTGAGTGGTGAGAAGATGAATCATTTTTCCATTTTAGATGTCCAGTATCGACATCAAGCATTGTCAAACAAGTGTAGCATAGCCAGCTATAAAGTTCTTCCTATTCAGACCCAACAATGTGCCTTAAACTAACCTTAGAACACTCCAACTCCACTACTGTGAATTATTGCATTTTGCACTATTTCTTACATTTTTGTGGCCTTGGAGTGAGATTGCCAGTTCTGAGTGAGATTATACAGTTTCATGCTATAGATCACCCCTACCAGAACTGGTTTGAGACTGTCACAAGCTCCGTTCACGTAAGATCTTCACAACTTCTTCCTATCAGTTTGGTCTCTATATGAACTTTGAGCCAAAGGTGACCAGCAGTGTGCTGGCCCACTGCATCACCAAATCCCTGTGTTCTTCAACTGATTCACAAACATCTGCACAGTTCACAAAAGAGTAATAATTCTGCAGGAGTCGAAGGGCATGGTAATCAGAAAGGTGGGTAAATTATTTTATTTATTTTAGGTCTTGGAAAGGATTATGTTGAGACTTTTTGCTTTACATCAAATGTTCAAGTTAAAATGTTTTACATTGGAATTTTTTTCTCGACTAACTTTCAGAAATTTGCTTTACAGCCAATTGTAAAGAAAGGCTAAATGTGATTTTACTGAGTAATCTGTAATTTGTTCCCAAACTTGGGCTTAAATAACAGAAAAGCAAATGTTATTAGTACAGTAGATTTACCTGAAATCTAAAGCAATATAAAATATCCGAGTTTACCTGCATGCAATAAAGAATTATGGTTTAGGATCTCTGTGGTAATGGAAGTGATTTGATAATGTTTGTGTGGCGCACAAAGACATTGTGCCATAGAGTGGTGGAACTTAGGTTTGATTTCCCCCACTCCACTGCACTGGTCAGTGTTCCTTCATGGTGAGGAGAGGGAGCAGAGTCACAAAGCCACTGTCACAGGTCTTGGTGACAGATACAGAACAAGCAAGGAACAGTAGAAGCAAGGAAACAAGTCATCTTTTCTGCCAGAGGGAATATATGGCCCAGGGAGAATATATGGCAGGGGTGAGAATTAAATGGTAGCATATTACATAGAGTCTGCAGCACGAAAACAGGCCATTCAACCCAACTGGTTTGTGCCACTGTTTATGCTGAGCCTCCTCCCACCCCTCTTCATTTAACCCTATCTGCAGATCCTTCGTTTGCTTATCTAGCTTCCCCTTAAATGCATCTTAGAATCACAGAATAATACAGTACAGAATGAGGCCATTCAGCCCATCATGCCTGTGCCAGCTCTTTGGTAGAGCTATCCAATTAATCCCCTGCACTTTCCCCATAGCCCTGTAATTTTTGCACATGTATTTATCCAGTTCCTATTGACTCTGCTGCCACCCTTTCAGGCAGTGCATTCCAGATTGCAACAACTCGCTGTGTTTAAAAAGATTTTTTTTAAATGTTTCCTCATGTCTTTTGGTTATTTTGCTAATCACCTTAAATCTGTGTCCTCTGGTTACCGACCCGTCTAACGTTGGAAACACGTTCTCTTTAGTTACACTCTCGTTCACGTTTTTGAACATCTCTATCAAATCCCCTCTTAATCTATTCTATGTTATGTACTTCAACTGCTCTTTGTGGGAGCACATTCCACATTGTTACTGCTCCGGGTAAAGAAGCTTCTTTTGAAATCCCTATTGGATTTAGTAATGACTCTTTTATATCTATGACCTCTAGTTTTGGACTCTCCCACAAGTGGAAATATTTTATCCATGTCCAGCGTATCAAAGCCTTTCATAAACTTAAAGAACTCTTATCAGGTCACTCCTCAGCCTTCTCTTTTCAGCCTTTCCTAGCAAGTGTATCCTGTCACTTCGTTCTACAATCTCTCGCCGCTTCTTCGCCCCGACCTTGCTGCTCCTGCTGTACCTGCTTACGCTCCAATCAGCAACCTGGATTTTGGGATCCAGGAGAGGCATGAGTTCAGGGTCCAGATGAGGCAAGGGCCCTGGGGCAGCACGGGCCAGCCCACACTGCGATAGGTGTACGCACTAGGTCTGTGCAGCAGAGCTGGTCTCCAGTCGTCCTGGTTAATCCTTGCCACTGGACCAAGACCTAGCTCTGTCAAGTCCACTTCCTGTCTTGCCAGTCTGAGTAGCTATTTTCTCTTTTCTGATTTGTAGCCAGCTTGCTATCCATTCTGCTCCTTGTCCTTTGACTCCACATGTTCTGACCTTCTAAAATGAATAATGGCGAAATACTTTTGTTTTCAGGGAACTGACACTCTTCTGGAGCAAATTGCAGCAACGGATGGAGTCTTCCGAACAGAGTTTTCTGGAATGCTGTCGGCAGTTCTCCATGTTATCCAAAACGGTTTATCACATATTCTTTCTTATTAAGGTCATCCAGTCCGAGGTATGAATAATCTATTGTGCAAAGTTCCATTGCATGCTATGGGAAATAATTGTAACTCATTTCTGATTTGAACATGTAAGAGGGACGGTACGGAAATATGAGGGAAAGAGCAAGCCTGGTGCTGTGAACAGATCCATGTTATCAGCAATTAAACACATTATGTGAAAACTGGAGAATATAATGAAAGAAAGAAAGAAATTGCATTTATGTAGCACCTTTCACATTCATAGGACGCCTCAAAACACTTGACAGCCGGTGAATTACTTTTGAAGCGTAGTTACTGTCGTTTTGTAAGGAAATGTGGCAACCGGTTTGCACACAGCAAGATCCCATTACAAAATTAGATCAATGAACAGTTAATCGAATTTTGGTGCTTTGGGTGAGGCAAATATTGGTCAGGATATCGGGAAAACTCCAATGCTCCTCTTCAAAAAGCACCATTGGATCTTTTATATCCACCTGGAGGAGAGACAGGCCGACGATTTAATGTCTCATCCAAAAGTTGGAACCTTTGACAGTGCAGATCTCCCTAAGTACTGCAACAACAACTACTTATATTTATATAGCGTCTTTAACGTAATAAAACATCAGTGTTTCACAGGATATTTTTACTGTTCCCATTACGTTGACCAGTAAACCTACTGGCATATGCCAGTTATACAATCATATAGGCTCTCTGACCAAGAAAATACATCACCGTATTAAACAAGAAAAAAGTGCAGTGTTGGAAATGTGAAATATAAGCAGAGTACTGAAGTATGAAGTGACACCATCAGCAGCTGAAGAGAGAATAGACGGGCTGTGGATCATTTGTCAGACCATTGAAGGTTGTACATGGACATTGTCTTTTCCCTTTAGATGTTGTCGGACCTGCTGTTTTCTGGCATTTTCTGTTTGTTATACTGCGTTAAATGTAAATGGTTATTTTATTAGCTACATTTCCTGTTAGCTTGGAAACAAATTTTACTTTTGCTGTCATTCAAGTTACAAATAATAGATCTGTTTAATGTGTTTAGAAGGGTGAAAGACATGAGATATATTTTTAAAGTTTAACATTATTTTTACAAACTTCAGTGTATTTTATACATAGTGAGTGTATTTAGAAAGAACAAACGTGTGCCTATATAGTACCATTCACATTCTTAGGGGTGTCCCAGAGTGCATCACTGCTCGTCCATTACTTTTGAAATGTATCACTGTTGTGCAGGCAAAAGCAGCAGCCAATTGGCACACAGCAATGGTCCCACAACCAGAGAGAGATGCATGACCAATTCACCTGTTTTCGGTGGGGTTGCTTTGAAGGTTAAGTGTTGGCCAGGACACGGAGAACCCTCCTGTGTCATGAAATCTTTTATAGTTTAACATCTCCCTCGGTACTGCACTGAAGTCAGTCTGGACTGTGTTCAAGTCCCTGGAATGGGACTTGAACTCACTTGAGAGAAGATTGGTACCATATGCGGGATTGATTTTGAGCAAGGTTAGTGCTTTCATGGAGTGACGTCTTCAGTTATAATAGAAAATGTCAAACTGCAAGTCCATTCTGAAGAGTAAGTTGTCCATTTATCAGACCGCTGAGTATATCATGCCAAACCTGCTGAATCTTTGGAAGAAGCTTTGAGAAAGCCTGCCTTTTCTTAGGGTACCTAATCCAAATAAGGCGCATGACTTTCCCTTTCCCACAGCTTAATGGCCGTCCCATTAATTTTCTTCCACAAGGAAGGGGACGGGCTATTGGGGTAGCCACGGACCACCAAGGTCTTGGCTTGCTACCTGAGAAGGAAGGCAAATCCGTCTGTTTGTCATGCAACGTGAAGCTGGTTGATTATTGAAGCCTGTGTTGGGCAGCAAAGGAATAGTGACCACCGATCTTTAACGTGGTATGAAATAGTCCTTTAAGGTGAAGCTCGATAAGTACTTGAGGGAGAAAGGAATAAAAGCATCTGTTGCTAGGATGAGGTGATAGAGTGGGGGAGGAGTCTCGTTGGAGCAGGGACACCGACTTGTGTCTGTACTGTGAATTCTTACCCAATTCTGTGTAATCATATAAACTGACAGCACAGAAGGAGGCCATTCAGCCCGTTGTGCTCTGTGACCGAGCAGTCGTGCTCAGTCCCAATTCCCCGCTTTTTGTCCGTAACCCTCAAGTACCTGTCCAACTCAGCTTCCACCACTTTTTTCCGGTAGTATGTTCCAGATCCCAACAACTCTTGAGTGCAAACATTTCTCCTCATCTCTCCTCTAGGTTTTAAATCTATGATCTCTGGTTATTGACCCACTTGGCAGAGAGAATAGTTTTTCTCTCTCTGTTCCAAGGAACACAGTTCTAACTTTTCCAGCCTCTCCTCATAATTGAAGCCCCTCATCCCTGGCAACATCCTGGTAAACCACCTCTTGCATCCTTTCCATCTTTCCTGAAGTGGTGCCCAGAAATGTCCATAATACTCCCGCTGAGGCCAAACCCAGTGATTTATAAAATTCTAGCATGATCTCTGCTTTAATATTCTATGCCTCTATTTATAAATCCATATGCTTTTTGACCGCTATCAACTTGCCCGGCCTCTTTAAGGATTTATGTATATCGACACCATGCTCATCTACACTTTCAAAATGGTGCCATTTACAGTACAGGTGCAGCACCGAGAATCCAGAATGATCCGGATTACGGACTGATCGGTGGCAGGATCGTCTGGAATCCAACCCTCCGACGCTGCCAACCTTGGGACCTCCTCACTGCTGCCCTTACCTCAGGGTCTCCTCACCGCCCTGCCCGAACACCACCTCTGCGACGGGGCCCCACCCAAACATCACCTCCATGACACGGCCCCACCCGAACACCATCTCCACGATGGGGCTGACCCGAACAGCTCCTCGGTGGGGCCCCGCCCGAACACCACCTCCACGATGGGGCCGGCCTGAACAGCTCCTCGGTGGGGCCCCGCCCGAACATTGCCGACACGGCTGGCCGGCCCGAACAGCTCCTCGGTGGCACCCGAACACCACCTCCACGATGGGGCCGACCCGAACAGCTCCTCGGTGGGGCCCTGCCCGAACACCACCTCCACGACAGAGTCGGCCGACTTGAACAGCTCCTCAGCGGCGGGGGGGGGGGGGCTTTCTGACGTTCCGAAATCCGGAAATACCCGAACCTGGCTTTGGGTGTTTCCGGATTTATGATGTCAGATAGACGATCGAAAGGCTGAAATCTGGAAGGGCCTCAGTCCCGAGGGTTCGTATACTGTCTTTCCATATTAGTGCTCCCAGGCAAGTGCATCACTTCACACTTCTCCACATTGAACTCCATCTGCCACGCTTCTGCCCATTTCACCATCCTAAAGTCTATAACTATCCTCATCGTTGCCTACTATATTCCCAAGTTTCCTATCAACTGCAAACATTATAATGCTGCTCCCTACACCTGAGTCTAGGTCGTTTATAAAAATTGCAAAGAATAATGGATCCAAAGCTGACCCTTGGGGAAACATCACTGCAAACCAGCTCCCAGTCTGAGAAACACCCACCCACCCACTCACCCTCTGCTTCCTGTCACTGAGCCAATTTCATATCCATAGCACCACTTTCCCCTTCATTCCATGGGCTTCTTAACAAGCCTCCTGGGTGGCACTTTGTTGAATGCTTCTGAAAGTCCATATAGACAACATTTGCAAAAGTTTTTGGTTGAATGAAAGACTCCTTTTCTTACTCTCTTTTTTCTGGGATTAGATTCTGGGAAAGAAACCAGCATTCAAACTATCTAAATCTAAAACAGACAATAATTGAAACAGGCCCTTTTATTACTAAATTATTTTATCACCTCAGAATATCTTCATATAGTTATCATTTATGCACCAAGCAGTACTCAAAAATTATTTACAAAACCGAAGCTTTTCAAAATTGTTGATTCTTCACTAATTTTTTATTATTCACTAACTAGAGGAGGATCTGTGCGAGTAGTAGTGTAATCGACTTAGGGAACTGAAAACACGTGGACGGATCTAAAACAGGACAGTGTATCGTTAAATTAACTGAAGATCTTTGACAATCAAACAGTAAATGAGCTCTTTCGCAAATACTGTGGGTGGCTTTGAAAAGAACCTTTGGATCATTAGATTCATTCTTGGATGCTCCCAGTGCTCCCAACGCAGGTTTTCTTTCGCGGCAGCAAGGCCTGGATATTCGGTAGCACCGCCCTGAGCAATGGTCACCTTTCCCAGTCACTTGTTGAGCTCATCATTGCTGCAGATGGCCTGTTGCAGGTGTCTTAGAAACATAGAAATTTACAGCGCAGAAGGAGGCCATTTCGGCCCATCGTGTTCACACCGGCCGACAAAGAGCCGCAGGGCCCTCAGTCAGCAACCCTGAAGGTTACATATAAACCCATGCACAATGGCAGAAAGGTAAAGAGCACCCAGTCCAACCAGTCCGCCCCACATAACTGCGACACCCCTTATTCTGAAACATTCTACGCTCCACCCCAACCGGAGCCATGTGATCTCCTGGGAGAGGCAAAAACCAGATTAAAAACCCAGGCCAATTTAGGGAGAAAAAAATCTGGGAAAATTCCTCTCCAACCCATCCAGGTGATCAAACTAGTCCAGGAGATCACCCTGGCTGTATTCAATTCCCTGCATTCTATCCTATCTGCGCCAGCCAACAAGAGGCTATCCGGTCTAATCCCAATTACCAGCTCTAGGTCCTGCAGGTTATGGCACTTTAAGTACCCGTCCAACCATCTCTTAAAAGTTGTTTCTGTGGACCCCCTGGGACGTCTCCGTGGACCACTTGAGAACCACTAATCCATTGCACTACCTTGATCAAACTATTGTTACCCCATCAAATAATTCAATCAAGTTAGTCAGACACGATTTACCTTTAACAAATCCATGCTGGCTCTCCTTGAATTAACCCTTGCCTTTCCAAATGAAAGTTTATTTTGTCCCTGATAATGGTTTCTAATAACTTATCCACCACCAATGTTGGGCTGACTGGCCTGTAGTTTCCTGGTTTATCTCTCTTCCTTTGAATAGTGCTGTAACATTAGCAACACTCCAGTTCTCTGGTGCTACTCCTGTATCAAATGAGGATTGAAAGATTGTGATCAATACCTCCTGCTATTTCTACCGTTGCTTCTTTCAGCAACCTGGTAATCAAGTTATTAAGGACTCCTGCCTCCCAAACTTTGTGTAATGGCAAGTAAAGAGCTATGCCTTTTGGGCTCCAACTCAAACAAGGTCCCTAGTGTGTTTGGGGTTTGCCCTTGTCTTGATTTTGTAGACTTGCCTATAGTGGACAAATGGAGAGTAATTACTTTTCAAATTAGTAGTAGTCCTAATTATTTGGGTGGTGATCTCCACATGCACATGTTTTCCCCATGTTCTATCTACATAAGAAAGGAATATTGTTGGATGATGGGTTTTTCTATTAATGAATGTCTTAATATATATATATATTCTTAATTGCTGAGGGAACAAAATCACAGATATTCTGCAAAGTTTTTGTTTTTAACCCAAGTACCTTATATATTTTTTAAGAGGGGAGTTTTGCTTTTTCATTAACAATTATGCAATATTGATCTTGGGTCAAAAGGAAATGGTGCGTGGACAATATGGACAGATACACAATAGCATAATGCATGGTATTTTTAAATACTAGCACCCTGAAAGATGTAGCATGTGGACCGTGCTAGTACTAAATCTTTAACCTTGCTGTGTGAGGTTTTAAAAGAATTGGTGAATTATGTATAATTTTCATAAACATTTTATGAATATGCATTTTATGTACATTATGATTTAAAAAATATATATATGGTTGCGACATAGATCAACAGCAATGCAGTGGATTTGATTATAATCTACTTGAGCAGTTGCCCAGACGATCAGAAGAATTGACTGATCAGAATAGGCAGTTCCTGGTCTCTGTTGTATTGCTGCGTGATGCTCACCTGCACTTTAAACAGCTGGGCATTGAACAGCTGTTTAGTTAGCTGGTCAGCCTCTGCTGTGCAATGAACTGCTCCGATTCTGCTTTCTGGGTTGCTAGGGATGTTGGTAAGTTTTTATTTTTCCATTTGTTTTCATCCTAAAACCAGCATTCCTGAGCTGGGCCGCTCCAGGTGCCAATTGTGGGCTGAAGGTGAGGGGGGAGAGTCAAAGCACTAATGTTCTTAGCAGGCCATCAGGGAGGGTAACTTGGCAGAGGAAAGGTTGAGCTGCTGGTTAATCAAATCTTCTGATCAGCTGATTGCAAAGTTTCCATGAACCCTGAGCAGTGCTGTCCAGCAGTACAGCTATTGAGTCAGTCTCAGAAACCATTCACACACTTAATTCCTGCAGATTGCATAGGATCACATGGGATCCTATGTAATCTGTAGGAATTAGCATATGAAATCTGTAGGAAGTAACATGTAGTTTAATGGTTAGAACAGAGCCAGTTATCTTTCAGCCATGGGGGACTGTTACCAATGATCACTACAATTAAAATGTACTGACCATTAGAAACGATTACAGTAACTTGAATATATACTTGAAACATTTGCAGGGCTGAGGAGAGCTGGATAGAGGGACGAATTGGATAGCTCTTTCAAAGAGCCAAAATCTCAGCACTACCTTGTATGTAAGATAATATTATGTATGTTTTTCTTACAGGCAGGGGAGGCAGGACTTTCAGCTTGTATTGAGCTGTGTGTGAGAGCACTACGCATGGAATCGAATGAAAATCCCACAGTGAAGACATCAATTTGCAAGACTGTATCGTGCTTGTTACCTGATTATTTAGAGGTCCGCCGTGCGTGCCAGCTTACTGAATTCCTGCTGGAACCAACCGTGGAAGCGTATTATGCAGTTGAGACTTTATACAACCAGCCAGATCAGAAGTACGATGATGAAAACGGTCCAGTCCCTAACTCACTGAGATGCGAACTCCTACTTGTTTTGAAAACTCATTGGCCCTTTGATCCTGAATTTTGGGACTGGAAGACTCTGAAACGCCATTGCCTTGCATTAATGGGAGAGGAAGCATCCATTGTGTCTTCCATAGATGAGCTTAACGACAGTGACCTCTTTGATGAAAACAATGAGAGCCATCTGGAAGAAGTTGCTGCGAAAGAACACTCGTTGAATGGACTCCCTAAATTTTACAGTGATGTAATGAAAGTGCAAAAGGGTTCATCTGAAGAAATAGAAATGAAGGTAAAAGGTAAAATGGAGAAAGGTGTTGTGTCTGCCAGGTTTAAGAATTGGCAGGCCTATATGCAGTATTGTGTATTATGTGACCGAGAGTTTCTGGGGCACCGAATTATCCGTCATGCTCAAACGCACGTGAAGGATGGAAACTATTTTTGCCCTATATGTGCCAAAAGTTTCAAGAAAAAGGAGATTTTTGTTCCACATGTTACATTGCATATTAAGCAGTCTTGTAAAGAACGACTGGCTTCTATCAAACCAAAAAGGAGAGTTGGAAGGCCTCCCAAGAACTTGACTGACATTAGTGTTGCAGGTAAAAAGACAATTGATATTGACAAGCAGGAACATCGTCCAATTAAAAGGAACAGCCTGTACAGTGAGGACTTCATCGTCTTCAGTGATAGCGATGGTTCTGATGATGAAGGCAAAGATAAATCCTACAGACCTGCAATCATATCCACAACACAAAAAGTGGACTGCACTGAAGATTATAACTGCCCTGTAACTATCTGTACCAAAACATTTAAGTATTTTAAAAACTTAATTGCACACGTGAAAGGTCACGGTAATGATGAAGAAGCAAAACAGTTTCTTAAAATGCAGAGCAATAAAGTTGTTTGTCAGTATTGTCGGAGACGGTTTGTCAGTGTCTCTCACCTTAATGAACATTTGCAAATTCACTGCGGCCCTAAACCCTATGTCTGTATACAACTGGAGTGTAATGCAAGCTTTGGTACGTACTCTGAATTGGTAGGACACAGGAAAGAACATGTACTGTTCAAAGCTAAATGCATGTTTCAGAACTGTGGAAGAATTTTTACTGAGTCCTATTTGTTGTATGATCATGAAGCACAGCATTACCATAATTCCTCGTATTCTTGCAAATTCTCAAACTGTGGAAACGTTTACTACTCCCAGAGTGAACTGCAAAAGCATGAAGTTGGTCATGTCGCCCAAGCCTGTGTGAAAATCAAAGCTGAAAATAGTTCACAATTTGAAACAAGCCAGCTTGCTCCAAATCGAGCTGATCAGGTAGACCAGTTATTACAAATAAAGACTGAAAATGAGCCACACAGTCAACTTGGTGCTTACCAGAATGGTTTTGCTCATGATTGCGTTGCAAGTGAAACTGTTAAACCTAAATCTTCCGTGTCAGAAGAACTAAATGCCTTAGCACCCATCGAAGAACAGAGTTGCCTTCCTAAAGACAAATACTTTGGTGTAACTGTGAAGAATGAAGAGGAGACAAGCGTGCATCAGACTGATGGTGTTTTGCCAGAAGCAATGTTTAAAGGGGAGGGTACACTTATTCCACCACTGCCTGTAGAAACCACAGCTGGTGAAGCAGCAAAACCAGTTCAAATGTTCAACTGTAAGGTTGATGGCTGTAATCGAAGCTATACCTCGTCACGCAGTGTCAGCAAACACATCAAGGCGACTCATCCTGAATTCTACGAAACACTGAAGAAACAACGGAACCTACCAAAAATCCAACGGGTTAGAAACCCCTTGAAATGTCAAAATCAGGAAAAGCCTCCAAACCCATTGAGCTTTTCAAATGAGAGAATCTTAAACATGACACCTGAAAGCAGCTTGAACACTGTAGGTGCTGTTTATCAGCAGCCTGTCCCCAGCGTTTTATCTGTTGAAAATCAGAATGTATCCCATTCCAGGAAGAAAAAGCACACGCACAACAAGCGTGCAAAATGGCCGGCCATCATCAAAGGTGACAAATTTATCTGCAGCAGGTGCTACAGGGAGTTTACCAATCCCAAATCTCTTGGAGGCCATTTGTCACGACGTGCAATCTGTAAACCTTATGATATAAAGGAAAGCTCTTTAGTTGTGGAGCAGAAGAATGAACAGGCTTTATATATGGCTGAAAAGATTCTTTCCCCAGCTGCATTCACCCCCCAGGAACGTGAACCTCCCTGTATCCCAGATACATTCTTGACTGGCGAAACATTCCTTCAGTCATTGGAAATGGGGGACAGTGCAGCTCCGTTTGCCGCTCACGATCTTTTTTCACCAACGCAGGACAACAACTACAGTTCTGGTGTGTTTGAGCCCAGCAAGACTCTCCAGGTGGCTGGCCTTCCTGGAACATTTGAGTCTGAAGTAATTCAGCCGACCTTTCCATCCAGGTTTGGGATGAGTGCAGTAGAGGAAAGCCCAGCCAGCATCACTATATCACAGGCACTAACAACTGTGTGTAGCCCAGGGTCGTTTGTGGCTGGCGAAGACATGTCAATCAACACTGAGGTCCCACCAATGCTGGATGTGACCAAAGGCTCAACTGCCTACTCATCTTGTCAGCCCTTGCAGCAGTCACTCGAGTCCAACTTTTGTTCGGGAGCATACATTGGCAATGAGATTCACCCCCAAAATTTGGAAAGCAGCTGTGAGACAACTATGTTTTTTACCAATGCCGCCCTTCCTGAGATTGATACCAGTCATAATTCACCTCACTGTGAAGACTCGAAGAATTTAGATATAAGAATAGCCGAACTTCTGTTGGGCTTGCAAAATTTGAATTTGGAATATGGCGAGAAGCTTTACAGGAGCGGTGCACTGTGCCATACCACAAGTTCAGAGACACCAGCTGCTTCCAGGAACATCTTGACACACACACCAATGAGTAATTGTACCAACAGTCCAAACACAATCAATCCGTGTTTGACAGTCCCACAAACAGATACATTGGCACAGGCCACTGAAACTGAAAATGACACCGAGCTGAAAGTGAACCTCATTAAACCATTTATCTGTCAGGAAGGTGGCTGCATCTATAGTGCGATGACTAAAGATGCTCTGACCAATCATTATGTCAAAGTGCATCAGTACTCCAAGGAGCAGATCATGGAAATAAAGATGTATCAGACTAGGTTTGCTCCATTTAGATGCCATGTTCCTAACTGCCAGAAAACTTTTACAAGAAACTCAAACCTCCGAGCCCACTACCAGTTGGTGCATCACGTAACACGGGAGGAGCTGGTAAAACTAAGAATTAAAAGAGCATATTGTAGAAAATCAGACGGCCATTATAAAACTGCAGACGATGTGTCGCCATTGCAGGAAATAATTTCTCAACCCACAATGAATGGGTCGCAGGAGGAAGAATCCATGAGTCTGCACGAATTGGAGCCTCGTGAGATTAAGTCGGAGATTGGCCTCCATTTGCACAACACGCAGAACGCAAAGGCTGCGCTGTATAATCATGGAATGCCACAGAATAGCTCAGTGCTACTGGCAGGTCTGCAGGATTGTTCAGCATTACCAGCACCATTCCAAAATGGCTTGGCGCAATCATTCGGGTCACATGACACCTTGGGACCACCAGCAGGCCCTCAGGATGCTTCCACGTTGGCAATTGAGCCGCACAGTGGCCCTGCACCGACAGCAGGGCTGCTGGCTGTCTCGCCACTACTGGCATGGCCAGAGGGTGTCTTGCTGCCATCAATGAGACCCCAAGATGTCTTGCCAGTGCGAGCAGGGCTTCACAATGTGTCTCTGCTGCCACCAGGGCAGCAATGTGTCTCACCACAACCAGCAATGCCACAGGCTGCTTCGGTGGTAGGGGCTGAGGGTGTTCTGCCACTAACGTCGGGGACAGAGGGCGTCTCGTTGCTACCAGCAGGGCTGCAGGACGTCTCAGTTGTGCCGCCCGGAACGCAGGGTATCTCACCACTGGCATCCGGGTCGGCAGAAGTCTCACCGCTGTCAACAGGCCCCCGACGCGCGTCACTTGCACCTTCTGGACTGCAGGAAGCCTCGCCCACACCAGTAGACCCGCAGGGTGTCTCGCCTGCACCAGTAGATGAGGTGGGACCCTCGCCCGCACCTTCTAGGCCGCAGGGTGTCTTGCCCACACCAGTGGGGCCACGAGGAGCCTCGCCCGCACCAGTAGACCCACAAGGTGTCTCGCCCGCACCAGTAGACTCACTGGGAGCCTTGCCCACACCAGTAGGGCCGCAGGGTGTCTTGCCCGCACCTTCTGGACCACAGGGTGTCTCGCCCGCACCAGTAGACCCGCTGGGAGCATCGCTCGCACCAGTAGACCAGCTGGGGGCCTTGTCCGCACCAGTAGAACCACAGGGTGTCTCGCCCGCACCTTCTGGGCCACAGGGTGTCTCACCTGCACCAGTAGAACCACAGGGTGTCTCGCCTGCACCTTCTGGGCCACAGGGTGTCTCGCCCTCACCTTCTGGGCCACAGGGTGTCTCGCCTGCACCTTCTGGGCCACAGGGTGTCTCGCCTGCACCAGTAGAACCACAGGATGTCTCGCCCTCACCTTCTGGGGCGCGGGGTGTCTCGCCCACACCTTCTGGGCCGTGGGGTGTCTCGCCCAGACCTGGGCTGCAGGGTGTCTCGCCCGGACCAGTAGACTCGCTGGCAGACTTGCCCACACCAGTAGGGCCGCTGGGAGCCTCACTACCCTCAAAACCACATGAGTTTTTGGTGCATCCAGTAAGAACAAAAGATGCCTTCCTATGCCCAGAAAGACCGGAAGGTGTCTTGGTGCATCCAGCGGATGTGTCAATGCAGGGAAGGGAAAGTGAATTGGGTTTGAAGCAAGCTACACAAGCTGGAGGTACAATGAAGGTGCCAGGAGAAAGGAAGCGCAAAAAATCAATAACAAAAATAAGAATAGAATATGACATTAATAAATTTCACAAACCTTACAGGTGTGTCCACAAAGGCTGTTCTGCAGCTTTCACTATTCAGCAAAACCTAATACTACACTATCGGGCTGTGCACCAGTCTGACCAGCAGCTGCTTCACACAAAGATCAAACAGGAAACCAGCCCGAATCACAGCCTCCAGCTCCAGGAGTTCCGCTGCCAGCTCGATGATTGTTGTAGAATTTTCCAAGGAGCCACTGATCTAATTAAACACTATTCTGAACTTCACGATCTCACTTTAGATGAAATGGGGAAAATGGTGTCCTCCGTGAACGAGGGGAAGTTTCAGTGTGACCAGGCTCATTGCGTGTCCTCATTTACAGTATTCTGGAGCTTTATTAAACACCTTCTGGTAGCTCATGGCATCGACGTGGAGAGTCAGCAAAGTGATTTGGACGCAACCTGTTTTAAGTGTGACTGTGAAGGCTGTGATCGTACCTATGCCACTAGATCTAACCTTTTGAGGCACATCTTTACAAAGCACAGAGAGCTTCATCGATCTCATTTGATGAGACCCAGAAGAATCATACCAACGGACCAAGAAAACATTCCAAAGGCAGCTAATCAGGACGATCTGTCTGATGAAAAGAGTTATTTTGGATCCGAAGAAGTTAGTGAAAGTGAAGACACCATAAATCACGGTAAATCTAAACCCATATCAAGGGAATGTTTTACTTCAGATAGCAAGAATATGAAAAGTGGTGAAGTTGATAAGGCTTACAGCTCTAGAACAATTGGTAAATATACTTTTAAAAGTAAGGCCCAAGCCGTGGCCATGTGTAGCAGCAAGTCTCTGAGAGAGCAATATCCATGTATGTTTGAGAATTGTTCATCAGTTGTCACCAGTGAACGCAGTCTAGTAAAACATTATAGGATTCATCACAAAATATCCAATGCATTTGTTAGTCAATACCACAATCATCTGGTAAATTACAGGAAGTATTCGAGTGTTCAAGGCAAAGAATCAGCTGAGTACGTAAGCAGCCATGAAGAAGGATCCACAGAGAGTACTGTCAATGAAGACGTGGTTCAACAGCAGGTCAAGCTAAGTGAAACTGAGATTTTCAATAAGAAACTGGAGAATGATGACTCTTTTAAGAGCTCTGTTGATGAACTTTCAGAACTGTTTAACGCTAAACTGATTAATGATGCCAATACTTCTGCTTGCGTTAAAACTGAACAGGAGGATACGGTCGAGATGACTGCTGAGAGTAAACTAATTGATGTAAATAACTATCAACCTTATAGGAAAAGATCAAACAGTCACCTGAATCACGCAGACACAGAAAAAGAGTGCATACAGAGTAAAAAGAAAAAGAATATAATAGTGGGAAACCCTGAGCAGCTGTTGGAAGCTAATTCAAACCGAACGCTCCGTGAGAAAGAGGCTTCACTTCCAGACCACAGCCCATGTACACACAAGGCTCACCATCACAAGCCTTTTGACTTGACTACATTTAAACCCATGGGATTTGAATTCTCGTTCCTAAAGTTCCTTGAGGAATCTGCTGTGAAGCAAAACAAAACTCTGACCAATAAATATCGCTCTCACAATCCTGCTGTTAAAGCTGACAAAATGGCGGCGGATGGTGGGTTAAACTCCTCTGGTGTAGTGGTGGGTGACGAGGACAGCTCATCAGCAAGACATCCTGTGAACGATGACAAGAATTCAGTGATTCCTGTTGACCACAACAAACATTCAGTTGCAGAGAGATTATGCATGGGAACGACCGAACACCAAGCTCTTACTAATTTTTCAACTCCCTTGTCTCTCCACATTCTTAAGAACATAAAAATCATAATGGACAAGACGCACTCAAATTGTGTTGAGCTTGCTGAGAAGCAACTTCAGCATATGCAGCCCACGGTAGTCCTTAGTCGAGTAAAAGTTGACTTTAATATGCTGGCCCAAGTTAAAAATGTAAAGGAAAGAATCTCTGTAAAGAGTACATAGTTCTATAACATCCACTGTATGAAGTAAATAAGGCGAGTTAGAAGCTGTAATTTGCTTTCATTTGGTCATTGCTAGTAATCAAACCAAAAGGATGCCTGTACATTTTAACAAAAGCATGTTTGTAAATGTCTAGTTTTTTTTTATATAATTTTTTTTAAACAAAAACTAACATGGCAGTAGCCATGTTCAGTGTATTCTACAGAATCCCTATGGGACAAAATTGTGGCACAGAACGGTTGCTCTGTTTATGTAAAACAAATCTGAGAGTCTGAGGTCAGACAGTTGTATACGGAGGGGAGACTAGCTGATCTGACTGTTGTGGAGGTCTGTACATTCTGTTAGTGACTTGATAGGTCAGCAGTCCTGAAGCATGCGGGTTGAAGACACTGTATGATATAGCTTGAACTGTACTTTTATCATTGTGTATATATTTAAAGAGATTGTATCCCGTTTACTACAAATCCTTTCTAGTCCCAATCCATAAACATAAATTCTACACAACATTGGACATCGGTATAATAAAGACCTCTTTCAATGTTCCAAATTGTTTTTATTTATTTCATTAACCAAATTATGCAATAGCTTGCCACCATTTTAATACAACCTTGTAAACGATACTTGAAGTCCTATTTGTTTTTGGAGTGGGGAGGAGGAAATGTGTAGATGTTTTGTATATAATATATATATTCTTTGTATGCACTGTATGGGATACTTTCTCTCCTTACAACCCACCTTGTGAGAGTTAGAGAACAGGCTCCTGCAAAACAAGCTATGTATTGTAGCTAGGCTCTTTAACCTTTTTTATAAACAGTATCTAGTGAAGAAAACATCGCTTTTGAATAAATTCCTATTGAGAGATGCTCCCCAAGTGTTTTTCTTATAATGGAAACAAAGACTATATTGGTACAGGACCCCTCATTTATGCAGTCAATACTATAATGTAGAAAATGTTTAAAAGTACACTAATGACATTTGATGGTTAAAACTTAGTACATAGCTTTTGTGTAAAATAACTCTTGAACCCCAGATTTGCAGGTATTCATAGCTGTTTGATGACAGCTGTTATGTGAAAAGGAAGATGAGGAATTTGATTAGAAATAAAGATTAAAGTTCAGATTTTCAAATGTTGCTCTGCAATGGAATCTGATTAGTTGATCTTTTCTGAGTGCTGCATATACACAGTTTTGCTGCTCTGGAGCTGTGTTGATGAAAGTGTGTCCATTTGAAGTTGTTCTGCTTCTGAATTTAACCACCAGTATTGAGTGTCGGAATATTCATTGATAGCAGCTCAGGGTATTAACCTGCCCGGTGTGAATTCACATACAGTTTTAAGTGGTCAACCTAGTTTTCATTGGAAACCAGCACAGCACAGAGTCCATTTCATCAAACCAGCAGACGGTCCTGACATGTACAATTGTACAATGCACCTTGCCAAAGGTTTATTTGAAACATACAACATGGTATCTGGGGAAAACAAAGTTTCTTTTTGTATTACGACAAAGTCTGTAATTGTGAGGAAAACATTCTTTCCTTTTGTATACTAATCTGTATTTATAGTTGTATCTCATTTATACATTTGAATCCAGTATTATTGTTGTAAATACTGCAGTACAGTATTAACTTTAATTGCCATTTAGATGAACCGTTAGAATATAAAATTAGGTGTCATTCTGAATAATGTTGCTTTTGTTTTAAATTAATATGAAAAATCACTGAAAATAAATCTGCTTAAGGAAATAATTTTTAATACTGCATTTTCAGATCCTGATTTTTCTATTTTAAGGTCACAACTTGAAATACCAACCAGTTCTTGATGTTTTAATTTGATGCTTTTACCCGTTGGCAAATTGAACTACCCAAGGAATCAAAAGGAACCCAGGTTTTGGTCCTATCTTCGACTGTTATTCAAGCTAAATTTGCTGAAGGAGATTATTCACTTGCACAAGTTACCATCGGGAATATTTTGTTACATGTTGGTTCAAATGGAAGGAAACGGGCAGCAGCGTATCTACCTCTCAAAGATGTCTGCTAGCTGTACATGCAAGAGCACCAATAATGGCACTGGAAAAGGCCATGACTCCAGTTGTCTCCGCTCTTCATTGTGAAAGATAGAGCTTGGTATTCAGTGGGCTCCCTGTTCTCTTAAAGCTGGCCAGCATTGTCATTAGTAGCAAAGCCTGAAATGTAACTGGAAAGCAGTCCAAGGGTACACTGTTTTCCAGAAGACCTGCATCATACAAGATCACCTTTCTTTGGAGCAATTGGGGAAGTGGCCAATGGCAAAGCATTTTAAAAGAAAACCAAACTGAACAAAATGCACATATCGGGCAGCAAGGATTTCAATGCTGCCTATCTTAAAAGACTTTTTGATGACCTCCACGCAAAAAAATTTTCATTTTTCCCAGACACAGTACTGTTTCTTCACACTGCATTCACCCCACATTGTAGGAGTATGGTCCCCTGCCAGCTGTCTCCTCGGGATCATGTGCTCAGCCCATGTAAACATTGCAGCAGCATCGGTACCAGAAATATAAACACATGCTGAAAACTCTCAGGTCAGGCAGGTGAGCAGCTTTTAAGTAGGGACAGCATCTGTGGAGAGAAACATAGGTCATCGACCTAAAACATGAGCCCTATCGTCAGAACTGGAAGATGGTGCAGACCAACAGCTTCCACGCAGGGCAGAGCCAAGGAAAAGAAGAGAGGGGGGCCTGTGATTGGGCGGAGAGCAGTTGCTGATGAGGCGACCGAAATGAGGATGGTGCAAGGCAAAAAGATGAGAATTTACAGAAGCAAAAATAAGTGTCCAGAGGATGTGTGAATGGTTTCCTACATTACAACAGTGACCACACTTCAAAAAATACTTCATTGGCTGTAAAGTGCTTTGGGACATCCGATGGTTGTGAAAGACGCATACCGAGGGCCGTGTGACTCTTTGTCGGCCGGCGCGGACACAATGGGCCGAAATGGCCGCCTCCTGTGCTGTAGATTTCTATGTTTCTATAAATGCAGGTCTTTATTCTTACAGCACAATAGCAAAGTGGGGCTCATCATCTGCCCTCCACACAATCACAGGCC
Organism: Pristiophorus japonicus; assembly: GCF_044704955.1. Taxonomy (NCBI): domain Eukaryota; kingdom Metazoa; phylum Chordata; class Chondrichthyes; family Pristiophoridae; genus Pristiophorus; species Pristiophorus japonicus. The sequence continues at coordinate 160,903,367 of NC_091985.1, forward strand.
TCTCCCTTTGGCTCTGCCCCATGTGAAAGCCATTCACCTGCATCATCTTCCAGTTCAGACGCTAGGTCATCAACCTAAAACATTAGCCCTATGTTTCTCTCTGCGCGTGCTGCGTGTTTACAGCATTTTCTGTTTTTATTTCAGATTTCTAGAATCTACACTGTTGTACTTTTTTCTTCAACAGCTGTAACAGTGCTGCCTGGGAACTGGCTGTGTCCAGTCTTTACACACCCACCCTCTTCCCCAGTCCACTATTCACTTTATTGTTCCTGTTGCATAATTGTCTTGCTGCTACCAGATTCACCTCTGTGACTCTGGATACCAAGTATTGCCTAAAAGGACCAGACACCAAGTCAGCACTACCCTCCAGTACTGGACTCAAACTGGAACCATCGCACCTGGAGCTGGCCCCAAGATATCACCAATCTTAGCCTGATGCAGTGTGATACCATTGCTCTATCAAAGATGCGAATGCCAGTGACCGAACAGCACCACACCACACTGACAGTTCACCAGTACCAAGGAGTATTCAGTATCACCTGGTGTTGAGTATCTTGGGAAGACCTCCAGCTGCATCAAATGTGATGAGCTGGATATTTGCTGGCCCCATTGCTCCAGCTCTGGAGGGGCCACCCCAAATACAATAGAACAGCAGTGCAAATACCCCTTCAGGTGAAAGTGTAGGCATCTGCACTTGGGGAGAATGCCCTTCTCAAGTTTTTGGGTCGTTCCAAACCTTTTTAAATCCAAGATTGCGTTTGTCTCATGTGCTATAGACTACTTGAGTAAGTTCAAATCTCCACGCCTTGCAGAGTGACTGTCTTCCTATTGCAATATCTCCAGTTAGATTCCCTTTTTTGCCACAGCACTGAAGTGGCTCCAACCAACGGTGCACATGACATCCTCTGTGGCTGAGGTGCATTATCCTTTGGTCCTTTCTGCAGCCTTAGACACAGTCGACCACACCATCCTCCTTCACTACCTTTCCTCCCTTGTCCGGCTCAGTGTGACTGCCCTTGATTGATTCCACTCTTGCCTATCCAATCATAGACATGGCTAATCCAATAATGGGCTACTCTTCCAAGACCTGCACTATTACCTCTAGACCAAGGATCTGACATTTCCCCCCCCCCCCCCCTCTTCCCCATCTCTATGCTGCCCCTTCCATAGATATGGAATCCATTTCCACGTGTATGCTGGCAACACCCAGCTCTACCTCTCCACCACCTCTTTTTCTCAACAACTGCACTGCCTCGGTATTGTCAGACTGCTCGTCTGAAATCCAGTCTAGGATGAGCACAATTTCCTCCAGTTAACCCTTGAAGACTGAAGCTTATTGTCTTTGGGCCCACTTTGCAAACTATGCTCACATACATGCTGTATCATAAAGACTGCCTACTTCCCACTTCCTCCTCCATAACTTCACCCGCCTTCATCCCTGCCTCAGACCATATGTCACTGAAACCCATATCCAGCCTTTGTGACCTCCAGTCTCGACTATTTAAAGCTTTCCTGGCTGGCCTCCAATTCTCCATCTTCTGTAAACTTCCAAACTCTGCTATCCCATACCAAGTCCCGCTCGCCTATCAACCCTGTCTATCTAACCTTTGCCTCAAATTTAAAATCGTCATCCTGGTTTTAAATCTATCACGGCCTTGCCTTTCCTATTTCTAATCTCCTCCAGCCTTACAAAACTCTCAAACTCTCCATTCCTCTGACTCTGGCTTCTTGTATATCACCACTTTTTGCCCACTATCGGTGACATGCCTTCAGCTGTCTGGGCTCCACACCTTGGGATTCCCTCCCTAAACCTCTGCCTCTCCACTGCTCTCTCCACCAAGGCACTCCTTAAAACCCGCCTCTTTGATCAAACTTTTGAATGCCTCCTCATATCTTTTTTCTCGGCTTCTGTTTTTTTCTGATTATGTGGCTGAAGCACCTTTAATGTAGAAGGCACATATCGAAATGCAGCTGTTAATATATTTGCCTGGATCTCGAGGAGCCATGTTAGTAACGTGCCTGGGTTAACCAATGGCAAACTCTATTTAGTAATGGTTATTAGCACTGGGCTACCTATGCCACTACACTGTCCATTCCCTTTTGAAAACCAAATGGAGACTCATAATAAACCTTACTCAATGTATAAAGCATGAAGCAAATTTATTAACTAAATAATGAATACACGAATGATCCAAGAGTCATCATCATCATAGGCAGTCCCTCGATGCCTCCACATCAAAAAGGGATGAGTTCACAGGTGTTTCAATGAAGGACCTAACATTCCAAGGGGATTTTTTTTTAAACGGGTGGTGGCTGTTGCACACCAGCCACCACACGGGTTTGACCAAGCTAGGTCTTGGTCAAGTGGTAAGGATTAACCAAGATAACGAGACCAGCTCTGCTGCACGGACCTAGTGCGCGCACACATCGCAGTGTGGGCTGGCCGTGCTGCCTCTGGGCCCTCGCCTCTTCTGGGCCCCGAACTCACGCCTCGAGTGATACAATGACATTTACTGTAGAACTATCAGCTAAACTTGATTATAGTAAAGTAAGAGAGTAAATTTGAGAACTTTACTAATCTTTTGTACTTGCAGCATTCCCCTAGTCTACCTCTAATTTAAAAAACTATTATAAATTTCTTCATCTGAAACTTGTCAGTACGTAATCTAAACTGACACTGGTGGGAGTACCATCTTTTCAATCAAATATTAAACCAGGTTATCTGGTCGTTTATCTCATTGCTATTTATGGGACCTTGCTGTGCACAAATTGGCTGCCATGTTTGCCCACAACAGTGACTATACTTCAAAACTACTTAATTGTCTGTGAAGCTCTTTGGGATGTTCTGAGGACATGAAAGATGCAATATAAATCCAAGTTCTTACTTTCTATCTCAAGTTTATACCAATAGATCACGTTTCTCTCATCTAGGCCCGCTCCATTGTTAATCGCCGTTACCCAACCTCCAGGTCCAAACTGCTAACATAGCAATCCACTAAATAAGAACTCAATAGAAATAGGACTGAGCTACCAGAGCTTCAAGGACTGGTGCTTTCAGGCAATGCATGTTTTCCTATGGTTTAACCAAATCTGAATGGCTTGACAGCCCCACTAAGTAGGGCATCCTTATTCAATCTGCAGTTGAGGTTGATGTAGTCATCTTCAGTGTTGGCTGTTAGCTATCACCAAGGACCACCTTCAAGACACTGCTCCAACACACACCGCTTCATGCTGTGAATTCATAGTTCATAGCCATGGTGTTCAGAATTGTGGTTGCACTTAATGCCACTTCCCAGTGAGTTATGCCACCAGCTTTTGCAACTTCCCTTCAGTAGTTCTAGACCCAACCATTTTCAGCTGCTTCATCAATGACCTTCGCTCCATCATGAGGTCAGAAGTGGGGACGATCGCTGATAACTGCATAATGTTCCGTTCCATTTGTAACTCCTCAGATAATGAAGCAGTCCATGCAAGACCTGGACAACATTCAGGTTTGGGTTGATAAGTGGTAAGTAACATTCATGCCAGGCAATGACTATATCCAACAAGAGAAATTTTAACCAACTCTCAATATTCAAAGGCAATACCATTGCCAAATCCCCCACCATCAACATCCCGGGGGTCACCATTGACCAGAAACTTAACTGGACCAGCCATATAAATACTGTGACAACAAGAGCCGGTCAGAGGATTGGTATTCTGCGGCGAGTGTCTCACCTTGTGACTCACCAAAGTCTTTTCACACACCATCCTGACTTGGAAATATATCAGCCGTTCCTTCATCGTCGTTGGGTCAAAATCCTGAAACTCCCTCCCTAACAGCACTGTGGGAGTACCTTCACCACACGGACTGCAGCAGTTCAAGGCGGCTCACCACCACCTCAAGGGCAATTAGGGATGGGCAATAAATGCCGGCCTCGCCAGCGACTCCCGCATCCCAGGAATGAATTTTAATAAAGAGCATTTTTGGGATTCCTTCTTGGATTAATTTTAAAGTTGCCAATAAAATCTTTGTAATGTCTCAGGTGTGGCCTTTAATGGAAGGGCCATGGCTATGGATGATCCATATCAGGTGCACAGAGCCTGATGACCTCTAACTGCCACAGCACCGACATGGTACAGTATAGGGGTCATGAACGGGGCACTCTGGAGCATTTATTGCCTCTTGCCTCGGGGCTCCTATCCAAATACAGACCAACCTTCCAACCCACGATTAACTTAAGAGTCTTTTGGTCCCTTTGGTGTTTTGCAACAATTTGAGGATTAATTACATTGGATACCTGGGTAAGCACAGTTCAGGCATCGGTGGCAATTTGAATAAAATTTCCCCAAGTGGCAACATGGTGTTCTGCTCCAGGTTGGCCCTCATTGGCCTACGCCGCCTGATAAAACAAGAAAAAGACAAGACAGTAATTTCACACGATACTTGACACATATTTCCAACTCTTTATTGCTTGATGAGAGTATCTGTAAGTAGACCATGGGGTAGAAATTCATTTGGGCTCATTTATGAGCGAGAACAGGAGGAGGCAGAAGGTCCATTTAGATCATCATAGGGATGGGTCATGTCAGAGGCATAGCGAGTGGCCAGGCTGGGGCGTTCTTGGCTATCACACTTCTCATTGAAATCTCACCCTTGCACTAAACATTACAAAGTGCAACTGTTACCAGCAGCCACTTATCTGCCTGCTAATCCTTGACAAATATTAATCTTCATTCCTCTCTTCCCTTTAAGGTCAACAAAATGTAGAGCATCAGGAGGAGGAGCGGGAAGAGAGCGACACCCAAGGTGGTACAGCTTCACTCGACTTTGCATTAACAAAGCATAGGCAGTCCCTCGAAACGATGACTTGCTTCCACGCCGAAAAGGGATGAGTTCACAGGTGTTTCAATGAAGGACCTAATATTCCGGATCCCGAACTACATCCTGAAGAGTGGAAGATTCCCGTGCGTGGATTTTTTTAAACATGTGGTGGCCGTTGCACCCCAGCCACCACACGGGCTTGACAGAGCTAGGTCTTGGTCCAGTGGCAAGGGTTAACCAAGACGACTGGCGACCAGCTCTGCTGCACAGACCTAGTGCGCACACATATCGCAGTGTGGGCTGGCCCGTTCTGCCCCTGGGCGCTCACCTCTCCTGGGCCCCGATCACATCCCTCTACAAACACTTGCCCCTCCTTCGCCCCGAACTTGCCGCTCCTGCTGTACCTGCCCGCACTGCAATTAGCCGTCGCCTTCCTGCAGCAGCACGTGCTGCTCCCTGCAGTGGTAGGCCGCTGCACGTTGCTCCCTTTAATGGTCCTGGCCTGCTGATGGTCTTGTGGGCCGGAACCGTGCTAATTTCCGGGCGGGGCCACCGCACACTGCTCCCTCTAATGGCCCCGGCCTGCTGATGACATCCCGGAGAATGTGCAGTATAAACAGATCAAAGCTCAAATCACCAGGTGAGGCCTCACCTGGAATATTGTGTTCAGTTTTGGTCTCCTAATCTGAGGAAGGATGTTCTTGCTATTGAGGGAGCGCAGCGAAGGTTCACCAGACTGATTCCAGGGATGGCAGGACTGACATATGAGGAGAGACTGGATCAACTGAGCCTATATTCACTAGCGTTTAGAAGAATGAGAGGGGATCTCATAGAAACATAAAATTCTGACGGGACTGGACAGGTTAGATGCAGGAAGAATGTTCCCGATGTTGGGGAAGTCCAGAACCAGGGGTCACAGTCTAAGGACAAGGGGTAAGCCATTTAGGACTGAGATGAGGAGAAACTTTTTCACTCAGAGTTGTTAACCTGTGGAATTCCCTACCGCAGAGAGTTGTTGAGGCCAGTTTGCTAGATATATTCAAGAGGGAGTTAGATATGGCCCTTATGGCGAAAGGGATCAAGGGGTATGGCGAAAAAGCACGAAAGGGGTACTGAGGTGAATGATCAGCCATGATCTTATTGAATGGTGGTGCAGGTTCGAAGGGCCGAATGGCCTACTCCTGCACATATTTTCTATTTTTATGCTCCCAATACAGAAAAGACACATGTTTAATAAACCTACAAGTTCACCGTTACAGTTAAACAGGGTCACAGACGCAGAGCTGTCAGTCAATCGCCATCACCGCGATGAAATGCCACCCTCGCCGATTCTCTCTCTAACTCCTCCCGCTGCCTGGACTGACATCCTTGGATTATCAGCGGGACACGGGACGCCACACAGGCTGGGACGGAGTAGTTTGATAGAGATTCCCCTTTCTCAGAAGTCTATGCAGGATTGTAGCCGCTCTCCTTCCCCCTGCTTTCTTTTTTAGATGAGGACAGCCACAATGCCGAGAACGATTGAGCAGCGTGAGACCAGGCACAACACCGACAATAAATGCGGGACCTGGGAACCAGGCTTCAGCACATAAAACACAAACCTGCCCTGGTCCTCGGGGTCAAACTCCGTTGATCTGGTGGGCGCCGTCATGGTTGGGGAGGATCCCACTGGACAGGGTCTCATCGAGGAACTGCCCGTCTCTTCACAGACTTACTTCGATGGCTTGAGGGGGAAACCCGGTGGCGACACAGGACAGCGGGGGCAACGGCTCTCAGTTCTCTCTCTGCAGCCTTCAGGTATTTCTTCAGCCACTCGGTGCAGATCTGCTCCAGGTAAACCTTGTACTGCTGCTGGCCCAGGGCCGTAGCAGCAGAGAATGAAGGTCGATAGTCAGACCTTCCTAACCGAGACCAACCAGGTCCCCAGGATCCACACCTAGCAGACGATGTACGGCTGTGAGCTGCGGGTTGACGGCACCAGTGCGGCTGGGACGGCAATGATTTCATCAGCTTGGACACGGTACACTTGGTATGGGTCATCCCGCTACACTGGGAAGGAGAGCACCAAGCACAACTGGGACCAGGACTAACAAATAGCAACTCAGGTACAGGCACTGTGTGTACATTAGAGGAGAAGGGGTCTGCACTGGGAAACTCATTGAGCACTAATGCACAGGATAATGGGCTTCAGTCCCAGAAGCAGCTAGCTGGGGGGACCTTGCATCCTAGCGCTGCTACAGAGGGTGGAGCTGAAGACCTCACAATGTAGCCCACATTAAAAGACTGATCCCGATACATCCGGACCTTTAAAGTGCACTGGGCAGCCTGCCAGAGAGCTTGCACACATTGGAATAGAGCATGAAAGAGGCCAACTCCAGCTCATCCAGCAAGGCATTGAGACCGACCAATCAACGACAACAACTTGTATTTATATAGCGCCTTTAACTTAGTAAAACTTCCCAAGGTTCACAGGAGTGTCATAAAACAAAATTTGGCACCGAGCCCCATAAGGAGAAATTAGAGCAGATGCCCAACTGCTTGGTTAAATACGTACGTTGTGAGGAGCACCTTAAAGGAGAAAAGAGGTGGAGCGGTTTAGGCTTAGGACCCAGCCAGCTGAAGGCACGGCCACCAACGATTGAGCGATTAAAATCAGGGATGCTCAAGAAGGCAGAATTAGAGGAGCACAGACATTTCAGGGGTTGTGGAGCTGGAGGAGATTACAGAGGTAGGGAAGGGTGAGGCCATGGAGGGATTGGGAAACAAGGATGAGAATTGTAAAATCAAGGCATTGCTTAACTGGGAGCCAATGTAGGTCAGCAAACACAGGGGTGATGGGTGAGCGGGACTTGGTGCGGGTTAGGACACGGGCAGCCAGATTTTTATACGGCCTCAAGTTTACAGAGGGTGAAACATGGGAGGCCAGCAGGAATATGTTGGAATAGTCAAGTCTGGAGGCAACATAAGAATATAAGAAATAGGAGCAGGAGCAGGCCCTATGGCCCATCGAGCCTGCACCGCCATTCAGTAAGATCATGGCTGATCATCGATCTCAACTCCACTTTCCCGCCCGATCGCCATATCCCTTGATTCCCCGAGACTCCAAAAATCTATCTATCTCAACCTTGAATATATTCAGAGACTCTGGGGCAGAGAATTCCAAAGACTCACAACCCTCTGAGTGAAGAAATTCCTCCTCATCTCTGTCTTAAATGGCCAACCCCTTATCCTGAGACTATGTCCCCTAGTTCAAAACACTCCAGCCAGGGGAAACAACCTCTCAGCATCTACCCTGTCAATCCACTTCAGAATCTTGTATGTTTCAATGAGATCACCTCTCATTCTCCTGAACTCCTAAACTCCAGAGAGTATAGGCTCATGCTACACAATCTCTCATCATAAGACAGCCCTCTGATCTCAGGAATCTATCTAGTGAACCTCCATTGCACCGCCTCCAAGGCAACTATATCCTTCCTTAGATAAGGAAACCAAAACTGTGTACAGTGCTCCAGGTATGGTACAATTGTAGCAAGATTTGCTTACTTTTAAACTCCAACTCCCTTGCAATAAAGGACAACATGCCATTTGCCTTCCTTATTACTTGCTGTACCTGCATGCTCGTTTTCTGTGTTTCTTGCACAAGGGCACCCAAATCTCTCTGAACACCAACATTTAAAAATTTATCACCATTTAAAAAATATTCTGTTTTTCTATTCTTTCTACCAAAATGAATAACCTCACATTTCCACACGTTATACTCCATCTGCCACCTTACTGTGCACTCACTTAGTCTTTATCCCTTTGCAGATGCTTTGCATTCTCCTCACAGCTTACAGTCCCACCTAGTCATCAAACTTGGATACATTACACTTGGTCCCTTCATCTAGGTCATTAAAATAGATTGTAAATAGCTGAGGCCCCAGCACTGATCCTTGCGGCACCTCACTAGTTACAGCCTGCCAACCTGAAAAAGACCCGTTTATTCCTACTCTCTGTTTTCTTTCCATTAATCAATCCTCTATCCATGCTAATACATTACCTCCAATCCCAGGAGCCCTTATCTTGTGTAATAACCTTTCATGTGGCATCTTATCGAATGCCTTTTGGAAATCCAAATAGACTACATCCACTGGTTCCCCTTTATCTATCCTGCCAGTTACATCCTCAAAAAAACACTTAATACATTTGTCAAACATGATTTCCCTTTCATAAAACCATGTTGACTGCTTAATCATGTTATGAATATCTAAGTGCCCTGTTACCACTTCCTTAACAATGGATTCCGGCATTTTCCCGATGACTGATGTCAGGCTAACTGGCCTATAATTCCTTGTTTTCTCTCTCCCTCCTTTCTTGAATAGCAGTGTTACATTTGCTACCTTCCAATCCGCTGGGACCATTCTAGAATCTAGGAAATTTTGAAAGATCAAAACCAATGCATCCACTATCTCTGCAGCCACTTCTTTTAGAACCCTGGGATGTAGGCTGTCAGGTCCAGGGGATTTGTCGGCTTTTAGTCCCATTAGTCCCACTAGTACTTTTTCGCTACAGATATTAATTACAATAAGTTCCTCACCCTCATTAGACCCTTGGTTCCCCACCATTTTCGATATGCTTTTTGCATCTTCTACTGTGAAGACAGATACAAAATATTTGTTTAATGTTTCTGTCATGTCCTTATTTCCCATAATAATTTCTCCTGACTCAGTCTCTAAGGGACCAATGTTTACTTTTGCTACTCTTCCTTTTTACATACTTGTAGAAGCTCTTACAATCTGTTTTTATATTTCTTGCTAGTTTTCTCAGGCTATTTTTTCCCTTTTTATCAATGTTTTGGTCGTCCTTTGCTGGTTTCTGAAACTCTCCCAATCCTCAGGCTTACTAATGTTCTTCACAACATTATAAGCTGCTTCTTTCAATCTAATGCGATCCTTAACTTCTTTGGTTGGCCACAGATGGATCACTTTTCCCGTGTAGTTTGTGTTTCTCAATGGAATGTATTTTTGTTGAGAATTATAAAATATTTCTTTAAATGGTAGCCATTGCTTATCTATTGCCATTCCTTTTAATTTATTTTTCCAATCTACCTTAGCCAACTCACCCCTCATACCTATGTAATTGCCTTTATTTAAGTTTAAGACTCTAGTTTCGGACTTGAGCAAGTCATTCTCGAACATAATGTGAAATTTTATCGTATTATCATTCTGCCCCAGAGGATCCATGACTATGAGATTACTAATTAACCCTGTCTCATTACACATTACAAGATCTAAAATAGCCTGTTCCCTGGTTGGTTCCATGACGTATTGTTCTAGGAAACTGTCCCGAATGCATTCTATGAACTCGTCCTCCACACTACCTTTGGCAATTTGATTTGTCCAGTCTATATGAAGATTAAAGTCCCCCACGATTATTGCATTACCTTTGTTACAAACTCCTCCTATTTCTTGATTAATATTCTGTCCAACAGTATAGCTACTGTTAGGGGGCCTATATACTACTCCCATCAGTGTTTTCCGCCTCTTGTTATTCCTCATCTCCACCCAGACTGATTCTACTTACTGATCTTCTGAGCCAAGATCCTTCTCTCTCCTGTCCTTATGTCATTCTTTATTATCTGGGCTACCCCACCCCCTGCTCCTTTACCATTCTGCCTGTCTTTTCAAAACATGAAGTCCCTGAAACATTTAGTTCCCAAACTTGGTCACCTTGCAACCACATCTCTGTAATGGTAGATCAAATCTATTTATCTCTATTTGTGCCACTACTTCATCTATCTTGTTATGAATGCTCCATGCATTCGGATAAAGAGCCTTTAATTTAATTTGTTTACCATTAGTCCCTGCTTTGACCTTATTCTCTGCTTCACTGTTACCGTTAAACTCTCTGGGCTAGAATTTCCTAAGAGCCCGCCAGCACCCGATTGCCGCCCAAAAGACCGCTAAGATTTCCAAGATTATCGCTGGTGAAAGTCCCCCCAAAAAAGAAAAAAATCCACCCAGCGAAAAAAATGGGCATTGCACCCCAATTCTCGGCGAAAAAGTGGAATTTAGGGTCGATTGGGCGGTTCCTAAAGAAAATGGAAGATAAATAAAAAATTCACTAAAAATTTACCCCGAGGCTGCGGGTTGGGCCTAGGAGGAGAAAAACAATAAAAATATATTTTTAAAACAGAACATAAAAAATCATAAAAACATTCTCAGGACCCTTTAACCTAAATCACCATAACAGAATTTTAAAATAATTCGTAAAAAAACAATTACTTATATTTTTCTTGCAGGGCTACTCACCTACCGCCCAGCTCCGCTGATTTTCATGGGCCATTTAAAAAAATACTTACCTACGGGTTATCGCTGAGCCAAAAATCGCGCCACGGCGATCTGTGGACAGTGCATGCCAGATGTCCGCTCCCCAGCGGTACTTCGCAACCGCGGGTGTATCTCAGCTGGGGAATTTTTCGCCGACCGGATTATCGCCCATAGCGGCCAATACCGCCGAGAAACCGGGCGGTGAACCACTGGAAATTTTAGTCGTCTGTCCCTTAACATAAGAACATAACATCAGAAATAGCAGCAGGAGTAGGCCATTCGGCCTCTCGAGCCTGTTCCGTCATTCAATAAGATCATGGCTGATCTGATCTTGGCCTCAACTCCACTTCCCTGCCCACTCCCCATAACCCTAGGCTCCCTTATCATTCAAAAATCTGTCTATCTCCACCGTAAATATATTCAATGACCCAGACTCCACAGCTCTCTGGGGCAGAGAATCCCACAGATTTACAACCCTCCGAAAGAAGAAATTCTTCCTCATTTCTGTTTTAAATGGGCGACTACCCTGTCAAGCCCCCTCAGAATCTTAAACGTTTCAATAAGATCAGTTCTCATTCTTCTGAACTCCAATGAGTATAGGCCCAACCTGCTCAACCTTTCTTCATAAGACAATCCCTTCATCTCAGGAATCAACCTCATGAACCTTCCCTGAACTGCCTCCAATGCAAGTATATTCCTCCTTAAATACGGAGACCAAAACTACGCAGTACTCCAGGTGGGGTCTCACCAATAACCTGTACAGTTGTAGCAGGACTTCTCTGCTTTTATACTCTATCCCCCTTGCAATAAAGGCCAACATTCCATTTGCCTTCCTGATTGCTTGCTGTGCCTGTATACTAACTTTTTTTAAAAATGTTCTCCCCTTGTCCACTCTCTTCCCACCTACATCTGCAATTTCTCTGACGTCCTCCGTCACTTTAACAGTATCCAGTTTCTTGGCCCCAACCGTCTCCTTTCCACTATGGACGTCCAATCCCTCTGCACCTCCATCTCCCACCAGGATGGCCTGAGGGTGCTCTGCTTCTTCCTCAAGCAGAGGCCCAACCAGTCCCCATCCACCAACACCCTCCTCTGCCTGACTGAACTTGTTCTCACATTGAACAACTTCTCCTTTAACTCCACTCACTTTCTCCAAATTAAAGATGTTGCTATGAGAACCCGCATAGGTCCTAGCTATGCCTGCCTTGTCATGGGATATGTGCAACATTCTTTGTTCCAGTCCTACTCGGGTCCCCTCCCTCAGCTCTTTGTCCGGTACATTGATGACTGTATTGGTGCCGTTTCCTGCTCTCGCCCTGAAGTTGAAAATTTCATTCACTTTGATTCCAATTTCCACCCTTCCCTCACCTTCACATGGTCCATCTCCGAATCTTCCCTTCCCTTCCTCGATTTCTCTGTCTCCATCTCTGGGGATAGGCTATCGACAAACATTCACTCTAAGCCCATTGACTCCCACAGCTACCTGGACTACACGTCCTCCCACCCTGCATCCTGTAAGGACTCCATTCCATTCTCACAGTTTCTCTGTTTCCATCGCATCTGCTCTGACAACGCCACCTTTCACACTAGTGCCTCTGATATACCTTCCTTTTTCCTCAACCGAGGATTCTTCTCCGCCGTGGTTAACATGGCCCTCAACCATGCCCATTCTATTTCCTGCACCTCTGCTCTCACCCTTTCCCCTCCCTCTCTAAACCATGACAGGGTTCCCCTTGTCCTCACCTTTCACCCCACCAGCCTCCAGGTTCAAAGGATCATCCTCCGCCACCTCCAGCGTGATCCCACCACCAATCACATCTTCCCCTCCTCGCTCAGCATTCCGAAGGGACCGCTCCCTCTGCGACACCCTGGTCCATTCCGCAGTCACCCCCAGCACCCCCTCCCCTTCCCACGGCACCTTCCCGTGCAAGCGCAGAAGATGCAACACCTGCCCTTTTACCTCATCCCCACCATCCAGGACCCTAAACACGCCTTCCAGGTGAAACAGCAATTTACTTGTACTTCTTTCAACTTAATATACTGTATGAGCTGCTCACGGTATGGTCTCCTCCATATTGGGGAAGCCAAACAAAGATTGGGTGATCACTTTGCAGAACACCTCTGTTCAGTCTGTAAGCGTGACCCCGAGCTTCCGGTCGCCTGTCACTTTTAATTCCCCACTCCATTCTCCGACAATCCACTGGGACCTCTCCTGAATCCAGGGAATTTTGGTAGATCACAACCAATGCATCCACTATCTCTGCAGCCACTTCTTTTAAGTCCCTTCCTGTCACACTCTGCTTATTTTTACCCAAATCACTATGCTGCTCAATTGCATTGACTTTTCTCTTCAGATACTAAATTTCCCCTCACCTGACCCCCTCCCCATTTTTTACTTTAAAGCCCCCATCTACAGCCCTACTTTTTGATTCACCAGGACACTGGTCCAGCTCGGTTTAAGTGAAGCCCGTCCCGATGGAACAGCTCCCACTTTCTCCAGTACTGGTGCCAGTGCCCCATGAATTGAAACCCCTTCCCCCCACACCACTCTTTGAGCCACGTATTTAACTCTCTGATCTGCTTGACCCTTTGCCAATTGGCATGTGGCTTAGGTAGTAATCCAGAGATTTTTACCGTTGAGGTTCTGCTTATTAATTTAGACCCTAGCTCTTCAAACTCCCTCAGCAGAACCTCATTCCTGGTTCTACCTATGTTGTATGTGGACCACAACAACTGGATCCTCCCCCTCCCACTCCAAGTTCTTCTCCAGCCGCAAGGAGATGTCTTTAACCCTGGCACCGGGCAGGCAACACAACCTCCAGAACTCCCTGTCGCGGCTGCAGAGAACAGTATCTATCCCCTGACTATACTGTCCCCTATCACTACCACAGTCCTTCTTTCTCCTCCCACTTGGATGGCCCCCTGTACCATGGTGCCATGGTCAGTTTGCCCATACTCCCCGCAGTCCTTCTCCTCGTCCATACAGAGAGCAGGTACAGCGTCCCTGTTGGACAGGGTCAAGGGCTGAGGCTCCTCCATCGTTGCATCCTGGGTCCTCATTCTGGCCTCACTCGCAGTCACATTCTCCTGTCCCGACCATTAATTAATTCGAAAGTACTATTGAACCTTAAGGGTGTGACTGCCTCCTGGAGCAAAGTGTCCAGGTAACTCTCCCCTCCCTGATCATCACAATGTCTGCAGCTCGGACTCCAGCTCAACAATCCTGAGCCGAAGTTCCTTGAGCTGCAGACACTTACTGCAGATGTGATTGCTCAGGATCGCGATGCTCTCCGTCAACTCTCACATGCTGCAGTTATGGCACACCACCTGCCCTGCCATCTCTTGTTTTATTTATTTATTAATTAATTAGTTAAATCTTTGATTCAATTGATATTTTAGTTTTGTTTAAGTACTTTATGTTTTAATTTATTAATTTAGGCACTAGCAAGTTACAGTCCCTCAGCTCTTAATTTAACCCCTTCCCTAACTTCGAGAGCCAGAAAAGCTGTAATACTCACCAACCAATCACCTATCTCCTCTCCTGTGACTCATTGACTTTTTTTCCTTTTGTTGTTGGTTTGAAACGGAACCTCGCCCCTCCTTTATCCCTCTCCTTTATCCCTCTCCTTTATTCCTCGCTCCTTTATCCCTCGCTCCTTTATCCCTTACCGCTCCCACTCTTTAATGCTCTCCCACTCCCACTCTTTAACAAGACATGGATGAGAGCTTCAGCAGAAGATGAGCTGAGGCAAGGGGTGGAGGCGGGCGATGTTACGGAGGTGGAAATAGGTGGTCTTCGTTATGGTGCGCATATGTGATCGGAGGGTCATTTCAGGGTTCAATATGACACCAAGTTTGCAAACTGTGTGAGGGATGGAGTCGATGGCTAGGGAACGCAGTTTGTGTTGTGGACCAAAGGTAATGGCCGTGAAATCCCGGCCTCACTGGGTCCATACGGAATGTGCACGGATCCGGCGAGGCCTCGCAAAGCCTGTTCTCGGGGCGCAATGCGCACGTGCCGAAAACCAGCTTTTACGATCTGTCAAAATATCTCTTGACAGAGCCACCGCATCCTCGGAAAAGGACATCCGCGTGGGGCAGGGATTCAGCAATTTGCCTATTTCTTCCCCAACGAATGTCCTTCAAAATCTTACACCTGGTGAAAGCAGGCACATAGCCTACTTTTACCAGGGTAGGAGGCATTCTGAGCCTCCTGAGACACTGCAGTTCAGACATGTCAAGGAAACTCAGCCTCTGCCTGTTACATAAGAACATAAGAAATAGGAGCAGGAATAGGCCATATGGCCCCTTGAGCCATTTAATACAATTTTGGTTGATCTGATCATGGACTCAGGTCCACTTCCCTGCCCGCTCTCCATAAATCCTTATTCACTTATCATTTAAGAAACTGTCTATTTCTGTCTGAAATTCATTCAATGTCCCAGCTTCCACAGCTCTCTGAGGCAGCGAATTCCACAGATCCACAACCCTCTGAGAGAAGAAATTCCTCCTCATCTCAGTTTTAAATGGGCGGCCCCTTATTCTAAGATTATGCCCTCTAGTTCGAGTCTCCCCTATCAATGGAAACATCCTCCCTGCATCCACCCTGTCAAGCCCCCTCATAATCTTATACGTTTCAATAAGATCACCTCTCATTCTTCTGAATTCCAATGAGTAGAGGCCCAATCTACTCAACCTTTCCTCATAGATCAACCCCCTCATCTCCTGAATCAACCTAGTGAACCTTCTCTGAACTGCCTCCAAAGCAAGTATATCCTTTCGTAAAAATGGAAACCAAAACTGCACACAGTATTCCAGGTGTGGCCTCACCAATACCTTAAAGAGCTGTAGCAAGACTTCCCTGCTTTTCTACTCCATCCCCTTTGCATAGAAACATAGAAAATAGGTGCAGGAGTAGGTCATTCGGCCCTTCGAGCCTGTACCACCATTCAACAAGATCATGGCCGATCATCACCTCATTACCCCTTTCCTGCTTTCTCTCCATACCCCTTGATCCCTTTAGCCGTAAGGGCCATATCTAACGCCTTCTTGAATATATCCAACAAACTGGCATCAACAACTCTCTGCGGTAGAGAATTCCACAGGTTAACAACTCTCTGAGTGAAGAAGTTTCTCCTCATCTCGGTCCTAAATGGCTTACCCCTGATCCTTAGACTGTGGCCCCTGGTTCTGGACTTCCCCAACATTGGGAACATACTTCCTGCATCTAACCTGTCCCGTCCCGTCAGTATTTTATATGTTTCTATGACATCCTCTCTCATTCTTCTAAACTCCAGTGAATACAGGCCCAGTTGATCCAATCTCTCCTCATATGTCAGTCCTGCCATCCCGGGAATCAGTCTGGTGAACCTTTGCTGCACTCCCTCAATAGCAAGAATGTCCTTCCTCAGATTAGGAGACCAAAACTGAACACAATATTCCAGGTGAGGCCTCACCAAGGCCCTGTACAACTGCAGTAAAACCTCCCTGCTCCTATACTCAAATCCCCTAGCTATAAAGACCAACATGCCATTTGCCTTCTTCACCGCCTGCTGTACCTGCATGCAATAAAGGCCAAGATACCATTGGCCTCCCTGGTCACTTGCTATACCTGCATACTAACCTTTTGTGTTTCATGCACAAGTACCCCCAGGTCCCGCTGTACTGCAGCACTTTGCAATCTTTCTCCATTTAAATAATAACTTGCTCTTTGATTTTTTTATGCCAAAGTGCATGACCTCACACTTTCCAACATTATACTCCATCTGCCAAATTTTTGCCCACTCACTTAGCCTGTATGTGTCCTTTTGCAGATTTTTTGTGTCCTTTTGCTTTTCCTCCGATCTTTGTATCGTCAGCAAACTTGTCTGTGTTACATTCGGTCCCTTCTTCCATGTCGTTAATATAGATTGTAAATAGTTGGGGTCCCAGCACTGATACCTGTGGCACCTCACTAGTTACTGATTGCCAACCCGAGAATGAACCATTTATCCCTACTCTCTGTTTTCTGTTAGTTAGCCAATCCTTATCCATGCTTGAACTTTAATCTTGTGCAGTAACCTTTTATGTGGCACCTTGTCAAATGCCTTCTGGAAGTCCAAATACAACACATCCACTGATTCCCCTTTATCCACCCTGTTCGTTACATCCTCAAAGAATTCTAGCAAATTTGTCAAACATGAATCCCCTTCATAAATCCATGCTGACTCTGCCTGACCGAATTTTGCTTTTCCAAATGTCCTGCTACTGCTTCTTTAATAATGGACTCCAACATCTTCCCAACTACAGATGTTAGGCGAACTGGTCTATAGTTTCCTGCTTTTTGTCTGCCTCCTTTTTTAAATTGGGGCATTACATTTGCAGTTTTCCAATCTGCTGGGACCTTCCCAGAATCCAGGGAATTTTGGTAAATTACAACCAATGCATCCACTATCCCTGCTGCTACTTCTCTTAAGACCCTAGAATGCAAGCCATCAGGTCCAGGGGATTTTTCGCTTTAGTCCCATTATCTTACTGAGTACCACCTCCTTAGTGATTGTGGCTGTGTTAAGTTCTTCCCCCACTATAGTCCCTTGACTATCCACTGTTGGGATATTGTTAGTGTCCTCTACCGTAAAGACTGATACAAAATATTTGTTCAGAGTTTCTGCCATCTCCATGTTCCCCATTACTCATTCCCTAGTCTCGTCCTCTAAGGGACCAACATTTACTCTAGTGACTCTTTTCCTTTTTATATACCTATAGAAGCTCTTGCTCTCTGTTTTTATATTTCGTGCTAGTTTACTTTCATAGTCTATCTTCCCTTTCTTAATCATTTTTTTAGTCATTCTTTGTTGGCTTTTAAACACTTCCCAATCTTCTGACCTCCCACTAGTTTTGGACACATTGTATGCCCTTGTTTTTAATTGTATACCGTCCTTTATTTCTTTAGTTAGCCACATCCTTTCCTCCTCACTGGAATATATTTTTCTTGAGAGTTGTGAAATAAATGTACACCACTGTTCATCAACCATCCTACACTTTAATCTATTTTCCCAGTCTACTTTACCCAACTCTGCCCTCATACCTTCATAATCTCCTTTATTTAAGCTTAGTACGCTGGTTAGAGATCCAACTTTCTCACCCTCCATCTGAATTTGAAATTCAATCATGCTATGATCACTCATTCCAAGGGGATCCTTTACTAGGAGATTGTTTATTAATCCTGTCTCATTACACAGGACCAGATCCAAGATAGCCTGCCCCCCTGCTTGGTTCCGTTACATACTGCTCAAGGAACACATCCCTTACGCATTCTATGAACTCTTCCTCAAGACTGCCCTGACCAATTTGATTTGTCCAATCAATATGGAGGTTAAAATCACCCATGATTTCTGTTCACCGATTGCTGTTCCCTTTTTACAAGCCCCCACTATTTCCTGGTTTGTGCTCCGACCAACAGAGTTGCTATTGTTAGGGGGCCTGTAGAGTGTGCTCACCAGTGACTTCTTCCCTTTATTATTCATTATCTCCATCCAAACTGTTTCAACATCTGATCATTTGAGCCACTATCGTTCCTCACTATTGCAGTGATTCCATCCTTTATCAATAGAGCTACCCCACCTCCTTTTCCTTTCTGTCTGTCCTTCCGGATTGTCAAGTACCCCTGAATATTTAATTCCCAGTCCTGGTCACCTTGCAACCATGTCTCTGTAATGGCTATCAGATCATACCCATTTGTCTCAATTTGTGCAGTCAACTCATCTATTTTGTTATAAATGCTACATGCATTTAGACAAAGTGCCTTTAAATGTGTTTTTTTACCCTTTTTTCCTGCTTGTTTCCTCCTTCAAACTTTCTTTATTTTTGCTTTCTAATTCCAGCTTTACTCCCCTCCCTACTGAATCTATTTTCAGGTTCCCATCCCCATGCCAAGCTAGTAAGCTATTTAAACCCTCCCCAACAGCACTAGCAAACCCCCCCCCCCCCCACTCACAAGGATATTGGTCCCGGCTCTGTTGAGGTGCAACCCGTCTGGCTTGTACAGGTCCCACTTCCCCCAGAAGCGGTCCCAATGCCTCAGGAAACTAAAGCCCTCCCGCCTGCACCATCTCTCCAGCCACGTATTCATCTGTTCTATCCTCCTATTTCTGTACTCACTAGCTCGTGGCACTGGGAGTACTCCAGAGATTATTACCTTTTGAGGTCCTGCTTTTTAATCTCTCTCCTAGCTCCCTAAACTCTGCCTGCAGGACCTCATCCCTCTTCCTACCTATGTCATTGGTACCGATGTGGGCCACGACCTCTGGCTGTTCTCCCTCTCCCCCCAGAATGCCCAGCAGCCGCTCGGTGACATCCTTGACCCTGGCACCAGGGAGGCAACATACCATCCTGGAGTCACGTCTGCGGCCGCAGAAATGCCTGTCTGCTCCCCTGACTATCGAATCCCCTACCACTATAGCTCTTCCATTCTTCTTCCTCCCCCCTTGTGCAGCTGAGCCACCCGTGGTGCCGTGGACTTGGCTCCGGCTGCATTCCCCAGAGGCACCATCGCTCTCACCAGTACTCAGAACAGAATACTGGTTGGAGAGCGAGATGGACTCGGGGGACTCCTGCACTACCTGCCTGGTTCTTCTCCTCTGTCCAGGGGTCACCCACTTCCTATCTGCCTGCCCACTCTTAAGCTGCGGGGGTGACCACCTCTAGAAACGTGCTATCCACGTAGCTCTCAGTCTCACGGATGCACCGCAGTGACTCCAGCCGCCGCTCCAGCTCCGAAACACGGAGCTCGAGTTGGTGCAGCCGGAGACGACACCTGCACACATGTGGTCATCCCGTCTGCGCGAAGCATCCAGGATTTCCCACATGCCACAGGATGGGCAATCCACGGGACTGAGCTGCCCTGCCATCCCTCTAGTTACACTCGCAACTATCAAATAGAACCTCTAACTTCTAAACCTTAGCAAAGCACACCCAGCTGCTACTCAGCAAACAGCCAATTTAATTAACTGCTTCTCCTTAGATAATAAAGATCACTTATCTATTTAATTGCAGTTCCTAACCTACAACAATGCCAAAGGTTTCTTAAAGAAAAGAAAAAATACTCACCAATCCACCAGCCAATCACTCACCTGCTTGGCTGTGACGTCACACTGCGATTTAGATTGTTTTTTTTTTTTTTTAAATTCGTGTCCAATCGTTCCAATCGTTACAATTCTTTGTCAAACGCCAGAGGTCACCCTGCACCAGTCAAGGATCATTCTGCGCCAATGCTCTTAGCCAAAAGGCCTAGAGCCACTGCACCGTTCCTGGAAGTACTGCAATACCAGGTTCGTGCCATGGAGGTGGATGGGTCAGGTCCCCCACACACCTCCGTGGAGGTGGATGGGTCAAGCCATCCCACCCACCTCCTGTTTACAAAAATGTAAGCATATACCTTCCTGACCAGGGAGAAACCACATTTTGTCCCGACTGCCGCTGCTCCAATCCGCCGCCGCCCTTTGTACTCCCGCTCCCGCTCAGGTCTCGCGATGCTGGTCTCCTCCCGCTTCATGGGTCATGCCTCCTGTGAGCCGTCCCTCCCCCTCTGTGTCCCTCCCCTCACTATCACTCCCCTCTCTGCCGCTCCCCTCACTGTCCCTCCCCTTCACTGTCCCTCCCCCTCTGTGTCCCTCCCCTCACTATCACTCCCCTCTCTGTCCCTCCCCCTCTGTGTCCCTCCCCCTCACTGTCCCTCCCCTCACTATCACTCCCCTCTCTGCCGCTCCCCTCACTGTCCCTCCCCCTCTGTGTCCCTCCTCTCACTATCACTCCCCTCTCTGCCGCTCCCCTCACTGTCCCTCCCTTCGTGCCTCCCCCTCTCTGCCCCTCCCCTCACTGTCCCTCCCCCTCACTATCACTCCCCTCTCTGCCGCTCCCCTCACTGTCCCTCCCTTCGTGCCTCCCCCTCACTGCCCCTCCCCTCTCTGCCGCTCCCCTTCACTGTCCCTCCCCTTCACTGTCCCTCCCCCTCACTGCCCCTCCCCTCACTATCACTCCCCTCTCTGCCGCTCCCCTCACTGTCCCTCCCTTCATGCCTCCCCCTCACTGCCCCTCCCCTCACTGTCCCTCCCCTCTCTGCCGCTCCCCCTCACTGTTCCTCCCCCTCACTGTCCCTCCCCCTCTGTGTCCCTCACCTCACTGCCCCTCCCCTCTCTGCCCCTCCCCTCACTGTCCCTCCCCCTCACTGTCCCTCCCCTTCAATGTCCCTCCCCATCACTGTCCCTCCCACTCTGTGTCCCTCCCCTCACTGCCCCTCCCCTCTCTGCCCCTCCCCTCACTGTCCCTCCCCTTCACTGTCCCTCCCCTCTCTGCCGCTCCCCTTACTGTCCCTCCCCCTCTCTGCCCCTCCCCCTCTCTGCCCCTCCCCTCTCTGCCCCTCCCCTCACTGTCCCACCCCTCACTGTCCCTCCCCTCACTATCACTCCCCTCTCTGCCCCTCCCCTCACTGTCCCTCCCCCTCACTGTCCCTCCCCTCACTATCACTCCCCTCTCTGCCCCTCCCCTCATTGAGGTGCAGCTCCAAGTCTGAGACCAGCTGGTTGCTGCTCGTCATGTCCCTCCACATCTGAGGCTGAACCTAAGGCATCATACTCACAGAACCATACTTTTCAGCCAATGTCCCAGACTCCTCCATCACCATCCTTGGGTATGTCCTGTCCCACCGGCAGGACAGACCCACCAGGAGTAGGGGCACAGTGGTATATAGTTGGGAGGGAGTGGCCCTGGGAGTCCTCAACATTGACTTCGGACCCCATGAAGTCTCGTGGCTTCAGGTCCAGCATGGGCAAGGAAACCTCCTGCTGATTACCACCTACTGCCCTCCCTCAGTTGATGAATCAGTACTCCTTCATGTTGAACACCATTTGGAGGAAGCACTGAGGGTAGCAAGGGCACATAATGTACTCTGGGTGGGGGACTTCAATGTCCATCACCAAGAGTGGCTCAGTAGCCCCACTACTGACCGAGCTGTCCGAGATCCTGAAGTACATAGCTGACAGACTTGGACTGGGGCAGGTGGTGAGGGAACCAACATGAGGGAAAAACCTACTTGAACTCGTCCTCACCAATCTACCTGTCGATGACTGCATTGGAAGCAATGACCACCGCACAGTCACTGCGGAGACAAAGTCCCGTCTTCACACTGAGGACACACCTCTATCATAAACTACTGCAATCTGTAACCTTAAGGCCCGGCATATCCGTCACTCTACCATTACCATCAAGCCAGGGAACCAACCCTGGTTCAATGAGGAGTGTAGAAGAGCATGCCAGGAGCAGCACCAAGTGTACCTAAAAATGAGGTGCCAACCTGGTGAAGCTGCAACACAGGACTACATGCATGCTAAACAGCGGATGCTGTATGCTATAGACAGAGCTAAGCGATCCCACAACCAATGGATCAGATCAAAGCTCTGCAGTCCTGCCACATCCAGTCACGAATGGTGGTGGACAATTAAACAACTAATGGGAGGAGGAGGCTCCAGGAACATCCCCATCCTCAATGATGGTGGAGACCAGCACGAGTACAAAAGACAAGGCTGAAGCGTTTGCAATCATCTTCAGCCAGAAGTGCCGAGTGGATGATCCATATCAACCTCCTCCTGAGGTTGCCACCATCACAGAAGTCAGTCTTCAGCCAATTCGATCCACTCCACGTGATATCAAGAAACGGCTGAGCGCACTGGATACAGCAAAGTCTATGGGCCCCGACAACATCTCAGCTGTCGTGCTGAAGACTTGTGCTCCAGAACTAGCCGCGCCTCTAGCCAAGCTGTTCCAGTACAGCTGCAACAGTGGCATCTACCCAACAAAGTGGCAAATTGCCCGGGTATGTCCTGTCCACAAAAAGCAGGACAAATCCAATCCAGCTAATTACCGCCCCATTAGTCTACTCTCAGTCATCAGCAAAGTGATGGAAGGTGTCATAGACAGTTCTATCAAGTGGCACTTACTCACCAATAACCTGTTCATCGATGCTCAGTTTGGGTTCTGCCAGGACCACTCGACTCCAGATCTCATCACAGCCTTGGTCCAAACATGGACAAAAGAGCTGAATTACAGAGGTGAGGTGAAAGTGACTGCCCTCGACATCAAGGCAACATTTGACCGAGTGTGGCATCAAGGAGCCCGAGTAAAACTGAAGTCAATGGGAATCGGGGAAAACTCTCCACTGGCTGGAGTCATACCTAGCACAAAGGAAGATGGTTGTGGTGGTTGGAGGTTAATCATCACAGCCCCAGGACATCGCTGCAGGAGTTCCTCAGGGCAGTGTCCTAGGCCCAACCATCTTCAGCTGCTTCATCAATGACCTTCCCGCCATCATAAGGTCAGAAGTGGGGATGTTCGCTGATTGCACAGTGTTCAGTTCCATTCACAACTCCTCAGATAATGGAGCAGTCCGTGCCTGAATGCAGCTAGACCTGGGCAACATTCAGGCTCAGGCTGATAAATGGCAAGGAACATTCGCACCACACAAGTGCTAGGCAATGACTATCTCCAACAAGAGTCTAGCCAGCTCCCTTTGACATTCAACGGGATTATCTTCACAAATTCCCCACCATCAACATCCTGGGGGTCACCATTGACCAGAAACTTAACTGGACCAGCCACATAAATACTGTGGCTACAAGACAGGTCAGGGACTGGGTATTCTGCGGCGAGTGTCTCACCTCCTGACTCCCCAAAGTCTTTCCACCATCTACAATACACAAGTCAGGAGTGTGATGGAATACTCTCCACTTGCCTGGATGAGTACAGCTCCAACAACATCCAAGTCAAAGCAGCCCGCTTGATTGGTACCCCATCCACCACCCTAAACATTCACTCCCTCCATCACCGGTATACTGTGGCTGCAGTGTGTACCATCTACAAGATGCACTGCAGTAACTCGCCAAGGCTTCTTCGGCAGCACCTCCCAAACCCGCGACCTCTACCACCTAGAAGGACAAGGCACATGGGAACACCACCACCTCCATGTTCCCCTCCAAGTCACACACCATCCTGACTTGGAAATATATCGGCCGTTCCTTCATCGTCGCTGGGTCAAAATCCTGGAACTCCCTAACAGCACTGTGGGAGCACCTTCACCACACGGACTGCAGCGATTCAAGAAGGCGGCTCACCACCACCTTCTCAAGGGCATTTAGGGATGGGCAATAAATGCCGCTTTGCCAGCGATGCCCACATCCCAGGAATGAATTTTTAAAATCCTGTTGATGTGATAGAATGAACTCTAAAACGTAGAGCAAATCTCCAAAGTGTAGACAGTACTATGAACAAACCCTTTCCCACTGGCAGGTGACAATGCAGCTGAGAGTGCTGGTTATTTAAAGCAGTATTTCCCCGGGAATGATTCAGCCCTTCAGTTGCTGTATTCACGCCTTGCTTTCACAGCCGAGATTCGTTTTTTATTTAGATGCACGGCCCATTCAAACTACTGCGTGTGCAGATTTTTCCATTGAAGAGCTGGCTGTGCAGGAGGTCCAGAGAACAGTGGCCTCACGACAAGGGAACATTGCATGGGCCCGACGTCAAATCAAAAATCTCTGTCAAATCACTCAAATTAACAGACGTTAATTGGCAACCCACCTCTCCCCAGGGCACACTCTGTCTCCCCAGGGCACACCCCCTCTTCCCAGGACACACTCCATCTCCCCAAGGCACACTCCCTCTCCCCAGGACACACTCCGTCTCCCCAGGGCACACCCCCTCTCCCCAGGGCACACCCTCTCTCCCCAGGGCACACCCCCTCTCCCCAGGGCACAGAGCCTCTCCCCAGGGCACACCCCCTCTCCCCAGGGCACACCCCCTCTCCCCAGGGCACACTCCCTTTCCCCAGGACACACCCTCTCTCCCCAGGACACTCCCTCTCTCCCCAGGGCACACCCCTCTCCCCAGGGCACACCCTCTCTCCCCAGGGCATGATAAGGAAGAATACAAAGAGATTAGAAAATAAGTTAAAAAAAATAATTAGGAAGGCAAAGAGGAACTATGAAATTAAATGATCAAGGAACATAAAACAAAATAGTAAAATATTTTACAGTCACATCAATAAAAGAGTAAGGTTGGGATGGGCGTAGGCCACTTAGGGACGGACAGGATAATACCACAGGCAGTGATAGAGAAATATTAAATAATTACTTGGCTTCAGTATTTACCAGAGAGATAGAACAGGTGGACATGACATTGGATCATGAGATTAGTAATTAAATAACAGTATTTAAAATAAAAAGAGGAGATATATTAAATAAACTAATCTAACTCAAATCGGAAAAAACCCTGGTCCGGATGGATTGCATCCATGCATTTTAAAAGACTCTAGGGAAGGGATAGCAGAGGCCTTACTACATATATTTAATAATTAGTTAGAAAAAGATTTAGTGCCAGAGGACTGGTGGATAGCTAACGTAATACCAATATTTAAGAAGGGAGATGAGAAGGAACTATAGACCAATCAGCTTAACATCGGTGGTAGGAAAAATAATGGAATCCCACTTAAGGAGAAAATAGAAGAACATCTAGAAGCCAAAAATGCAATACTGACTAGTCAGCAGGGATTTCCAAAGGGAAAGTCTTGCTTGACCAACCTCATTGAATTTTTTGAAGAGGTAACAGAGAGAGTAGACAATGGTAATGCAGTAGATGTAATCTATCTAAATTTTCAAAGGACCTTCAATAAGGTACCCCATAATAGACTGATGAACAAGGTCAGAGAATGCGGAGTCAGGGACATATAGCAGAATGGATCGCTAGCTGGCTTCAACACAGAAAGCAGAGAGTAGGGGTAAAAGGTAGCTATTCACAATGGCAGAAGGTGGGTAGTGGTGTTCCACAAGGATCAGTGCTGGGACCACTGGTGATCACAATTTATATTAACGATTTAGACTTTGGAATCAAAAACACAATTTAGAAATTTGCAGATGACGCCAAATTGTCAGTACTGATGACGCAACAAACTGCAGGAAGACATAGAAACATAGAAATTTACAGCGCAGAGGAGGCCATTTCGGCCCATCATGTCTGCGCCAGCCGACAAAGAGCCGCACAGCCCTTGGTCAGCAGCCATAAAGGTTACATATAAACCTATGAACAATGACGGAAAGACAAAGAGCACCCAGCCCAACCAGTCCGCCTCACCACAACTGCGACACCCCTTATACTAAAATATTCTACACTCCACCCCAACCAGAGCCATGTGATCTCCTGGGAGAGGCAAAAACCAGATAAAAACTCAGGCCAACTTAGGGAGAAAAAATCTGGGAAAATTCCTCTCCGACCCATCCAGGCAATCAAAACTAGTCCCGGAGATCACCCTGGCCGTATTCTATTCCCTGCAGTACTTACCATTATATCTGCTCCGTCAAACAAACGGACATCCAGTCTAATCCCAATTACCAGCTCTAGGTCCGTAACCCAGGTTGCTGCACTTTAAGTGCCCATCCAACCATCTCTTAAAAGTGGTGAGGGTTTCTGCATCCACCACTCTTCCAGGCAGCAAGTTCCAGATCCCCACAACCTTCTGCGTAAAGAAGCTCCCCCCCGCCCTCAAATCCCCTCTAAACCTTCCACCAACCACCTTAAAACTATGCCCCCTCATAATAGACCCTTCCACCAATGGAAATAGACCTTTACTATTCACTGTGTCCAGGCCCCTCAATATTTTGTACACCTCCATGAGGTCTCCTCTCAATTTCCTCTATCCCAATGAGAACAAACCCAGCCTATCCAATCTGTCCTCATAACTAAAATTCTCCATGCCAGGCAGCATCCTCGTAAATCTCCTCTGCATCCTCTCCAATGCAATCATGTCCTTCCTATAATACGGTGACCAAAACTGCACGCAATACTCCAGCTGTGGCCTAACCAAAGTTTTATACAATTTAAGCATACACAACCTCCCTGTTCTTATCTCCTATGCCTCGGCCAATAAAGGCAAGCATTCCATATGCCTTCTTAATCACCTCATCCACCTGGCCTGCTACTTTCAGGGATCTGTGGACAAGCACTCCAAAGTCCCTTTGTTCATCTATACTATTAAGTGGCCTACCGCTTAATGTCTATACCCTTTCCTTATTAGCCCTCCCAAAGTGCATCACCTCACACTTCTCTGAATTAAATTCCATTTGCCACTGCTCTGCCCACCTGACCATTAGATTGATATCCTCCTGCAACCCATGACTTTCCTCTTCATTATCAACCACACAGACAATTTTAGTGTCATCTGCAAACTTCTTAATCATACTCCCGATATTCAAATCTAAATCGTTGATATATACCACAAAAAGCAAGGGTCCCAGTACTGAGCCCTGCGGAATCCCACTGGAAACATCCTTCTAGTCACAAAAACATCCATCAATCATTACCCTTTGCTTCCTACCTCCAAGCCAATTTTGGATCCAACTTGCCACTTTGCCCTGTATTCCATGGGCTTTAACCTTCATGACCAGTCTACCACATGGGACCTTATCAAAAGCTTTGCTAAAGTCCATGTATACTGCATCGTACGCACTACCCTCATCGACCCTCTTGGTTACCACCTCAAAAAATTCAATCAGGTTAGTCAGACACGATCTTCCCTTAACAAATCCGTGCTGACTGCCCCATCTTAATCCTCGTCTTTCCAAGTGCAGATTTATCCTGTCTTTCAGGATTTTTTCCAATAATTTTCCCACCACTGAGGTTAGGCTGACAGGCCTGTAATTACTCGACCCATCTCTTTCTCCTTTCTTAAACAAGGGTACTATATTAGCAGTCCTCCATTCCTCCAGCACCATGCCCAGATCCAAAGAGGACTGGAAAATGATGGTCAAGACCTCTGCTATTTCCTCTTTTACTTCGCTCAACAACCTGGGATGCATTTCATCCGGGCCTGGGGACTTATCTACTTTCACAGCTGCTAAACCTCTTAATACTTCCTCTCTCACTATATTTATTTCATCCAGAATATCACACTCCTCCTCGATAGCAGTATCTGCATTGCCCCTTTTCTTTGTGAAAACAGATGCAAAGTATTCGTTAAGAACCCTCCCAACATCTTCCGCCTCCATACAAAGATTACCCTCACGGTCTCTAATAGGCCCTACCCTTTCTTTAGTTACCCTCTTAATCTTAATATATTTAAACAACATCTTCGGGTTTTCCTTAATTTTACTGGTTGTTTAAGAATTTCTCGTGCTCTCTCTTAGCATTCCTAATATACGTTTTAATTTTGCCTCTTAACTTTCTATGTTTCTCTAAAGATTCTATAGTATTTAGCCGTTGATATATGACATAAGCGTCCCTTTTTTTTCTTAATCCTCCCTTGTAGGTCCCCAGACATCCAGGGGGCAGTAGAATTATTTTTCCCAGCCTTTTTCTTTAAGGGCACATGTTTGGCCTGAACCTTCTGGATCTCCTCCTTGAATGCCTCCCACTGTTCCAACACTGATTTACCCACAAGTGGCTGTTTCCAGTCCACTATGGCCAAATCAGTCCTTAACTTAGCAACATTAGCTTTTCCCCAATTCAGAACTTTTATTCCAGGCCTATTCTTGTCTTTATCCATAACCAACTTGAATCTGACTGAATTATGGTCACTGGCACCCAAGTATTCTCCCACTAATACCCCTTCAACCTGCCCTGCTTCATTGCCCAAAACTAAATCCAAGACCGCCCCCTCTCATATTGGGCTTGCTACATACTGACTAAAAAAGTTCTCTTGAATGCATTGCAAGAATTCCGCACTCTCTATACCCTTCACACTAAATTTGTCCCAATCAATATTTGGATAGTTAAAATCCCCTACTATTACTACCCTATGGTTTTTGGACTTCACAGCAATTTGTCAACATATTTGCTCTTCTATCCCCCTCCCACTGTTTGGGGGTCTATAATACACACCCAGCAATGTGATCGCCCCTCTTTTATTTTTCAATTCGACCCATATGGCCCCATTTGATGATCCATCTAACATATCCCTACTCACCGCTGTAATAGTTTCTTTAATCAGTATCACAACCCCCCCCCCGCATTTTACCCCCCTCTCTATCTTGTCTAAAAATCCTGTAACCAGGAATATTGATCTGCCAAACCTGCCCCTCTTTCAGCCATGTTTCTGTAATGGCTATAATGTCATACTCCCCTGTGCTCTTCGCTCATCCGCCTTATTCGCTATATTCCTTGCATTAAAGTATATACCATTTAGCACAGGAAGACCTCCTTGCTTACTACATACTAAACCCTATTTCCTTTGTCTTACAGATTCGCTTTCTAGATTCTTGTTATCCAATTTCAGCTTTACTTCCTTCCCTTTTGAATTCATTCTCAGGTTCCCATCCCCCTGCCAAGCCAGTTTAAACAACAGCACTGGCAAAACTCCCTGTGAGGATATTGGCCCCGCCGCTGTTGAGGTGCAACCCGTCCAGTTTGTACAGGTCCCACCTCCCCCAGAAGCGGTCCCAATGCCTCAAGAATTTAAAGCCCTCCCTCCTACACCAACTTTCCAGCCACATGTTCATCCTCTCTATCCTTCTATTCTTATACTCATTAGCACGTGGCACCGGTAGTAACCCGGAGATTACTACCTTTGAGGTCCTACCCTTTAATTTTCTTCCTAGCTCCCTGAATTCTGCCTGCAGGACCTCATCCCTTATTTTACCTGTGTCGTAAGTCCCAAAATGGACCACAACCTCGAGCTGTTTACCCTCCTGCCCCCGCAGGATGCCCTGCGTCCGTTCAGTGACATCCTTGACCCTGGCACCAGGGAGGCACAAAACCATTCTGGAGTCACACCCACAGCCGCAGAAACACCTGTCTGTTCCCCTATCACTAGGGCTCCTCTGTTCTTCGTCTCTGCCCCCTGTACAGCTCAGCCACCCGTGGTGTCTTGGAATTGGCTCTGGCTGCATTCTCCAGAGGCACCATCATCCTTACCGTTACTCAGAAGTGAATATCGGTTTGAAAGCGAGATGGACTCATGGGGTGGGGGGGGAACTCCTGCGCTACCTACCTAGCATACTTACTATGACTGTGGTCACCCACTTCCCCTCTAACTGCACACCTTTAAGCTGCGGGGTGACCACCTCCTTAAACGTGTTATCCACGTAGCTCTCAGCCTCGAGGATGCACCGTATTGACTCCACCCGCTGCTCAAACTCTGAAACGTGGAGCTCGAGCAGTTGAAGCTGGAGACACCTCCTGCACACATGGTTGTCCAGGCTGCGGGAAGCATCCAGGACTTCCCACCTGCTGCAGGATGTGCACTCCACGGGACTGAGCTGCACTGCCATCCCTCTAGTTAGCCTTATCTAGTTTAAAATCTACTTAAAAAGAAATAGAGAAAAGAGAGCTACTTACCAACTCACCTCACCGACCTCTGTGGCCTCCCGACCTCTCAGCCTCCGAACTCCCGACCTGCTTAAAAAGAAATAGAGAAAAGAGAGCTATTTACCCAACTCACCTCACCAACCTCCGAGGCCTCCGAACTCACGACTCGTCGACCTCACAGGGCCTACCGACTCACCGACCTCACAGGGCCTACCGACTCACCGACCTCGGGGCCTACCGATTCACCGACCTCACAGGGCCTACCGACTCACCGACCTCAGGGCCTACCGACTCGTCGACCTCACAGGGCCTACCGACTCACCGACCTCAGGGCCTACCGACTCGTCGACCTCAGGGCCTTACCGACTCACCGACCTCGGGGCCTACCGACTCGTCGACCTCACAGGGCCTACCGACTCACCGACCTCACAGGGCCTACCGACTCACCGACCTCGGGGCCTACCGACTCACCGACCTCACAGGGCCTACCGACTCGTCGACCTCACAGGGCCTACCGACTCACCGACCTCGGGGCCTACCAACTCACCGACCTCACAGGGCCTACCGACTCACCGACCTCACAGGGCCTACCGACTCACCGACCTTAGGGCCTACCGACTCGTCGACCTCAGGGCCTACCGACTCATCGACCTCACAGGGCCTACCGACTCGTCGACCTCACAGGGCCTACCGACTCACCGACCTCGGGGCCTACCGACTCACCGACCTTAGGGCCTACCAACTCACCGACCTTAGGGCCTACCGACTCGTCGACCTCACAGGGCCTACCGACTCGTCGACCTCACAGGGCCTACCTACTCGCCGACCTCAGGGCCTACCGACTCACCGACCTCAGGGCCTACCGACTCGTCGACCTCACAGGGCCTACCGACTCGTCGACCTCACAGGGCCTACCTACTCGCCGACCTCAGGGCCTACCGACTCACCGACCTCAGGGCCTACCGACTCGTCGACCTCACAGGGCCTACTGACTCACCGACCTCACAGGGCCTACCGACTCACCGACCTCGGGGCCTACCGATTCACCGACCTCAGGGCCTACCAACTCGTCGACCTCAGGGCCTACCAACTCACCGACCTCAGGGCCTACCAACTCACCGACCTCAGGGCCTACCGACTCGTCGACCTCAGGGCCTTACCGACTCACCAACCTCAGGGCCTACCGACTCGTCGACCTCACAGGGCCTACCGACTCACCGACCTCACAGGGCCTACCGACTCACTGACCTCACAGGGCCTACCGACTCACCGACCTCACAGGGCCTACCGACTCACCGACCTCACAGGGCCTACCGACTCACCGACCTCAGGGCCTACCAACTCACCGACCTCACAGGGCCTACCGACTCACCGACCTCAGGGCCTACCGACTCGTCGACCTCACAGGGCCTACCGACTCACCGACCTCAGGGCCTACCGACTCGTCGACCTCACAGGGCCTACCGACTCACCGACCTCAGGGCCTACCGACTCGTCGACCTCACAGGGCCTACCGACTCATCGACCTCAGGGCCTTACCGACTCACCGACCTCAGGGCCTTACCGACTCATCGACCTCAGGGCCTTACCGACTCGCCGACCTCAGGGCTTACTGACAAGACATTAATAAATTTGCAGAATGGGCATATAATTGGCAAATTAAGTTCAACACAGATAAATGTGAGATATTACATTTTGGTAAGACGAAGAGGGAGGTCACTTATTACTTGCAGGGTTTGAGTCTGGGTGGGATAGAGGAACGAAGGGGATCTCGGAGTACAAATACATCAATCACTAACAGTAGCGACACCGGTTAGCAAGGCCATAAAAAAGCAAACCAAGCATAGAAACATATAAAAATAGGTGCAGGAGTAAGCCATCTGGCCCTTTGAACCTCCACCACCATTCAATAAGATCATGGCTGATCATTCACCTCAGTACCCCTTTCCTGCTTTCTCTCCATACCCATTGATCCCTTTAGCCGTAAGGGCCATATCCAACTCCCTCTTGAATATATCTAACGAACTGGCATCAACAACTCTCTGCGGAAGAGAATTCCACAGGTTAACAACACTCTGAGTGAAGAAGTTTCTCCTCATCTCGGTCCTAAATGGCTTACTCCTTATCCTTAGACTGTGACCACTGGTTCTGGACTCCCCTGCATCTAACCTGTCCAGTCCCGTCAGAATTTTATATGTTTCCATGAGATCCCCTCTCATTCTTCTAAACTCCAGTGAATATAGGCTCAGTCAATCCAGTCTCTCATCGTATGTCAGTCCTGCCATCCCGGGAATCGGTCTGGTGAACCTTCGCTGCACTCGCTCAATAGCAAGAATGTCCTTCCTCAGATTAGGAGACCAAAACTGAACACAATATTCCAGGTGAGGCCTCACTAAGGCCATATACAACTGCTGTAAGACCTCCCTGCTCCTATACTCAAATCCCCTAGCTATGAAGGCCAACATGCCATTTGCCTTATTCACCGCCTGCTGCACCTGCATGCCAACCTTCAATGACTGATGTACCATGACACCCAGATCTCGTTGCATCTTCCCCTTTCCTAATCTGCCGTCATTCAGAAAATATTCTGCCTTCATGTTTTTGCCCCCAAAGTGGATAACCTCACATTTATCCACATTATACTGCATCTGCCATGCTTTTGCCCACTCACCTAACCTGTCCAAGTCACCCTGCAGCCTCTTAGCATCCTCCTCACAGCCCACCCTGCTTATTGTCATCTGCAAACTTGGAGATATTACTCTCATTTCATTCATCTAAATCATTAATGTATATTGTAAAGAGCTGGGGTCCCAGCACTGAGCCCTGCAGTACCCCAATAGTCACTGCCTGCCATTCTGAAAAGGACCCGTTTATCCCGACTCTCTGCTTCCTGTCTGCCAACCAGTTCTCTATCCACATCAATACATTACCCCCAATACCATGTGCTTTAATTTTGCACACCAATCTCATGTGTGGGACCTTGTCAAAAGCCTTTTGAAAGTCCAAATACACCACATCCACTGGTTCTCCCTTGTCCATTCTACTAGTTACATCCTCAAAAAATTCTAGAAGATTTGTGAAGCATGATTTCCCTTTCATAAATCCATGCTGACTTGGACCGATCCTGTCTCTGTTTTCCAAATGTGCTGCTATTTCATCTTTAATAATTGATTCCAACATTTTCCCCACTACTGATGTCAGGCCATCCGGTCTATAATTCCCTGTTTTCTCTCTCCCTCCTTTTTAAAAAGGGTTACATTAGCAACCCTCCAGTCCATAGGAATTGATCCAGAGTCGATAGACTGTTGGAAAATGATCACCAATACATCCACTATTTCTAGGGCCACTTCCTTAAGTACTCTGGGCCTTCAATCCCATCAATTTCCCTAACACAATTTCCCACCTAATAAGGATTTCCTTCAGTTCCTCCTTCTTGCCAGACCCTCGGTCCCCTAGTATTTCCAGAAGGTTATTTGTGTCTTCCTTCGTGAAGGCAGAACCAAAGTATTTATTCAATTGGTCTGCCATTTCTTTGTTCCCAATTATAAATTTACCTGATTCTGTCTGCAAGGGACCTACATTTGTCTTCACTAATCTTTTTCTTTTCACATGTCTGTAGAAGCTTTTGCAGTCAGTTTTTATGTTCCCAGCAAGCTTCCTCTCATACTCTATTTTCCCGCTCCTAATTAAACCCTTTGCCCTCCTCTGCTGAATTCTAAATTTCTCCCAATCCTCAGGTTTGCTGCATTTTCTGGCCAATTTATATGCCTCTTCCTTGGATTTAACACTATCCCGAATTTCCCTTGTTAGCCACGGTTGAGCCACCTTCCCTGTTTTATTTTTACTCCAGACAGGGATGTACAATTGTTGCACTAAGGTTTATTTCAAGAGGTATAGAATTAAGAAGTAGAAGTTAAGCTAAACTTAATCGAACCTTGGTTAGACCATACTTGGAGTACTGCATACAGTTCTGGCCGCCTTATTATAAAAAGGATATCGAGGCACTGGAGAGGGTGCAGAGAAGATTTACAAAGATGATACCAGAAATGCAAGGGTATACACATCAGGAAAAGATGAAAAAAGAAGGCTGAGGGGTGACCTAATTGAGGTCATTAAAATTATGAAAGGTTTTGATCGAGTGGGTACAGAGAGAGTGTTTCCACTTGTGGGGAAGAGTATAACCAGAGGTATTCAATATAAGATAGTCACCAAGAAATCCAATGGGGAATTCAGAAGAAATTCAAAGAGTGGTGAGAATGTGGAACTCGCTACCACAGACAATGGTTGAAGCAAATATTTTGATGCATTTAAGTGGAGGCTTGATGAGCATATGAGGGAGAAGGGAATAGACGGTTATGCTGATAGATTTAGATGAGGAAAGACGGGAGGAGGCTCAAGTGGAGCATAAACGCCGGCATGGACTGGTTGGGCCGAATGGCCTGTTTCTGTGCCGTATATCCGGTGTAATCCTGTATAAACTTCCACTAACCCTGATCCTTATGCAATTTCATGTCTCTCCCTGATAGTCACCCTCACCAAATGCACTGCATGCCATTACAGAGGGAGAGAACCAGAGGTGGTCCTTCACAGATTTCACAGTTAACCACTGCAGAGGAGCAAATGCTGAAAATCAGTGCTGTTTCAATGTCTGCGATCGTTAGAGATATGGCGATCGGGACCTTCCAGCTAACTGGTGATATAATTACATTTCAGCGACCCTCATGTCATACAACACTCAGTCATGTTGACTTGATTTCAGCAGCGAGTGAAATATAATCATCGTCATAATGCTAAGTTCTGACATTCTTATCTTGCCAGTACTCATTCACGTCTTTTCTCACCGACAGGGCCCTCACGTGTACAGCACCAGTCGGTGACCTTCCTGGATGACAAATCCTCAGAAGAGCTGATGCGGAAAATCAGGAAATAGAATCAATCTGGATGGAGATAAGGAATAACAAGGGGCAGAAAACATTGGTGGGAGTAGTTTATAGGTCCCATAACAGTAGCTATATCATTGGATAGAATATTAGTCAAGAAATAATAGGAGCTTGTAACAAAGATAATGCAATAATCGTGGAGGACTTTAATCTTTATCTAGACTGGACAAATCAAATTGGCAAAGGTAGTCTGGAGGACGAGTTCATGGAATGCATTTGGGACAGTTTCCTAGAACAATACGTCATGGAACCAACCAGGGTACAGGCTATTTTAGATCTTGTATTGTGTAATGAGACAGGGTTAATTAGCAATCTCATAGCAATGGATCCTCTGGGGCGGAGTGACCATAATACGATAGAATTTCACATTAAGTTTGAGTGAAATACTTTAGTCGGAAACGAGGGGCGAGTTGGCAAAGGTAGATTAGGAAATAAGATTAAAAGGTATGATGGTAGATAAGCAGTGGCAAACATTTAAATAAATATTTAAAAATTCTCAACGAATATACATTCCATTGAAAAATAAAAACTCCATGGGAAAAGTGATCCATCCGTGTCCAACTAAAGAAGTTAAGGATAGTATTAGATTGAAAGAAGAAGCTTATAATGTTGCGAAGAAGAGTAATAAGCTTGAGGATTGGAAGAGTTTTAGAAATCAGCAAAGGCTGACCAAAAATTTGATAAAAAGGGGAAAAATAGAATATGAGGGTAAACTAGCAAGAAATATAAAAACAGATTGTAAGAGCTTCTATAAGTATGTGAAAGGAAGAGAGTAGCAAAAGTAAACATTGGTCCGTTCGAGATTGAGACAGGAGAAATTATTCTGGGGAACAAGGAAATGGCAGAGACTTTAAACAAATGTTTTATATCAGTTTTCACAGTAGAAGGCACAAAATGTATACCAAAAATAGCAGGGAACCAAGGAGCTAATGAGGGTGAGGAACTTAATGTAATTAATATCAGTAGAGAAAAAGTACTGGAGAAACTAATGGGACTGAAAGCCGATAAAAATCCCCTGGACCTGACAGCCTACATCCCAGGGTTCTAAAAGAGGTGGCTGCAGAGATAGTGGATGCATTGGCTTTGATTTCTTTAAATTCCCTAGATTTTAGAACAGTCCCAGCGGATTGGAAGGTAGCAAATGTAACACCGCTGTTCAAAAAGGAGGGAGAGAGAAAACAGGGAACTACAGGCCAGTTAACCTGACACCAGTCGTTGGGAAAATGCTGGAATCCATTGTTGAGGAAGTGGTAACAGGGCACTTAGAAAATCATAATGGCCCTAAAATCCCGGTCCTCGGCTTCCCGCGGGCACTCGCCAGGAAAATAGCTAAAAAGATCTGTACCTACCTTTTCCTGCTGCACCCAACAGAGATCCCGGAGTTGAGGCCTCCTCTTCTTGCGCACGTCCTTGGGGTCACGTGGGCCTGGACATCCAATCACAGTAAGTATTTTCTCATTCATAGTAATAGGAGTTTCGTAAGTCCGAAACACCCCCAAACACCCAAACACAGGTAAGTGAGTGGGCAAAAATTTGGCAGATGGAGTATAATGTTGGAAAGTGTGAGGTCATGCACTTTGGCAGAAAAAAAAATCGAAGAGCAAGTTATTATTTAAATGGAGAAAAATTGCAAAGTGCTGCAGCACAACGAGACCTGGAAGTACTTGTGCATGAAACACAAAAGGTTAGTATGCAGGTACAGCAAGTGATCAGGAAGGCCAATGCAAAGGGAATAGAGTATAAAAGCAGGGAAATCTTGCTACAGCTATACAGGGTATTGATAAGGCCACACCTGGACTTACTGCGTGCAGTTTTGGTTTCCATATTTACGAAAGGATATACTTACTTTGGAGATGAGGGGTTGACTTATGAGGAAAGGTTGAGTAGGTTGGGCCTTTTTTCATTGGAATTCAGAAGAATGAGAGATGATCTTATCGAAACATATAAGATTATGAGGGGGCTTGACAAGGTGGATGCAGAGAGGATGTTTCCACTGATAGGGGAGAATAGAACTAGGGGGCATGATCTTAGAATAAGGGACCGCCCATTTAAAATTGAGATGAGAAATTTCTTCTCTCAGAGGGTTGTGGATCTGTGGAATTCGCTGCCTCAGAGAGCTGTGGAAGCTGGGACATGGAATAAATTTAAGACAAAGATAGACAGTTTCTTAACCGATAATGGAATAAGGGGTTATGGGGAGCGGGCAGGGAAGTGGAGTTGAGTCCATGATCAGATCAGCCATGATCGTATTAAATGGCAGAGCAGGCTCGAGGGGCCGTATGGCCTACTCCTGCTCATATTTCTTATGTTCTTATGTTTTAAAACATTAAAAAAAACAACCTCACATAAATTAAAGTTGATATAAATTTTTTTTAAAGTGGTAATTATGGTTTAAAATAAACTTACCTTAGGGACAGGATTTTTAACATTAAAATGTGTTTTGTAAATTTTATTTTTATATGTTTTTATATAGTTTAAAACCCTTACGCTGGTAAAAGTAGGCTATGTGCAAGAGTTTTAAGGACATTCGCAGGGCCAGAGATGGACACTGGTACACTTCACCCCACCCCACCCCCCGACACTGGTACACTTCACCCCCCCCCGACACTGGTACACTTCACCCCACCCCACCCCCCGACACTGGTACACTTCACCCCCCCCCCCCCCCCGACACTGGTACACTTCACCCACCCCCCCCCCCCGACACTGGTACACTTCACCCCACCCCACCCCCCGACACTGGTACACTTCACCCCCCCCCCCCCCGACACTGGTACACTTCACCCACCCCTGACACTGGTACACTTCACCCCACCCCACCCCCCGACACTGGTACACTTCACCCCCCCCCCCCCCCGACACTGGTACACTTCACCCCACCCCACCCCCCGACACTGGTACACTTCACCCCCCCCCCCCCCGACACTGGTACACTTCACCCACCCCTGACACTGGTACACTTCACCCCACCCCACCCCCCGACACTGGTACACTTCACCCCCCCCCCCCCCGACACTGGTACACTTCACCCACCCCTGACACTGGTACACTTCACCCCACCCCACCCCCCGACACTGGTACACTTCACCCCCCCCCGACACTGGTACACTTCACCCCACCCCACCCCCCGACACTGGTACACTTCACCCACCCCTGACACTGGTACACTTCACCCCACCCCACCCCCCGACACTGGTACACTTCACCCCCCCCCCCCCCCGACACTGGTACACTTCACCCCCCCCCCGACACTGGTACACTTCACCCCCCCCCCCAACACTGGTACACTTCACCCCCCCCCGACACTGGTACACTTCACCCCCCCCCGACACTGGTACACTTCACCCCACCCCACCCCCCGACACTGGTACACTTCACCCCCCCCCCGACACTGGTACACTTCACCCCCCCCCCAACACTGGTACACTTCACCCCCCCCCCCCGATACTGGTACACTTCAACCCCCCCGACACTGGTACACTTCAGCCCCCCCACCCCCCGACACTGGTACACTTCACCCCCCCCGACACTGGTACACTTCAACCCCCCCGACACTGGTACACTTCACCCCACCCCACCCCCCGACACTGGTACACTTCACCCCCCCCCGACACTGGTACACTTCACCCCCCCCCCCAACACTGGTACACTTCACCCCCCCCCCCCGACACTGGTACACTTCACCCCACCCCCCCCCCCAACACTGGTACACTTCACCCCCCCCCCCCGACACTGGTACACTTCACCCCCCCGACACTGGTACACTTCACCCCCCCCCCCCGACACTGGTACACTTCACCCCCCCCCCCCGACACTGGTACACTTCACCCCCCCCCCCAACACTGGTACACTTCACCCCCCCCCCCCCGACACTGGTACGCTTCACCCCCCCCCCCCCCCCAACACTGGTACACTTCACCCCCCCCCCCCCGACACTGGTACACTTCACCCCCCCGACACTGGTACACTTCACCCCCCCCCCCGACACTGGTATACTTCACCCCCCCGACACTGGTACACTTCACCCCCCCCCCGACACTGGTATACTTCACCCCCCCCCCCCCGACACTGGTACACTTCACCCCCCCCCCCAACACTGGTACACTTCACCCCCCCCTCCCCCGACACTGGTACACTTCACCCCCCCCCCCCCCGACACTGGTACACTTCACCCCACCCCACCCCCCGACACTGGTACACTTCACCCCCCACCCGACACTGGTACACTTCACCCCACCCCACCCCCCGACACTGGTACACTTCACCCCCCCCCCCCCCCCACCGACACTGGTACACTTCACCCCGCCCCCCCAACACTGGTACACTTCACCCCCCCCCCAACACTGGTACACTTCACCCCCCCCCCACCCCCCGACACTGGTACACTTCACCCCCCCCCCCGACACTGGTACACTTCACCCCCCCCCCCCCACCCCCCGACACTGGTACACTTCACCCCCCCCCGACACTGGTACACTTCACTCCCCCCCCGACACTGGTACACTTCACCCCCCCCCGACACTGGTACACTTCACCCCCCCCCGACACTGGTACACTTCACCCCCCCCCCCGACACTGGTACACTTCACCCTCCCCCCCCACACTGGTACACTTCACCCCCCCCCAACACTGGTACACTTCACCCCCCCCCGGACACTGGTACACTTCACCCCCCCCCCCCCGACACTGGTACACTTCACCCCACCCCACCCCCCGACACTGGTACACTTCACCCCCCCCCCGGACACTGGTACACTTCACCCCCCCCCCGACACTGGTACACTTCACCCCCCCCCGGACACTGGTACACTTCACCCCCCCCCCGACACTGGTACACTTCACCCCCCCCGACACTGGTACACTTCACCCCCCCCAACACTGGTACACATCCCCCTCCCCCCCCGACACTGGTACATTTCACCCCCCCCCCCCGACACTGGTACACTTCACCCCCCCCCCGACACTGGTACATTTCACCCCCCCCCCCCGACACTGGTACACTTCACCCCCCCCCCCCGACACTGGTACACTTCACCCCACCCCCCCCGACACTGGTGCATTTCACCCCCCCCCCAACACTGGTACATTTAACCCCCCCCCCCAACA
Organism: Pristiophorus japonicus; assembly: GCF_044704955.1. Taxonomy (NCBI): domain Eukaryota; kingdom Metazoa; phylum Chordata; class Chondrichthyes; family Pristiophoridae; genus Pristiophorus; species Pristiophorus japonicus. The sequence continues at coordinate 160,943,848 of NC_091985.1, forward strand.
CTGGTACGCTTCACCGCCCCGACACGGGTGGAGGGAAGAAGAGGGCAGAACTGCACAAAACACCCCCATCGATTGGGGCGTTAATCCACTAAAAAAACGGTAGGTGCACCCTGTTTGGGTCGGAGGGCAATTTTGGCCCCAATATCTTTTAAATGGTGAAAAACTATGAAATGTTGGTGTTCAGAGAGATTTGTATGTCCTCGTGCAAGAAACACAGAAAGCGAGCATGCAGGTCCAGGAAGCATTTAGGAAGGCAAATGGCAACTTGTCCTTTATTGCAAGGTGGTTTGCGTATAAGAGTAAGGAAGTCTTATTACAATTGTACAGAGCCTTGGTGAGACCGCACCTGGAGTACTGTGCACAGTTTTGGTCTAATTATCTGAGAAAGGATATACTTGTCTTGGAGGTGATGCAACAAAGCTTGATTAACATAAGAACATAAGAAATAAGAACAGGAGTAGGCCATTTGACCCCTCAAGCTGCTCCGCCATTCAATAAGATCACGGCTGATCTGATCATGGACTCGGCTCCACTTCCCTGCTCGCTCCCCATAACCCTTTACTCCCTTATCGCTCAAAAATCTGTCTATCTCCACCTTAAATATATTCAATGACCCAGCATCCACAGCTCTCTGGGGCAGTGAATTCCACAGATTTACAAACCTCTGAGAGAAGAAATTCCTCCTCATCTCATTTTTAAATGGGCGGCCCGTTATTCTAGTTTTAGTTTCCCCGATGAGTGGAAACAATTTCTCTGCATCCACCTTGTCGAGCCCCCTCATTACCTTATATGTTTCAATAAGATTCCCTCTCATTCTTCTGAACTCCAATGAGTATAGCTCCAACCTACTCAACCTATCTCCATAAGTCAACCCCCCCATCTCCGGAATCAGCCTAGTGAACCTTCTCTGAACTGCCTCCAATGCAAGTATATCCTTCCTAAATACGGAGACCAAAACTGTACGCAATATTCCAGGTGTGGCCTCACCAATACCCTATACAGTTGTAGCAGCACTTCTCTGCTTTTATACTCTTTCCCCCTCGAAGGACTCTTTGGCCTACTCCTGCTCATATTTCTTATTTTCTTATGTTCTTATGCCTTCACAATGTCGGCTGTGGCTCAGTGGGTAGCACTCTCGCCTGAGTCAGAAGGTTATCGGTTCAAGTCCCACTCCAGGGGCATGAACACATAAATCTAGGCTGACACTCCAGTACAGTTCTGAGGGAGTGCTGCACTGTCGGAGGTGTCGCCTTTCAGATGAGACGTTAAATAGAAGCTCCGTCTGCCCTCTCAGGTGGACGGAAAAGATCCCATGGCACTATTTCGAAGAAGAGCAGGGGTGTCCTGGCCAATATTTATCACTCAATCATCATTAAAAAAAACAGATGATCTGGTCATTATCACATTGCTGTTTGTAGGAGCTTGCTGTGTGCAAGTTGGCTGCTGCGTTTCTCACTTAACAACAGCGACTACACTCCAAAAGTATTTCATTGGCTGTAAAGCGCTTTGGCACATCCCGTGGTCGTGAAAGGCGCTATATAAATGCAAGTCTTTTCTTTCTTTTACTGCCACCCAACGTTTCTTTCCTTCCCTATTTTTCCTGAACACCCTACATCCTGGAATATTGAATTCCCAATCCTGCCCTTTTTTGAGCCAGGTTTCCATTATCACCACAAAATCATATTCCCATGTAGCTATTTATACCACTGCGCACCAACCTTATTTACCACAGTTCGTGCGTTTACACACATGCTCTGTAAACCTATCCTAAACCTTCTTGTATTCTCTCTTAGTCTGACCCCAACTAATCCCACACTATTCCTTACTCTAGTTCATCTCTCCCAATCCTTTGTGCATTTTGTTTCTCCTTTCTAATACAAAAGCTAAATACTGCGGATGCTATAATCTGGAATAAAAACAGAGAATGCTGTAAATCTCAGCGGGTCAGGCAACATCTATGGAGAGGAAGCAGAGTTAACGTTTCAGGTCGATGACCCTTCGTCAGAACTGGAGAGTGTTCACGAAGAACAGATTCTTAACCAGCACTGATGCTACTTCCTGGTGTCCATCCCCCAACCAAATTAGTTTAAACCCTCCCCCAAAGCACTAGCAAATCTCCCCATCCCCCTGCGAGGATATTGGTCCCGGCTCTGTTGAGGTGCAACCCGTCCGGCTTGTACAGGTCCCACCTCCCCCAGAAACTGTCCCAATGCCCCAGAAAAATAAAGCCCTCCCTCTTGCACCATCTCTCCAGCCACGCACTCATCTGTTCTATCCTCCTATTTCTATACTCACTAGCCCGTAGCACCGGGAGTAATCCGGAGGTTACTACCTTCGACGTCCTGCTTATCCTAGCTCCCTATAATCTGCCTGCAGGACCTCATCCCTCTTTCTACCTTTGTCGTTGGTACCGATAAGGACCACCACCTCTGGCTGTTCACTCTCCCCACTCAGAATGCCCTGCAGCCACTCAGTGACATCTTGACCCTGGAACCAAGGAAGCAACATACTATGCTGGAATTAGAAACACCACAGAAACACCTGTCTGTTTCACCAACTATTGAATCCCCGACCAGTATTGCTTTCCCGATCTACCCCCTCGCCCTCTGTACAGCTAAGCCACCCGTGATGCCATAGATTTGGTTCTGGCTGTGCTCCCCAAAGGAACCATCGCCCCCCACAGCATTTAATACCGATTGCAGAGTGAGATGCAGTCAGAGGGCTCCGGCACTACCAGCCTGGTCCCCCTTGTTTGTCTGGCAGTCATCCACTCCCTCTCTGCCTGCACACCATTATGCTGCAGGGTGACTGTTGTGTATCTGTAAAGCATGCACTCCCATATTCCGCCACCGGGGAGCGCATCCCCTGAAGTCCCAACGGATCCCAGCATCCCTTGGGAGCACTGGATATAAGCCGGCCCCTAGGCCTGTTCCTCACTCTGGAGTGTCTTATTAAAGACTGAGGTCATTGTTACTTTAACCTCCCTGTGTGCAGTCTCATCTGTGTTAGGAACACAATAACTGACGACGAGTATACGAATCCAATGCAAAGGTGCAGCAAACTGTGGGTATCCTGGAGAAGTTCTCAGAAGGTGAGGACTGGGAAGCCTATGTCGAACAGCTAGACCAGTACTTTGTAGCCAACGAGCTGGACGGAGAAGGAAGCGCTGCAAAAAGTAGAGCGGTCCTCCTCGCGGTCTGCGGGGCACCAACCTACAGCCTCATGAAGAATCTTCTGGCTCCGGTGAAACCGACAAATAAGTCGTACGAGGAGCTGTGTACACTGGTTCGGGAGCATCTTAACCCGAGGGAGAGCATGCTGATGGCGAGGTATCGGTTCTTCACGTGCCAGCAATCTGAAGGTCAGGAAGTGGCGAGCTACGTCGCCGAACTAAGGCGACTTGCAGGACAATGTGAGTTTGATGGCTACCTGGAGCAGATGCTCAGAGACTTTTTTGTACTGGGCATTGGCCACGAGACCATCCTACAAAAACTTTGGACTATAGAGACACCGACCCTCAGTAAGGCCATTGCGATTGCACAGGCATTTATGTCCACCAGTGATAACACCAAACAAATCTCTCAGCACACAAGTGCTAGCAATGTTCATAAATTAACTGGAACTCTGTTTGCGAACAGAAATGTACAGGGCAGAAACCACGTGTCTGCAACTGCCAGCAGGCCTCAGGTGACCCAGATAACTCAGAGTCCGCAACAAAGGATGAATGCAAGGCAATTCACACCTTGTTGGTGTTGTGGAGGCTCCCATTCAGCCTATTCATGCCGCATCAATGGATATGTTTGCAAGAGCTGTGGAACAATGGGGCACCTCCAACAAGCTTGCAGACGAGCTCAAGCTCTGCAAAACCTGCTAACCACCACGTGGCAGAGGAAGATCAGTCCATGGTGGATCAAAGCAATTTCAAGCCTCAGAGAGAGGAGGCAGATGCTGAAGTACATGGGGTGCACACATTTTCGATGAAATGTCCACCTATAACGCTAAATGTAAAATTGAATGGCTTACCCATAGCCATGGAACTGGACACTGGCACTAGCCAACCCATCATGAGTAAAAAGATGTTTGAGAGACTGTGGTGCAACAAGGCACTCAGACCAGCCCTGAGCCCCATCCACGAAATTAAGAATGTTCACCAAAGAGCTTATCACTGTCCTGGGCAGCGCCATGGTCAAGATCACCTTCGAGGGCACGGTGCACGAACTGCCATTCTGGATTGTCCCGGGCGATGGACCCACACTGCTTGGAAGAAGCTGACTGGGCAAAATCTGCTGGAACTGGGATGACATCCGAGCGCTATCACATGTAGATGAGGCCTCATGTACCCAGGTTCTTAACAAATTTCCTTCCCTTTTTGAGGCAGGCATTGGAAACTTTTCTGAGGTGAAGGTGCGGATCTACTTGGTCCCAGAGGCACGACCCATTCACCACAAGGCGCGAGCGGTACCTCACACGATGAGGGAGAGAGCGGAAATCGAGCTGGACAGACTGCAACGCGAGGGCATGATATCCCCAATGGAATTCAGTGAATGGGCCAGTCCGATTGTTCCAGTACTCAAAAGTAATGGCACCGTCATGATGTGTGGCGATTATAAAGTAACTATTAATCGTTTCTCGCTACAGGACCAATACCCGCTACCTAAGACAGACGACCTATTTGCGACGCTGGCAGGAGGCAAGACGTTTACCAAGCTCGACATGACTTCGGCCTACATGATGCAGGAGCTGGAGGAGCCTTTGAAGGGCCTCATCTGCATCAACACGGACAAGGGACTGTTCATCTACAACAGATGCCCATTTGGAATTCGGTCAGCTGCAGCGATCTTCCAGAGAAACATGGAGAGCCTACTCAAGTCGGTACCACGCATGGTGGTTTTTCAGGACGACATATTGGTCACGGGTCAGGACACCGTCGAGCACCTACAAAACCTGGAGGAGGTCCTCCAGTGACTGGATCATGTGGGGCTGCGGCTGAAGAGGTCAAAATGCGTCTTCATGACAACAGAAGTGGAATTTTTGGGGAGAAAGATTACGGTGGACGGCATTCGGCCCACAGACACCAAGACAGAGGATATCAGGAACGCGCCCAGGCCACACAATGTCACGGAGCTGCGGTCGTTCCTGGGACTCCTCAACTATTTTGGTAACTTCCGACCGGGGTTAAGCACCCTCTTAGAGCCCCTACATGAGTTATTGCGTAAAGGTGAAAACTGGGTATGGGGAAAAAAACAAGTAATTGCTTTTGAGAAAGCCAGAAACATTTTATGCTCCAACAAGCTGCTTGTATTGTATAACCCGTGTAAAAGACTTGTGCTAGCATGTGATGCACCGTCGTACAGAGTCGGGTGTGTATTACAACAAGCTAATGTTGCGGGGAAGTTGCAACCTGTCGCCTATGCCTCCAGGAGCTTGTCCAAGGCCGAGAGAGCCTACAGCATGATTGAGAAAGAGGCATGTTCGGGTTAAAGAAAATGCATCAGTACCTGTTTGGCCACACATTTGAGCTGGAAACCGATCACAAGCCCCTCATATCCCTGTTCGCTGAAAACAAGGGGATAAATACTAATGCCTCAGCCCGCATACAAAGGTGGGCACTCGCACTATCAGTGTATAACTATACCATCCGCTACAGGCCAGGCACCGAGAACTGTGCGGATGCTCTCAGTCGGCTACCATTGCCCACCACGGGGGTGGAAATGGCGCAGCCTGCAAACTTGTTGATGGTGGCGCAGCTCGCAGACTTGTTGATGGTCATGGAAGCGTTTGAAAATGATAAATCACCTGTCACGGCCCACCAGATTAGGACTTGGACCAGCCAAGATCCTCTGCTGTCCCGAGTAAAAAACTGTGTACTGCATGGGAGCTAGGCCAGCATCCCCGTTTAAATACAAGAACCAATCAAGCCGTTCCAGCGGCGAAATGACGAGCTGTCCATTCAGGCAGACTGCCTGTTGTGGGGTAACCGCGTAGTGTTACCGAAAAAGGGCAGGGAGACGTTCATCTCGGATCTCCACAGCACACACCCGGGTATAGTAATGGTGAAAGTGATAGCCAGATCCCACGTGTGGTGGCCCGGTATCGACTCTGACTTAGAGTCCTGTGTACGGCAATGCAGCGTGTGTGCTCAGTTGAGCAATGTGTCCAGAGAGGCACCACTAAGTTTGTGGTCCTGGCCCTCCAGACTATGGTCAAGGATCCATGTCGACTATGCGGGCCCATTTCTCGGTAAAATGTTCCTGGTGGTGGTGGTGCTTTTTCAAAATAGATTGAATGTGAAATAATGTCGGGAAGCACCGCCACCGCCACCATTGAAAGCCTGAGGGCCATGTTTGCCACCCACGGCCCGCCTGACATACTGGTCAGTGACAGCGGGCCATGTTTCACCAGTGCCGAATTTAAAGAATTCATGACCCGCAATGGGATCAAACATGTCACCTCAAATGGGCAGGCAGAGCGGGCAGTACAAACCATCAAACAGAGCCTTAAACGAGTCACAGAAGGCTCACTCCAAACCCGCCTGTCCAGAGTACTGCTCAGCTACCGCACGAGACCCCACTCGCTCACAGGGGTGCCCCCGGCTGAGCTACTCATGAAAAGTACACTTAAAACTAGACTCTCGCTGGTCCGCCCCAACCTGCATGATCAGGTAGAGATCTGGCGGCAGCAACAAAATGTAAACGATGGTCGCGCCACTGTGTCATGGGAAATTGATCTGAATGAATCTGTGTATGTGCTAAACTATGGACATGGTCCCAAGTGGATCGCGGGCACGGTGATAGCTAAAGAAGGGAGTAGGGTGTTTGTCGTCAAAATAGACAATGGACGAATTTGCAGAAAGCACCTGGACCAAACGAGGCTGCGGTTCACAGACTGCCCTGAACAACCCACAGCAGACACCACCTTTTTCGAGCCCACAACACACACCCAAAGGATCAACGACACCACCCCGGACCAGGAAATCGAACCCATCATGCCCAACAGCCCAGCAAGGCCAGGCTCACCTAGCAGCCCTGCAGGGCCAACAACACGCCAGCCCAGCGAGGGCACAGCCAACACACCAGAGCAAGCATTTGTACCGAGGCGGTCCACCAGGGAAAGAAAGGCTCCCGACTGCCTCACCTTGTAAATAGTTTTCACTTTGACTTTGGGGGGGAGTGATGTCGTGTATCTGTAAAGCACGCACTCCCTGTTGGACAGGACAGTGCTCCCAAGGGATCCCAGCATCCCTTGGGAGCACTGTATATAAGCCGGCCCCTAAGGCCTGTTCCTCACTCTGGAGTGTTTTAGTAAAGACTGAGGTCACTGTTACTTTAACCTCCCTGTGTGCAATCTCATCTGTGTTAGGAACACAATAGTGACCACCTCCTGAAACGTGCTATCTATGTAGCTCTCAGCCTCACGGATGCACCGCAGTGATTCCAGCCGCCGCTCAAGCTCCAAAACCCAGAGCTCGAACTCCTCCAGCTGACGACACTTCCTTCACATGTGGTCGTCCAGGAAAACATGAAGAATCCTGGAGTTCCCACCTGGCACAGGCTGTGCATTCCACAGGACTGAGATGCCCTGCTATGCCCCTATTTAACAGACTATTAACTAACTTAACTGAAATAAACTCAAGACTTTAAATAACCAATCAACTCCTTCCCTTGTGCTGACATCACTTGAGGTTGTTTACCTCGCTCTCTGACTCTCGCGCTCCCTCCCCGCTCAGGGCTCTTGGGCATACCTTTATCTCCGAGCGATGCTCTTGCTCTCTCGCAGGTCCGCTATCGGGCCTATTAACTCAGAGTCCTTGGGTTCTGTGGCTCCAATCCTCCTTTTCAGATAGACATCTCAACCGCCTTCCTGCTCTCCGCCGATTCCTGCTGTCACTCAATTCGTCCACACTGCTTGCGATCCACTCCGATTGTGTTCACCCAGCTCTGCCTCCCAGCTCTGTGCTCAAGCTCTCTTGCTTTAATGATGTTTGATGAATAGATGTTGGCCAGGACACCAGGAAACTCCTCAGATCTTCTTCAAATAATGCCATGGGATCTTTTCCGTCCATGTGAGAGGGCAGACGGGCCCCAGTTTCATGTCCCATCTGAGAGACAGCACCTTTGACAATGCAAGAGTTGCTCAGTACTGCACTGAACTGCCCACATCCCAGATTATGTTCTCGAGCCTTTGGAGTGGAGCTTGAATCCACGACCTTCTGACTCAGAGGCACCAGTGTGCCAAGCATAACATTCTCATTGGCCAGAACAAAGGCCCATTATGACTTTACATAGAAATCAGCACTCGATTATGCAACATCACCACTTATCCAATCAAATGGTCCCAACCCACAATAGCCCATTATATCTTCACCATTAGGAACTGGTTCAGAAACAGAGGAGCAGATTCATCCTAAGAGAACTCTAGGGTAAGTTTGTCGTAATCCTCACATGACTTTGGCATGGAGGGTCTGAACTGCTGTAAACCACTGTCCCAAGTCCCAGCAATAATAAAGGATGGCTTCTACCTGCCCAAATATAAAAGCCCAGACATCTCCCCCTGACAAAACTTGTTCGAGTATATATTAGATTGAAAATAAAATAGATTAGGCAATGGGCTGTCTCACAGTCTCCGGGTTCGGCTGACTGTTCCAGTGTTATTGGAATCCCTCATCTGTGTTCAACTCTGCTGTATTGTCGAGCGCTCAGCCATAAGATGTGAATATTAATCACTGTACTGAGGAGAAGTACATGGTTTCCCATCCATTGTTCCCGCGTTGTGACATCCTATTGTTACCAAGCATGACACTAAGCTGGGTGGCAGTGTGAACTGTGAGGAGGATGCTAAGAGGCTTTAGGGTGAATTGGACAGGTTAGGTGTATTGTGTATGTATGCACCTTTGGTAATGACTCCACGAGGCAGGATGTGGTACTTAAACTGTGTAGACTGTAGTCCTTTATTTGCAGATCCTCGAATGAGGACACCAAGCTGTGAGCTTCCTTTTATACTGGGTTACCTCCAGCAGCAGCATCCTCTGGTGTACAGGTAAGGTGTGTACAGTGTAAGGGTACATTCAGTGTTACAGACATCATACAACAATACAAGCATGCATACATAACAACACTCCCCCCTTAGCATTTTTCAAGTCCTTATTGCCATGGCCTGGGGAGGTGATCAGTAGTGGGCTGTGGGAGGTTGTGGTGAGGGTTGTGTGGGTGCCAGGTGTGATCCCTGTACTTGAGGCTGGCCTTATATATTCCTACCCCCCCTTCACACACAGACCATGTGGGTGTCACTGTTGTGGGATCCCTCAGTGAGGGAGCCAGTGAAGCAGTGAGTAGTCTACATACTCTGTGATGCGGGTAAGTGTGTGGTGGTGGGCAGGGCCACAGGACTGGGTGGGTTTCTTGTCCTCCAATTTGGATGAAAGTCTGGTCATCCCAGGGACCGCCAGGGAAGTTGGAGAATATTGGCCTCTCGCTCCCGGTGTTGGCCCTGGTGGCCAGAGGGTGTAGGGCTGGTCTGGGGCAGGTTGCCAGTGGTGGTGGCTGTGCTGCCCGTTGACCACTGTCCCTGTAGTGGGTCTGCTCCCACTGGGTGTGTGTGTGTCCTTCCTGGGGCATCACATTTGTTCCAAAGGTCCAGGCTACATGGTCTGGTAGCTCGCTGGACCTGAGGGCCTCCCACGGGGGGATTCCTCTAGCATTTACATTGCCCTTGGAGAACCCAATGTCCTTTAACAGTGTCCTACCTGTATACATGACACCATGGCTCTGATCATACATAGTCGAGCCTACGTTATTGACTGCCTTTACATTATTAATTACAGCATTTGCATCATTTTTTGGTGTCATGTTCTCAGCAGACATGGTTACATTAGGCATTTCAAACTCTCTGTCATAATCATCAAACATAACAAGCTTGTTCTTAACCTTACTTACACAAGCATTCATTTCATTTGTCACATTAGTTACACCAGCATCACAATTCATGGTTACATTATCATACTTGCATCCTTTTACTGCATTTTTAGCTTTAAAGTCCGTCATCTTTAAGTTGAAACTGTCCCTTTAAATTTTTTTGGTTACCATCTCCTTTAAGGGGGCCTTCCAATCCGACTGGCTGTTCGGTGTCACGTGTCACTCCTCCAATGCTGCCCCTCGTGTTCTGGTCGCGGCCATTTTGATTTTAGGTTCTTCTCCTCGAAGTGCAGCCGCCATCTTCTGGCTCTCCTCCAGGTAGGCTGTGGTGGTCTTTTCTTCCTCAGGTTCAGCCATGGACGTCGGGAATCCACTTTTCTCGACGATTTTCACCTCTTGAGTCTTGCCCTGGCCCGGAAGGAGAAGTTTGGGTTTTCGGTCCTGGAGATTTCACCGCGGTATGGTCCTGGAGATTTCGCTGCGCAGTCGAGCTGGACAGCGAGATCTCTAGATGCAGCGATGGATCCATGATCAATGTCGATTGCTGGAGCCTAGAGGCCGTCGCCACTTTGACCAACTTGGACCGGGTTCATCCAATTCCTTCCCAGCAGCGTGGGACCATCGCCGGCTACGATCTACAGGGGCAGTTTGTTCATCACGCCGCCCTGGGAGACCCTGGATGTTCACGCTGCCAATGACCGGGATTTTACCTTTGGTGTAGGTGAACAGCAGCTCTTGCACAGGAGACAGTTTTGGTCGAGTGGCGGGATTTATCCAAATTTTTTCAAAGGTCGTTTGGCTCATCACAGACTGGCTCGCCCCTGTGTCGATCTCCATAGAAACTGGAACTCTGTTGATGTCCACTTCCATCGTACATGGAGAACTTTCGGTTGAGCAGGTATAAATTCCATACTCTTCTTACAGGGTTTGAGCAACTTCATCTTCAGTTTCATCTGTATCGGAGCCCCGGTGATCAGCCAACGTTTCGGTGATGCGGTGAGTAAAGCTATTTCTGCACATTCTCTGAAGGTGCCCTTTCTCTTTGCAGCCTTTGCATTCATAGTCTTTGTAACGGCACTGGTGGGCCCTGTAGTTTCCTCCACAGCGCCAGCACGGGGCTAGCTGGTTTGCCCCATGTGGCGAACTCAGGGTTGCGGGACTCAGGGCAGCATTTCTGCCTTTAGAAGTAGCCATGCGGTGCACTGTACTCGCTGGTTCAGAGCGCTGGATCAGTATTCGCCTGGAGTCGCCGGCCGAAACCATGTAGGCCTGGCTCACTTGAATTGCTTTCTACAAGGTGACCGCGATGTCTGCAGAGAGCAATTTGTGTAGGAGGCCTTCGTGGCCGATTCCGATGACGAATATGTCCCTTAGTGCTTCATTAAGGTGGTCGCCAAAGTCACACTGTGCAGCTAGTCTTCTTAGGTGTGCAACATACTTAGCAATTTCTTGGCCTTCGGATCGCCGGTAAGTGTAGAACCGGTGCCTGGCTGTGAGGATGCTTTCTTTTGGTTTTAGTTGCTCCTGTATGATTGTTACAAGTTCCTCATAGCTCTTGGTGGTTGTCTTCTCTGGGGCTAGTAAGTCCCTGACGAGACAATGGATGGTGGGCCCACAACTGCTAAGCAGGATGGCCCTGCGCTTTTTCGGTCGTGTAGCCGGTGTGTCCCCATCCAGGTCGTTGGCTGTGAAGAAATGTTCCAATCTTTCTACAAAAGCATCCCAATCTTCCCCCTCGGTGAATTGCTGAAAGTTGCTGAGATTCGACATGCTGAGTGTGTAGTTCATGACCTCGTCGGCAGTTATTGTGTATGTAGGCACCTTTGGTAATGACTCCACGAGGCAGGGATATGGTACTTAAACTGTGTAGACTGTAGTCCTTTATTTGCAGCTCTGTGAGTGAGGACACCAAGCTGTGAGCTCCTTTATATACTGGGTTACCTGTAACCCTTAGGTCTCCAGCAGCAGCACCCTCTGGTGTACAGGTAAGATGTGTACAGTGTAAGGGTACATTCAGTGTTACAGACATCATAACACAACACAAGCATGCATACATAAAAGGTGAGTGGGCAAATGCATGGCAGATGCAGTATAATGTGGATAAGTGTGAGGTTATCCACTTTGGTGGCAAAAACAGGAAGGCAGAATATCATCTGAATGGTGACAGATTAGTAAAAGGGGAGGTGCAACGAGATCTTGGTGTCATGGTTCATCAGTCATTGAAAGTGGGCATGCAGGCAGTTAAGAAAGCAAATGGCATGCTGGCCTTCATAGCGAGAGGATTTGAGTATAGGAGCAGGGAGGTCTTGCTGCAGTTGTACAGGGCCTTGGTGAGAACACACCTTGAGTATTATGTGCAGTTTTGGTCTCCTAATCGGAGGAAGGACATTCTTGCTATTGAGGGAGTGTAGCGAAGGTTCACCAGACTGATTCCCGGGATGGCAGGTCTGACATATGAAGATAGACTGGATCGACTAGGCTTATATTCACTGGAATTTAGAAGAATGAGAGGGGATTTCATAGAAGCATATCAAATTCTAACGGGATTGGACAGGTTAGATGCAGGAAGAATATTCCCGATGTTGGGGAAGTCCAGAACCAGGGGTCACAGTCTAAGGATAAGAGGTAAGCCATATAGGACCGAGATGAGGAGAAACTTCTTCACTCAGAGAATTGTGAACCTGTGGAATTCTCTACCACAGAAAGTTGTTGAGGCCAGTTCGTTAGATATATTCAAAAGGGAGTTAGATGTGGCCTTTACGGCTAAAAGGTCAGGGGGTATGGAGAAAAAGCAGGAATGGGATACTGAAGTTGCATGATCAGTCATGATCATATTGAATGGTGTTGCAGGCTCGAAGGGCCGAATGGCCTACTCCTGCACCTATTTTCTATGTTTCTATGATTGCATTGATCCATGGAATTATCTTTTATTTATTTTTGTAATGTCGTCATTATTTCTTTTTACTTGAAGTTGTCAGCCCCTCTCAACAGCCTGGGCTTCAACTCAATAAATACTTGTTGCCCAGAATTCTCACTCGAAGCTGATCTTGCAGTCAGAGCACGTGCAGCACAGCTAACTGTCCAGGGTGCATCAGTACCGACCGTTCAGCTGCACCGCTGGAAGGCGCTCACAGATTCTGCCCAAATGTTTCTCAACATTATTTGAAGAAAAGCTAGAGGACAAATTTCTTATTACTTATTCAAGTTAGAAACACATGTGTTGAATTTTGACAAACACAGATACACATCCAGAAACCAATGACAATCAGAGGCGGTCCCTCGAACGAGGATGACTTGCTTCCACATGGGTTCACAGATGTTTCAGTGAAGGACCCGATGTTCCAGACCTGAACTCCAATGGAGGGGGTGGAAGATGCCTGTGCCTGGATTTTTTTAATGTGTGATGACCGTTGCACACCAGCCACCACACGGGCTCGACAGAGCTCGGCCTTTATCCAGTGGCAAGGGTTAACCAGGACGACTGGAGACCTGCTCTGCTGCACGGACCCAGTGCACACATGTCGCAGTGTGGGCTGGACCCTGCTGCCCCTGGGCCCTTGGCTCTTCTGGGCCCCGTACCTCATTCGCCGCACCTCCGCCACGGTCCCTCGCCGCTCCTCCGCCACAAAACATTCGCCGATATCGCAATGACAATACACAACATTCATTGGTTAAAGAAGTCCCTCGGAAAGTCATTAGTCAGTGCTCGCAGACATGGAATTCCCAGCGACGACTGTCGGAAGCTGTGCCGTGCCCCGCGACTCACCACACGAATCGACCAGTGAACCAAACCTCACATTCAACCCCCAGCCGTGCCAAGCCCCAGACCCCCTCTCCACGATGATGGACAATCAAAGGAGCCCACCCACATACTGCCAAACTGCAACAGCCCCACTGCAGTGCTGCCAAAATCCAGCACTATTCCCCAAAGCCCAAGACTACCCCAAGTGCAGCGAAACCGCCATTGTCACCGGCCAGTGCAGCATCCACACTGTGGCTAGTTCCACAGAGGTTACCATAAGAACATAAGAAATAGGAACAGGAGTAGGCCATATGGCCCCTTGAGCCTGCTCCACCATTTAATACGATCATGGCTGATCCGATCATGGACTCAGCTCCACTTCCCCGCCCGCTCCCCATAATCCCTTATTGTTTAAGAAACTGTCGATCTCTGTCTTAAATTTATTCATTGTCCCAGCTTCCACAGCTCACTGAGGCAGCAAGTTCCACAGATTTACAACCCTCTGAGAGAAGAAATTCCTCCTTATCTCAGTTTTAAATGGGCAGCCCCTTTTTCTAAGATTATGCCCCCTAGTTCCAGTATCCCCCATCAGTGGAAACATCCTCTCTGCATCCACCTTGTCAAGCCCCCTTATAATCTTATACTTTTCAATAAGATCACCTCTCATTCTTCTGAATTCCAATGAGTAAAGGCCCAACCTACTCAACCTTTCCTCATAAGTCAACCCCCTCATCTCCAGAATCAAACTAGTGAACCTTCTCTGAACTGCCTCCAAAGCAAATATATCCTTTCTTAAATATGGAAACCAAAACTGCATGCAGTATTCCAGGTGTGGCCTCACCAATACCCTGTATAACTATAGCAAGACTTCTCTTCTTTTATACTCCATCCCCTTTGCAATAAAGGCCAAGATACCATTGGCCTTCCTGATCACTTGCTGTACCTGCATACTAACCTTTTGTGTCTCATGCACAAGTACCCCAGGACCCTCTGTACTGCCATTTGCACCATTTCTCTGGACCACAATTAAGGATGTGAAGGCCTTACAGAGAGGGTGCAGAAAAGATTTACGAGAATGATTCCAAGAATGAGAGACTTCAGTTACGCGGATAGACTGAGAAGCTGGGGTTGCTCTCGTTAGAACAGAGAGGTTGAAAGGAGATTTGATAGAGGTGTTCAAAATCATGCGGGGTCTGGACCAAGCAAAGAGAAACCGTTCCCATTGGTGGATGGGTCGAGAACCAGAGGGCACAGATTTAAGGTGATTGGCAAAAGAACCAAAGGCGACATAAGAAAAAACTTTTTAACGCAGTGAGTGTTTAGGATCTGGAATGCACAGCCAGAAATGGTGGTGGAGGCAGACTCATTCGTGGCTTTCAAAAGGGAATTGGGAAAGTACCTGAAGGGAAATCCATTGCAGGGTTTCAGGTAAAGGGCGGGGGAGTGGGACCAGCTGAAGTGCTGTTGCAGAGAGTTGGCTCGGGCTTAACGGCCCGAATGGCCTCCTGTGCTGTAACCTGTTGTGTATCTGTAAAGCATGCACTCCCATGTTCCGCCACCAGGGAGCGCATCCTCTGAAGTCCCAAGGGATCCCAGCATCCCTTGGGAGCACTGTTTATAAGCCGGCCCCTAAGGCCTGTTGTTCCTCACTCTGGAGTGTCTTAATAAAGACTGAGGTCACTGTTACTTTAACCTCCCTGTGTGCAGTCTCATCTGTGTTAGGAACACAATAACTGGCGACGAGTATACGAATCCAACGCAAAGGTGCAGCAAACTGTGGGCATCCTGGAGAAGTTCTTGGAGGGTGAGGACTGGGAAGCCTATGTCGAACGGCTAGACCAGTACTTTGTAGCCAACGAGCTGGACGGAGAAGGAAGCGCTGCAAAAAGGAGAGCGGTCCTCCTCATGGTCTGTGGGGCACCGACCTACAGCCTCATGAAGAATCTTCTGGCTCCGGTGAAACCCACCGTATGAGGAGCTGTAAGTCGTATGAGGAGCTGTGTACACTGGTTCGGGAGCATCTTAACCCGAGGGAGAGCATGCTGATGGCGAGGTATCAGTTCGACACGTGCCAGCGATCTGAAGGTCAGGAAGTGGTGAGCTACGTCGCCGAGTTAAGGCGACTTGCAGGACAATGTGAGTTTGATGGCTACCTGGAGCAAATGCTTAGAGACTGTTTTGTACTGGGCATTGGCCACGAGACCATTCTACAAAAATTTTTGACTGTAGAGACACCGACCCTCAGCAAGGCCATTGCGATAGCACCGGCATTTATGTCCACCAGTGATAGCACAAAAAAAATCTCTCAGCACACAAGTGCTAGCAATGTTCATAAATTAACTGGAACTGTGTATGTGAGCAGAAATGTACAGGGCAGAAACCACGTGTCTGCAACTGCCAGCAGGCCTCAGGTGACCCAGATGTCTCAGAGTCCGCAACAAAGGATGAATGCAAGGCAATTCACACCTTGTTGGTGTTGTGGAGACTTCCATTCAGCCTATTCATGCCGCTTCAATGCCGCAGATGAGCTGCAAGCTCTGCAAAACGTGCGAACCACCACGTGGCAGAGGAAAATCGGTCCATGGTGGACCAATGCAATTTCAAGCCTCAGAGAGAGGAGGCAGATGCTGAAGTACACGGGGTGCACACATTTTCGACGAAATGTCCACCTATAATGCTAAATGTAAAATTGAATGGCTTACCCCTAGCCATGGAACTGGACACTGGCGCTAGCCAATCCATCATGAGTAAAAAGATGTTTGAGAGACTGTGGTGCAACAAGGCACTCAGACCAGCCCTGAGCCCCATTCACACGAAACTGAGAACGTACACCAAAGAGCTTATCACTGTCCTGGGCAGTGCCATGGTCAAGGTCACCTACGAGGGCACGGTGCATGAACTGCCACTCTGGATTGCCCCGGGCGATGGCCCCACACTGCTTGGAAGGAGCTCGCTGGGCAAAATCCGCTGGAACTGGGATGACATCTGAGTGCTATCACATGTCGATGAGGCCTCATGTACGCAGGTTCTGAACAAATTTCCTTCCCTTTTTGAGGCAGGCATTGGAAACTTTTCCGGGGCAAAGGTGCGGATCCATTTGGTCCCAGAGGCATGACCCATCCACCACAAGGCGCGAGCGGTACCTCACATGATGAGGGAGAGAGTGGAAATCGAGCTGGATAGGCTGCAATGTGAGGGCATCATCTCCTCAGTGGAATTCAGCGAGTGGGCCAGCCCAATTGTTCCAGTACTCAAAAGTTATGGCACGGTCAGGATTTGCGGCGATTATAAAGTAACTATTAATCGTTTCTCGCTACAGGACCAATACCTGCTACCTAAGGCAGACGACCTATTTGCGACGCTGGCAGGAGGCAAGACGTTTACCAAGCTCGACATGACTTCGGCCTACATGATGCAAGAGCTGGAGGAGCCTTTGAAGGGCCTCATCTGCATCAACACGCAGAAGGGACTGTTCATCTACAACAGATGCCCGTTTGGAATTCGGTCAGCTGCAGCGATCTTCCAGAGAAACATGGAGAGCCTACTCAAGTTGGTACCACGCATGGTGGTTTTTCAGGACGACATATTGGTCACGGGTCGGGACACCGCCGAGCACCTACAAAACCTGGAAGAGGTCCTCCAGCAACTGGATCGCGTAGGGCTGCGGCTGAAGAGGTCAAAATGCGTCTTTATGGCAACAGAAGTGGAGTTTTTGGGGAGAAAGATCACGGCGGACGGCATTCGGCCCACAGACGCCAAGACAGAGGCTATCAGGAATGCGCCCAGGCCACAGAATGTCACAGAGCTGCGGTCGTTCCTGGGACTCCTCAACTATTTTGGTAACTTCCTACCGGGGTTAAGCACCATCTTAGAGCCCTTACATGTGTTATTGCGTAAAGGTGAGAACTGGGTATGGGGAAAATACCAAGTAATTGCTTTTGAGAAAGCCAGAAACATTTTATGCTCCAACAAGCTGCTTGTATTGTATAATCCGTGTAAAAGACTTGTGCTAGCATGTGATGCGTCGTCGTACGGAGTCGGGTGTGTATTACAAGCCAACGTTGCGGGGAAGTTGCAACCTGTCGCCTATGCCTCCATGAGCTTGTCTAAGGCCAAGAGGGTCTACAGCATGATTGAGAAAGAGGCATTAGCATGTGTGTTCGGGGTAAAGAAAATGCATCAGTACCTGTTTGGCCTCAAATTTGAGCTGGAAATCGATCACAAGCCCCTCAAATCCCTGTTCGCTGAAAACAAGGGGATAAATACTAATGCCTCAGCCTGCATACAAAGGTGTGTACTTGTGCTATTAGCGTATAACTATACCATCCGCCACAGGCCAGGCACCGAGAACTGTGCGGATGCTCTCAGTCGGCTACCATTGCCCACCACGGGGGTGGAAATGGCACAGCCTGCAAACTTGTTGATGGTGGCGCAGCCGCAGACCTGTTGATGGTCATGGAAGCGTTTGAAAATGATAAATCACCTGTCACGGCCCGCCAGATTAGGACTTGGACCAGACAGCCTCTGCTGTCCCTAGTAAAAAACTGTGTACTGCATGGGAGCTGGGCCAGCATCCCCGTTGAAACGCAAGAGCTAATCAAGCCGTTCCAGCGGCGAAAGGACGAGCTGTCCATTCAGGCAGACTGCCTGTTGTGGGGTAATCACGTAGTGTTACCCAAAAAGGGCAGGGAGACGTTCGTCTCGGATCTCCACAGCACACACCCGGGTATAGAAATGATGAAAGCGATGGCCAGATCCCACGTGTGGTGGCCCGGTATCGACGCTGACTTAGAGTCCTGTGTACGGCAATGCAGCGTGTGTGCTCAATTGAGCAACGCGCCCAGAGAGGCATCACTAAGTTTGTGGTCCTGGCCCTCCAGACCATGGTCGAGGATCCATGTCAACTATGCGGGCCCGTTTCTCGGTAAAATGTTCCTGGTGATGGTGGATGCTTTTTCAAAATCGTTCAATGTGAAATAATGTCGGGAAGCACCGCCACCGCCACCATTGAAAGCCTGAGGGCCATTTTTTGCCACCCACCGCCTGCCTGACATACTGCTCAGTGACAACGGGCCATGTTTCACCAGTGCCAAATTTAAAGAATTCATGACCCGCAATGGGATCAAACATGTCACCTCGGCCCTGTTTAAACCAGCCTCCAATGGGCAGACAGAGCGGGCAGTACAAACAATCAAACAAAGCCTTAAACGAGTCACAGAAGGCTCACTCCAAACCCGCCTGTCCCGAGTACTGCTCAGCTACCGGACGAGACCCCACTCGCTCACAGGGGTGCCCCCGGCTGAGCTACTCATGAAAAGGACACTTAAAACTAGACTCTCGTTGGTTCACCCCAACCTGCATGATCAGGTAGAGAGCAGGCGGCAGCAACAAAATGTAAATGATGGTAACGCCACTGTGTCACTGGAAATTGATCTGAATGACCCTGTGTATGTGCTAAACTATGGACATGGTCCCAAGTGGATCGCGGGCACGGTGATAGCTAAAGAAGGGAGTAGGGTGTTTGTAGTCAAACTAGACAATGGACAAATTTGCAGAAAGCACCTGGACCAAAAGAGGCTACGGTTCACAGACTGCCCTGAACAACCCACAGCAGACATCACCTTTTTCGAGCCCACAACACACACCCAAAGGATCAACGACACCACCCCGGACCAGGAAATCAAACCATCATGCTCAACAGCCCAGCAAGGCCAGGCTCACCCAGCAGGGCCAACAACACACCAGCCCAGCGACGGCACAGCCAACACACCAGAACAGACATTTGTACCGAGGCGGTCCACCAGGGAAAGAAAGGCTCACGACCGCCTCACCTTGTAAATAGTTTTCACTTTGACTTTGGTGGGGGAGTGATGTGTATCTGTAAAGCATGCACTCTCATGTTCCGCCACCAGGGAGCTCATCCTCTGAAGTCCCAAGGGATCCCAGCATCCCTTGGGAGCACCGTATATAAGCCGGCCCCTAAGGCCTGTTCCTCACTCTGGAGTGTCTTAATAAAGACTGAGGTCACTGTTACTTTAACCTCCTCATGTGCAGTCTCATCTGTGTTAGGAACACAACATAACCATTCTATGATTCTATGATTTCTGCTAATCTTCAGTGGGAGATTGGGGAACCATTGTGGAAATACGTTGATAAACGTAGAATACTGGTTATATGATACAGTCTGAACCTCCATTATCCAGAACCCTCGGGACCCAGCCTGTTCTGGATAAGGGATTTTTCTGGACGAGGGGTGGTCACGTTAAATTGGATGGTACAGGTACTGAGCAAGGGGATATCGGGGCTGGCTGTCTTTGGGCTGGGAGTGCGGCAGAGAGATCGTGGGGGAGAGGGGCGATGGATTGCGGGGTCAGGCCAGCAATTGCGGGAGTCAGCAGCGAGGAAGGACTTCAATTTGTTCATGTCGGAGTTCTGCGCATGCGCTACCCAGTGGCCGGGAATGGTTCTGTATAAGGGATGGTTCCGGATAAGGGAGTTCTGGATAAGGGAGGTTCAACCTGTACTGTATAAAGGCCTCTCATTTACAGTTTCACAGGATAAAGGAAAGCAATCTACAAAGCAGCAGTAAAATCCCAGAATACAATTAGAATGCAATTTGATTGCAAGTCAGTGATCTTGACGTTGTCTCCTTTATGGCATTAACACAATATTACAAAACACCAAATTCTCTGAAGATCAACTAGTATTGATTGAATGTGAAAGAGCCACCTTAATGCCTCTGGCATTCTGAAGTCTGCCACGTAAAGGGATTTGTCTTTGCAAGGTTTGCCCATTTTGGATAGAATTGCAATGTTGGGAATCAGTAACAACCATCACCATTTCTCTGCTGCTCTTGCAGAACGATGTCTCGGAACATGTTACATTCAGAAGGAGAATGAACAGAGGTACAGCGGAACAAAATGGTGAAATGGAGAGGGTTTGGGAGGGCCTGGAAAGCAGCGAGGACAATGGATATGTGGCGGGAACGCAGTGACATGGAGGCCACACAGGCCCAGATGGTGGAGCGAAGGTAATTATTCAAACTGATGACAACTGAGAAATTGCTGGGTTTTTTCCGTTACTTATTTTTTCTCTCTGTGCTTTGTATGTCATTTAATTGGTTGCGCGGAGATATGCCAGTGCAGCTTGTGGTTATTTACCCACCATTTGTTGTATCTTCCCATTGGGCTTGGTCACGGTGCCACCTTCTGATGGCATCAGCCAAGATGAGGAACTTGCCATGTGGGCAGTGGCAGACACATTGGTACAGCACCAGTCTGTGCCACCAGGCTATCTTAGATTTAAATTTAAGATTATAGGATGTCAAAGCCTTGGAGAGGGCGCAGAGGGGGTTTACTAGAAATGTACCAGTGATGAGGGACTTCAGTTATGTGGAGAGACTGGAGAAACTGGGATTGTTCTCCTTGGAGCAGAGAAGGTTAAGGGGAGATTTGATCGAGGTGTTCAAAATTATCAGGGATTTTGATAGTGCCAGGCGAGAAAATGTTTCCACTGGCAGACGGGTCAGTAGCCAAAGGACACAGATTTAAGGTGATTGGCACAGAAACCAGCGGGGAGACGAGGAGATTTTATTATACAGTGAATCATGATCTGGAAGAGTGGCGGTAGCAGATTCAATTGTAATTTTCAAAAGGAAATTGGATAAATATGTGAAAAGGTAAAATTTGCAGGGCTATGGGGAATGAGTGGGGGAGTAGGACTAATAGCTCTTTCAACGAGCCAGAACAGGCACGATGGACTGAATGACCTCCTTCTGTGCTGTATGATTCTGTGATTATAGGGTCACCAGTTACTAAAGTAATGCGCAAGAAATTGATAAAGGAAAATCTTTGAAGGCGCAATCTGCCTTTTAATTCCCATGTTCACGGATCTTTATTACCCTGCACCCTCCTCCGTCTGGAAAAGCAGTTTGGTTTGGCCCATTGCTTTGTCCGCAGCTGGTATCATTAAGGAGGACAATTTGTCATCCATCCATTTCTGAGTTGAATTGCAGTGACTGCCTGTTCCAGGTAAACCGAGTAACAAGTGCTTCTGCTTTCTGTATCCAGCTGTTGCAGTTTGGACATTTTCCA
The DNA here is from genome assembly GCF_044704955.1 of Pristiophorus japonicus. Lineage (NCBI taxonomy): Eukaryota > Metazoa > Chordata > Chondrichthyes > Pristiophoridae > Pristiophorus > Pristiophorus japonicus. Next base: position 160,965,594 of record NC_091985.1, read on the forward strand.
TAATGGAAACAAAAATTCCACAGGAAAAGTGATCCATCCGCGGCTAAGTACAGAAGTTAAGGATCGCATTAGATTGAAAGAAGAAGCTTATAATGTTGCGAAGAATATTAGTAAGCCTGAGGATTGGGAGAGTTCCAGAAACTAGCAAAGGGTGACCAAAACATTGATAAAAAGGGAAAAAATAAACTGAGAGAAAACTAGCAAGAAATATAAAAACAGATTGTAAGAGCTTCTACAAGTATGTAAAAAGGAAGAGAGTAGCAAAAGTAAACATTGGTTCCTTAGAGACTGAGACAGAGAAATTATTATGGGAAATAAGGAAATGGCAGAAACATTAAATACATATCGAAAATGATGGGGAACCAAGGGTCTAATTAAGGTGAGGAATTTATTGTAATTAATATCAGTAGAGAAAAAGTACTAGTGGGACTAATGGGACTAAAAGCCGACAAATCCCCTGGACCTGACGGTCTACATCCCAGGGTTCTAAAAGAGGTGGCTGCAAAGATAGTGGATGCACTGGTTGTCATCTTCCAAAGTTCCCGAGATTCTAGAACAGTCCCAGCGGATTGGAAGGTAGCAAATGTAACACCGCTATTCAAAAAAGGAGGGAGAAAGAAAACAGGGAACTATAGGCCAGTTAGCCTGATCTCAGTCATCGGGAAAATGCTGGAATCCATTGTTAAGGAAGTGGTAACAGGGCACTTAGAAAATCATAACATGATTAAGCAGAGTCAACATGGTTTTGTGAAAGGGAAATCATGTTTGACAAATTTATTAGAGTTTTTTGAGGATGTAACTGGCAGGGTAGATAAAAGGGAACCAGTGGATGTAGTATATTTGGATTTCCAAAAGGCATTCGATAAGGTGCCACATAAAAGATTATTACACAAGATAAGGGCTGAAGAGATTGGAGGTAATGTATTAGCATGGATAGAGGATTGAATAGTGGACAGAAAACAGAGAGGTGAGATAAACGGGTCTTTTTCAGGTTGGCAGGCTGTAACTAATGGGTGCCACAAGGATCAGTGCTGGGGCCTCAGCTATTTACAATGTCTATTAATGACCTAGATGAAGGGACCGATTGCAATGTATCCAAGTTTGCTGGCGATACAACGTTGGTGGGACTGTAAGCTGTGAGGACAAAACAAAGCATCTGCAAAGGAATATAGATAGATTAAATGAGAGGGCAGTAAGGTGGCAGATGGAGTAGAATCGTAGAATCGCAGCATGGAAGGAGGCCATTTCAGCCCATCATGTCTGCGCCGGCCGACAAAGAGCTATCCAGCCTAATCCCACTTTCCAGCTCTTGGTCTGTAGCCCTGTAGGTTACAGCACTTCAAGTGCATATCCAAGTATTTTTAAATGTGGTAAGGGTTTCTGCCTCTGCTGCGCTTTCAGGCAGTGAGTTCCAAACTCCCACCACCCTCTGGGTGAAGAAATTTCCCCTCATATCTCCACTAAACCTTCTATCAATTACTTTAAATCTATGTCCCCTGGTTGTTGACCCCTCAGCTAAAGGAAATAGGTCCATCCTATCCACTCTATCTAGGCCTCTCATAATTGTATACACCTCAATAAGGTCTCCCTCAGCCTCCTCTGTTCCAAAGAAAACAAACGCAGCCTATCCAATCTTTCCTCATAGCCAAAATTCTTAAGTCCAGGCAACATCCTCGTAAATCTCCTCTGGAGCCTCTGTAGCAATCACATCTTTCCTGTAATGTGGGGACCAGAACTGCACGCAGTACTCTAGCTGTGGCCTAACTAGTGTCTTATACAGTTCAAGCATAACCTCCTTGCTCTTGTATTCTATGCCTCGGCTAATAAAGGCAAGCATTCCGTATGCCTTCTTAACCACCTTATCTACCTGGCCTGCTACCTTCAGGGATCTGTGAACCTACACTCCAAGGTCCCTTTGTTCCTCTACACTTCTCAGTGTCGTACCATTTAATGTGTATTCCCTTGCCTTGTTAGCCCTCCCCAAATGCATTACCTCACATTTCTCTGGATTAAATTCCATTTGCCACTGTTCTGCCCACCTGACCAGTTCATTGATATCTTCCTGATGTCTACAGCTTTCTTCTTCATTATCAACCACACAGCCGATTTTAGTATCATCTGCAAACTTCTTAATCGTACCCCCTACATTCGAGGCTAAATCATTGATGTATACCACAAAAAGCAAGGGACCCAGTACTGAGTCCTGTGGAACCTCACTGGATACAGCCTTCCAGTCACAAAAACACTCATCAACCATTACCCTTTGCTTCCTGCCTCTGAGTCAATTTTGGATCCAACTTGCCATTTTGCCCTGGATCCCATGGGCTTTTGTGGTCAGTCTTCCACGTGGGACTTTGCTAAACTCCATATGCACTACATCAAACACACTACTCTCATTGGCCCTCCTTGTTACCTCCTCAAAAATTTCAATCAATTTAGTCAGACATGACATTCCCTTAACAAATCCATGTCGACTGTCCTCGATTAATGCGTGTCTTTCTAAATAAAGATTTATCCTGTCCATCAGAATTTCTTCCAATAATTTCCCCACCACTGAGGTTAGGCTGACTGGCCTGTAATTACTCGGTCTTTTCCCTTTCTCCTTTTTTAAACAAAGATACAACAGTAGCAATCCTCCTGCACCACACCTGTAGCCAGAGAGGACTGGAAAATGATGGTCAAAGCCTCTGCTATTTCCTCTTTTGCTTCTTTTAACAGCTTGGGATACATTTCATCTGGGCCTGGGGATTTATCCACTTTCTAACATGGTAAGCCCCTTAAATACTTCCTTTCTCACTATGTTTATTTCATCTAATATTTCACACTCCTCCTCCCTGATTGCATTGTCTGCATCGCCCCTCTCTTTTATGAAAACAGATGCAAAGTATTCATTAAGAACCATAACCCACGTCTTCCGCCTCCACACACAGATTTCCTTTATGGTCTCTAATAGGCCCTACTCTTTCTTTAGTTACCCTCTTACTCCTGATGGATTTATAAAACATCTTTGGGTTTTTCTTGATTTTACTTGGCAACATTTTTATATTCTCTCTTGTTGCTTTCCTAATTTCCTTTTTAATTGCACCCCTGCACTTTCTATTCTCTATAGAGTTTCTGCAGCATTGAGCCCTCCGTATCTGCCATAAGCCGCCCTTTTTTCTTTATCCTACCCTGCATGTCCCTTGACATCCAGGGGGCTCTGGATTTGTTAGTCCCACCCTTTTTCTTTAAGGGAACATACTTGCTCTGAACCCTCAGGATCTCCTCCTTGAATGCCTCCCACTTCTCTGTAACTGTTTCCAATCCACTTTGGCTAAATCCCATCTCAGTTTAGCAAAATTGGCTTTTCTCCAATTGAGAACTTTTATTCCTGGTCTATCTTTGTCCTTTTCTATAACTACTGTAAATTTATTGAAAATATACAACATTGTTTCCTGATGCAACATGGGCAAATACACAAGCTGCTCCAAGATTAATGCGCTCACCTACACTGGGTTATCTGAAAACCAGGGAGAGAGGACCTGAGGGAGGGCGGAAGGGGTTCAGTCGGAACATGTGTGTGTGTGCGTGCGTACTTTTTTCCCTTATCATCAATTTTTTGGTCATCCTTTGCCGAAATTCTCCTAATCCACAGGCTTACTATTCTTCACAACGTTATCAGCTTCTTCTTTCAATCTAATGCGATCCTTAACATAAGAACATAAGAAATAGGAGCAGGAGTAAGCCATACGGCCCCTCGAGCCTGCTCCGCCATTCAATAAGATCATGGCTGATCTGATCATGGACTCAGCTCCACTTCCCTGCCCGTTCCCCATAGCCCTTTACTCCCTTATCGCTCAAATATCTGTCTATCTCCACCTTAAATATATTCAATTCTGGGGCAGAGAATTCCATAGATTTACAACCCTCAGAGAAAAAATTGCACCTCATCTCAGCTATAAATGGGCGGCCCCTTATTCTGAGGCTATGTCCTCTAGTCCTAGTTTCCCCTATGAGTGGAAATATCCTCTCTGCATCCACCTTGTCGAGCCCCCTCATTAGCTTATAAGTTTCAATAAGATCACCACTCATTCTTCTGAACTCCATTGAGTAAAGGCCCAACCTACTCAACTTATCCTCTTAAGTTAACCCCTTTATCTCCGGAATCAACCGAGTGAACCTTCTCTAAACAGCCTCCAATGCAAGTATATCCTTTCTTAAAAACGGAGACCAAAACTGTACGCAGTACTCTAGGTGTGGCCTCACCAATACCCGGTACAGTTGTAGCAGAACTTCTCTGCTTTTATACTCTATCCCCCTTTGCAATAAAGGCCAACATTCCATTTGCCTTCCTGATTACTTGCTGTACCTGTATACTAACTTTTTGTGTTTCATGCACAAGGACCCCCAGGTCTCTCTGTACTGCAGCATTTTGCAATTTTTCTCCATTTAAATTATAATTTGCTTTTCTATTATTTCTGCCAAAGTGGATAACCTCACATTTTCCCACATTATATTCCATCTACCAATCTCAGCCTGTCTATATACCTTTGCAGATTTTTTGTGTCCTCCTCACAACTTGCTTTCCCACCCATCTTTGTATCATCAGCAAACTTGGCAACATTACACTCAGTCCCTTCATCCAAGTCATGAATATAGATTGTAAATAGTTGAGGACCCTGTGGCACCCCACTAGTCACTGTTTGCCAACCAGAAAATTATCCATTTATCCTGACTCTCTTTTCTGTTAGTTAGCCAATTCTCTATCCATGCTAATATTTTACCCCAACCCCGTGAGCTTTTATCTTGTGCAGTAACCTCTTGTGTGGCACCTTATCGAATGGCCTATGGAAATCTAAATACACCACCATCCAATGATTCCCCCTTATCCACCCTGCCCATTACATCCTTAAATAACTCTAGCAAATTTGTCAAACCTGATTTCCCTTTTATAAAACCCTGCTGACTCTGCTTGATTGAATCATGCTTTTCCAAATGTCCTGCTCGTGCTTCCTTAATAATGGACTCTAGCATTTTCCCAATGACAGATGTTAGACTAACTGGTCTATAGTTTTCTGCTTTTTGTCTGCCTCCTTTTTTAAATAAGGGCGTTTCATTTACAGTTTTCCAATCTGTTGGGACTGCCCCAGAATCCAGGGAATTTTGGTAGATTACAACGAATGCATCCACTATCTTTGCAACCAATTCTCTTAAGACCCTAGGATGTAAGAACATAAGAACATAAGAATTAGGAACAGGAATAGGCCATCTAGCCCCTCGAGCCTGCTCCGCCGTTCAACAAAATCATGGCTGCTCTGGTCATGGACTCAGCTCCACTTACCTGCCCACTCCCCGTAAGGCATCAGGGCCAGGGGACTTGTCCTCCTTTAGCCCCATTATTTTTCCTCTCTACCTATAGCCCCTTGATTATCCACTATATGTTTTAGTGTCTTCTACCGTGAAGACCATTACAAAATATTTGTTCAAAGTCTCTGCCATTACCCTGTTTTCCATTATTAATTCCCCAGACTCATCCTCCAGGGGACCAACATTTACTTTAGCCACTCTTTTCCTTTTTATGTACCTGTAGAAACTCTTACTATCTATGTTTATATTTCATGTTAGTTTAGTTTAGTAATCTATCTTCCCTCTCATAAGAATATAAGAACATAAGAAATAGGAACAGGAGTAGGCCATACAGCCCCTCGAGCCTGCTCCGCCATTCAATAAGATCATGGCTGATCTGATCATGGACTCAGTTCCACTTCCCTGCCCGATCCCCATAACCCCTTATCGTTTAAGAAACTATCTATTTCTGTCTTAAATTTATTCAACGTCCCAGTTTCCACAGCTCTGAGGCAGTGAATTCCACAGATTTACAACCCTCTGAGAGAAGAAATTTCTCCTCATCTCTGTTCTAAATGGGCGGCCCCTTATTCTATCATGCCCTCTAGTTCTAGTCTCCCCCATCAGTGGAAACATCCTCTCTGCATCCACCTTGTCAAGCCCCCTCATAATGCTATACGTTTCGATAAGATCACCTCTCATTCTTCTGAATTCCAATGAGTAGAGGCTTTTTGTCTGCCTCCTTTTTAATCATTTTTTTGGTCGTTCTCTGCTGACTTTAAAAAATGTCCCAATCCTCTGGCCTCCCACTAGTCTTGGCCACATTGTATGCCCTTGTTTTCAATTTGATACCCTCCCTTATTTCCTTAGTTAGCCACGGATAGTTATCCTTTCTCTTACAGTCTTTCCTTCTCATTGGGATATATTTTTGTTGCGAGTTATGTAATATCTCCTTAAATGTCTGCCACTGCCCATCAGCCATCCCATACTTTACTCTATTTTCCCAGTCCACTTTAGCCAACTCTGCCCTCATACCTTTGTAGTCTCCTTTATTTAAGCTTAGCTCACTGGTTTGAGAACCAACTTTCTCACCTTCCAACTGAATTTGAAATTCAACCATGTTACGGTCACTCATTCCTAGAGATCCTTTACTAGATCATTTATTACTCCTGTCTCATTGCACAGTACCAAATTTAAGATAGCCTGCTCCCTGGTTGTTTCCGCAATGTACTGTTCAAGGAAACTATCCCAGATACACTATGAACTCCTCCTCAAGGCTACCCTGGCCAATTTGCTTTGTCCAATATTGATTGGTTATGAAGGTTAAAATCTCCCATGATTATTGCCATTCCTTCATTACAGGCCTCCATTATTTCTTGATTAATGTAGCTACTGTTCGGGGGCCTATAGACTATGCTCAACAGGCACCTGTGGCGTTTTTGTTTCTCAATGGAATATATTTTTGTTGAGAATGATGAAATATTTCTTTCAATGCTAGCCACTGCTTATCTACCACCATATCTTTTCATCTATTTTTCCAATCTACCTTAGCCAACTCACCCCTCATACCTATGTAATTGGTTTTATTTAAGTTTGAGACTCTCGTTTCTGACTGAAGTATTTCACTCTCAAACTCAAAGTGAAATTTTTATTATATTATGCCCCAGAAAATCTTTTACTATGAGATTACTAATTAACCCTGTCTCATTACATAATACAAGATCTAAAATAGCTTGTTCCCTGGTTGGTTCTATCTACCCTATCACTTCCCCTTAATATCTTGAAAACTTCGATCAAATCGTCCCTTAACCTTCTAAATTCCAGGGAATACACCCCCAGTTTGTGTAATCTCTCCTCATAATTTAACTCTTGGAGTCCAGGTATCATTCTGTTAAACCTACGCTGCACTCCCTCCAATATATCCTTCCTAAGGTGTGGTGCCCAGAACGGCTCACAGTACTCCAGGTTTGGTCTAACCAGGATTTTGTATAGTTGCAGCATAACTTCTACCCCCTTGTATTCTAGTCCTCCCGATATAAAGGCCAGCATTCCATTAGCCTTTTTGATTATTTTCCACTCCTGTTCATGCTATTTTAATGATCGATGTAACTGGACCCCCAAGTCTTTGGACGAGCTTTTCACCATTTAGAAACAACTCTGTTCTAGCAGATGCTCATGTTGAATTCAAGTTTGTTTCACTGCAGTTGAGTAATATCCGAACAGACAAATTGTAATTGCCTCATGAAGCAGCTCCAACTGAATGTCAATTTGCATATTTACATACTCCCAAGTGATGCAATTGTTTTAATTACACACAGGAAAAATGGGAAATTTCTCTGGTAACAAAGTACAACTGAGAAAGAATATATCCTGCATTTAAAGAAAGAAGGAACAGGTATTGATATAAACCTTTTACAATCTCAGGACATCCCAAAGTGCTTTACGGCCAATGAAGTACTTTTGAAGTGTAGTCACTGTTGTAACGTAGGGAAACGCGGCAGTCAAATTGCGCACAGCAAGCTCCCACAAACAGCAATGAGATAATAACCAGATCATCTGTTTTAGTGAATAGTGCCATAGGATCTTTTACTTCCACCTGAGAGGGTCTCATCAGAAAACCGGCACCGCCAACAGTGCTGCACTCCCTCAGTGCTGCACCGGAGTGTCAGATTGGATTATGGACTTGAATCCACAACCTCTGACTCAGAGGCAAGAGTGCTGCCAAATGAGCCAAAGATAATTATTCGCTGCCTCGGTAACACATTCAATTTGCATATTTACATACTCCCACCAAGTGATGTAACTTTGTTAACTATCCAGTGGGCTGCCCCGACCTGTGTGGGAACACCGCCGCAGGTCGGGGCTATAAATAGAGCTGGAGCACCGGGCCCTGGAACATCGTGGGTGGAGGTGCAACGAATGAGGGTGCGGGGCCCAGAAGAGCTGAGGGCCCAGGGGTTGCACGGGCCAGCCCACACTGCGATATGTGTGCGCACTAGGTCCGTGCAGCAGAGCAGGTCTCCAGTCATCCTGGTTAACCCTTGCCACTGCATGAAGGCCTAGCTCTGTCAAGCCCGTGTGATGGCTGATGTGCAATGGTCACCACATGTTAATAAAAATCCACGCACAGGCATCTTCCACCCCCTTCAATTGGAGTTCAGGGCTGGAACGTCGGGTCCTTCATTGAAACATCTGTGAACTCATGTGGAAGCAAGTCATCCTCGTTCGAGGGACTGCCTGTGATGAACACATTCAAAATAGAACCCCTTCCTGTTGTAAAATGGCTGGTTTTTGATGGGAAGAGCATGGGGCAAATGAATGTAGTCAATGAGACCTTGCCCCTGGAGAAATCCAGCAAAGCAGGAAAATCGGAGACTGCTCCTGATCAGCCACATCTATGGGGAAGGTAAAGAGGGCATTTGTCACCTTCCTAATGGACATAGGGACAATAATCCGATGTTGTTGATTTTATATATTCAGAGGGCAGTTAAGAGTCAGTTAAGAGTGGGTCTAGAATCAAGTGTAGGCCAGACTGGGTGAGGTCGGCAGATCACCTTCCCTAAAGGGCATTAGTGAACCAGATGGGTTTTTATGACAATCCGGTGGTTTCATGGTCACCATTACTGATACTAGCTTTTTAATTCCAGATTTATTTAATTAACTGAATGTAAATTCCCCAGCTGCCATGGTGGGATTTGAGCTTACGTCTCTGGATCATTAGTGCAGTAACATAACCTCTATGCTACCATATCATGACTGCAGCCTGGAAAGAGCCAGTGCCCTAGAAATTGAGGGCCACAGTTAACTCCACAGCCACAGGCAATGCTGCATGTACCCTGGGGTTTGGCTACAATTCCTGCAGCAACAGGTGAGCAAGGTTAGTGACCCCTGACACACTGCTCCTCTGATATGTTGAGGTCACAGAGGTCAACGACCCCTGACACACCGCTCCTCTGATATGTTGAGGTCACAGAGGTCAGCGACCCCTGACACACCGCTCCTCTGATATGTTGAGGTGCGAGGTCAGCGACCCCTGACACATCGCTCCTCTGATATGTTGAGGTCACAGAGGTCAGCGACCCCTGACACACTGCTCCTCTGATATGTTGAGGTGCGAGATCAGCGACCCCTGACGCACTGCTCCTCTGATATGTTGAGGTCACAGAGGTCAGCGACCCCTGACACACTGCTCCTCTGATATGTTGAGGTCACAGAGGTCAGTGACCCCTGACACACCGCTCCTCTGATATCTTGAGGTCATAGAAGTCAGCGACCCCTCGCACACTGCTCCTCTGATATGTTGAGGTTCCATAATCCTAATCCATTCCGGAAGCAGTTAAACTAGTTATCAATTAATAATGCGCTAAACTAGTTTCAAACAAAGAAAAAAAACATGCCTTTGTTTTATATCATAAATATTTTGTAATCCAAAGATTTTTTTTAATTCCCCACTTGTGGTTGATTGCATTGTGTTTCTCTGGGATCACTTATACCCTTTGATGAACAAGTACAATTCAGGATCGCTGATGTGGGCCACTCTTATATAGCAATCAAAGACGAAGAAGATAGCACGGTCTTAAAGTGACAACATCCGATCATTACCTTCCCTTCCAACTTAGCTAAGATACATGAGAATACCTCAATTCAAAGAAGCCATAAGCTGTGAGCTCTACCGTGAAACTCCGATTGAGGTCTTCCCGTGGCCAAATGAGTGAAATAGGGAAAAAAGTTGCGCACTTACCTGTTGCTGCTGCGTCTGTTCGCACTTCCGAGCCTGAGGCCTCTGGTGACTGCGCGTCGCAGCGCGTGCACGTGGGGACGTGCGCAGGCCAGGAGCTGGAGACAGCAGCCAATCAGGTGTAGTATATTTTCTCATTCATAGTAATAGGAATTCCGTAAGTCTGGAACTCCTATTACTATGAATGTGAACCCCACCCCCGCAAACACCCAAAACACAATAAAAAATAGAAAATAAACTACATATTTAACATTCAATTAAATTAAAGTTCTTATTAAAAAATATTTTCCCGACTTTTTAAAAAGTTTTTTTAATTAAGCCTTAAAATAAACTTACCATAGTGGGGAGGGTTTTTAAAAAATAAAATGTGTTTTTAGAACTTTATTTTAAAATGTTTCTGTGTGTTTTTAAACACTTGCACCTGTAAAAGTAAACTATATGCCTGCTTTTTCAGGTGCAAGATTTTTGAGGACATTTGCTGGGTAAGATATGTGTAAATATCAGAAATCTTGCCCTGCATGTGTCCTCGCTCCCGATATGCGTTGGATCTGTCAAGCCAGAAACTTGACAGATTGGAAAAGCCGGTTTTTAGCGCATGCGCATTGCGCACCAAAACCTGGCTTTTCCGATGCCTTCCCGGGTCCGTAGGAACTTGGTATGGGCCCGGGACATGGAATTTCAAGGCCATCATTTCCAAATTCTGTGAAGAAAGAAGGAAAATAAATGTAAATAGCGACCTTTCACAGCCTCAGGACGTCCCACAGTGCGTCACAGGCAACAACGTATTTTTAAAAACGTCGTCATTGTTAGAATGTGGGCAGCACGGCGGCCAAGCTGTGCAACACAAGCTCACAAACACCAATGAGGGCAATGCCCAGATAATCTGCTTTTGTCATGGGGCTAGTTAAGGGATCCATGTTGGACATTGGAAAATCTCTTCTCCTTTACTCACTGTTGGGGAAGGGGACTGTGTTATTGGCTTAAGGGGTTCAATACAAATATTGAACGGGGGGGGGGGGGAATGGGTGGTAATATCAGATAGTTGGAGTGGGGAAGATATGGCATGGCAGGAATTTCACAGGGAACGGGGAGGAACACATCACTTTGTACATACAGAACAAATGATTCAGTTAGCAACATTGCACAATTCACTGACACATTCATTTGTATAAAGTGTTGTAATTTTATATATTATGTCAGATCACCTATATGTTTATTTTACTTTCTTGCTATCACAGTTAATAACCTGCTAAACCATATCCTTAGGGCAGAGGGCACTACAAAGCTTCAGGGGTTCTCAGCATTGTAACAATTGATTGAAGCATAATGAGTCACAGTTTCTCACCAACTCGGCACTGCTGGTTTTGATATTGATCATCATCTCCAACCTGATTTATTTTAAATATTGACCTTTCCGTAAACTATATTATCAATGTTCCTGCTTCTGCACGGGAGGCTGTTGGATGGCCTGGGGTTGGGAGGGGTGAGGGTTGCAATGAATACAGGGAAACCAGACAGGGAGGAACACAGGGACCGCCCCCCACACCCACCCTGCTACCCCTCCCTCCCCCGAATCTCTGTCCATTTAAATCAATGGAGGCACCATCAGGCCAGCTCTGTTTGGGATGTGCTGAATTTCATGTATTAACTCCCCGGGACACCTGGGATAACTCTCCTGCTCTTCTTTGAACAGTGCCATGGGAACTTTTACGTCCACTCGTGAAGATTTAGATGTGTGAAAGAATCACTATTTCTTTGTTCCGACTCAGTAGAAAAGAGAGACCGAGGGCCTAGAAATTCGGGGATTGAGCACCGGCCGTTAAGGCCCGATTCGGGAAAAAACTCCTTCTTGAAGCGCTGCAGTCCGTGTGGTGAAGGTACTCCTACAGTGTTGTTAGGGAGGGAATTCCAGGATTTTGACCCAGCGACAATGAAGGAACAGTGAGATATTTCCAAGTCAGGATGTGTGTGACTTGCAAGTGGTGATGTTCTCATGCACCTGCTGCCCTCGTCCTTCTAGGCGGTAAAGTCATGGGTTTGGGAGGTGCTGCTGAAGAGGCCTTGGTGAGTTGCTGCAGTACATCTTGTAGATGGTACACACTGCAGCCACGGTACGCTGGTGGTGGAGGGAGTGAATGTTTAAGGTGGTGGATGGGGTGCCAATCAAGTGGGCTGCTTCGTCCTGGATGGTGGTGAGCTTCTTGTGTGTTGTTGGAGCTGTGTTCATCCAGGCAAGTGGAGAGTATTCCATCACACTCCTGATTTGTGCCTTGTAGATGGTGGAAAGGCTTTGGGGAGTCAGGAGGTGAGACACTCGCCGCTGAATACCCAGCCTCTGACCTGCTCTTGTTGCCACAGTATTTATGTGGCTGATCCAATTTAGTTTCTGGTCAATGGTGACCCCCAGGATGTTGATGGTAGGGGATTCGGCGATGGTGATGCCATTGACTATCAAGGGGAGGTGGTTAGACTCTCGCTTGTTGGAGATAGTCATTGCCTGGCACTTGTGTGGCACGAATGTTACTTGCCACTTATCAGCCCAAGCCTGAATGTCGTCCAGGTCTTGCTGCATGCGGGCATGGACTGCTTCATTATCTGAGGAGTTGTACATGGTACTGAACACTGTGCAATCATCAGCGAACATCCTCACTTCTGACCTTATGATGGAGGGAAATCATTGTTGAAGCAGCTGAGGAACTCCTGCAGCGATGTCCTGGGGCTGAGATGATTGACCTCCAACTACCACAACCATCTTCCTTTGTGCTAGGTCTGACTCCAGCCATTGGAGAGTTTTCCCCCCGATTCCCATTGACTTCAGTTTTACTCGGGCTCCTTGATGACTCGATCAAATGCTGCCTGTTGTATATGCATGTCTGTTTACTGTGTGATGTCTGCAACAGTGTTATGCAACACTGAATGCATCCTTACACTGTACACACCTTACCTGTACACCAGAGGGTGCTGCTGTTGGAGACCTAAGGGTTACCTGCACACTGCAGGCACCCCAGTATATAAAGGAGCTCACAGCTTGGTGTCCTCAGTTAAGGAGCTGCAAATAAAGGACTACAGATCTACGCTGTTTCAGTATCATACCTTGCCTCGTGGAGTCATTTGCTAAAGGTATCTACATTCACTACAACTGATGACGAGGATACGAGGTCACGAACTACACGCTCAACATGTCTAACCTCAGCAACTTACAGCAATTTACAGAGGGGGAAGATTGGGATGCTTTTGTGGAAAGATTAGAACATTTCTTTATAGCCAACGATTTGGACGAGGACACACCGGCCACACTACCGAACAAACGCAGGGCCATCCTGCTTAGCAGTTGTGGGCCCTCCATCCATTGTCTCGTCAGGGACTTACTAGCCCCGGAGAAGACAACCACCAAGAGCTATGAGGAACTTGTAACAATCATACAGGAACAACTAAAACCGAAAGAAAGCATCCTCACAGCCAGGCACTGGTTCTACACTTACCAGCAACCTGAGGGCCAAGAAATTGCCAAGTATGCTGCACACCTAAGAAGACTAGCTGCTCCGTTGATTTTGGAGACCACCTAAATGATGCCATAAGGGACATATTAGTTATTGGAATCAGCCACGAGAGCCTCCTGCACAAGTTGCTCTCTGCAGACATCACGGTCACCCTGCAGAAAACAATTCAAGTGAGCCAGGCCTACATGGTTTCGGCCGGCGACTCCAGGCAAATACTGACCCAGGACTCTAAACCGGCAAACGCAATGCACTGCATGGACACTTCTTAAGACAGAAATGCTGCCCCGAGTCCCGCAATCCTGAGTCCACCACATGAGGCAAACCGGATGGCCCCGTGCTGGCGCTGTGAAGGAAACCACAGGGCCCACCAGTGCTGCTACAAAGACTATGCATGCAAAGGCTGCAAAGAGAAAGGGCACCTCCAAAGAATGTGCAGAAAATGTTGTACTCACCGCATCTCTGATGAGTTGGCTGATCACCCGGGCTCCAACACAGATGATGGTGAAGTTGCTCAAACCCTGGAAGAAGAGCACGGAATCTATACCTGCGCCACCGAAAATTCTCCATGGATGATGGAAGTAGACATCGACGTAGTCCCAGTCTCCATGGAAATCGACACAGGGGCGAGTCAGTCTGTGATGAGTCAAACGACCTTTGAAAAACTTTGGATAAATCTTGCCAATCGACCGAAACTGTCTCTGGTCCAGGCGCAGCTCCTCACCTACACCAAAGGTAAAATCCCGGTCATTGGCAGCGCGGACGTCCAGGTCTCCCAGGGCAGCGTGTTGAACAAACTCCCCCTGTGGATTGTAGCCGGCGACGGTCCCACGCTGCTGGGCAGGAATTGGATGAACCGGGTCCACATCAGGCGGAATGGCGATGGCCTCTGGTCCCCGGCAATCGACCTCGAACATGGATCCATCGCAGCATCCGGAGGTTCCACTGTCCAGCTCGACGGTGTGGCGACAACTCCACAGCACTCCGGCGAAATCTCCAGGACCGAGGATCCAAACTCCACTTTCCGGGCTGGGGCAGTACTCCAAGAGGTGAACATCGACGAAAGAAATGGATTCCCGATGTCCAGGGCTGAACCTGTGGAAGAAAAGACCAGCACAGCCTACCTGAGGGAGAGCCAGAAGCTGGCGGCGAACCACAAGGAGCAGAACCTGTAATCAAAAAGTCCGCGGCCATACCACGAGGGGCAGCGTTGGTGAAGCGACACGTGGCACCAAGTGGCCAATCAGATTGGAAGGCTCCCTTAAAGGAGACCGGTAACCAAAGAAATTTAATGGGGCAGTTTCAACTATTTGAGTACAAGGACTTTAAAGCTAAAGATGTAATTAAAGGGTGCAAGTATGAAAATGTATGCAATGTAACCATGAATTGTGATGCTGGTTTAGCTAATGTGATTGATGAGATGAATACAGGTGTCAGTAAGGTTAAGAACAAGTTTATTATGCTTAACAATAATGATAGAGAATGTGAAATGCCTAATGTAACCATGTCTGTTGAAACCAGGACACCCAAAAGCGATGCAAATGCTAGAATGTATAATGCAGGTTCGACTATGTGTGATCAGAGCCAAGGTGTCATGTATACTGGTAGGACATTGCCAAAGGACATTGGGTCCTACAGGGACCATGCTGATGCCAATGGAATCCCCCTGTGGGAGACCCCCAGGTCCAGCAGGCTACCTGACCATGTAGCCTGGATCTTTGGAATGAATGTGATGCCTCTTGCAGGACACACACACATAGCCAATGGGAGCAGATCCACTGCAGGGACAGTGGTCAATGGGCAGCCCAGCCACCACCAATGGCAACCTGCACCAGACCAGCCCTACAACCCCTGGCCACCAGGGCCAACACCAGAAGCGTAAGGCCAATACTCTCCAGCTTCCTTGGCAAACCCTGGGATGACCTGACCCTCATCCCCATTGGTGAACAAGGAGCCCACCCAGTCCTGTGGCCCTGCCCACCACCCCACAACTACCCACATCACAAAATATACATCACACCCACTGCTGTTCTGGCTACCCCGCTGAGGGATCCCACAACAGTGACACCCACTTGGTCTATGTGTGAAGGGGGGGGGAGAATGTATGAGGCCAGCCTCAAGCACAGGGGTCACACCTGGCAACCACACAACCCTCACCACAACCTCCCATAGTACACCACTGATCACCTCTCCAGGTCATGACAATAAGGATATGAAAAATGCTTAGGGGGAGTGTTGTTGTATATGCATGCCTGTTTACTGTGTGATGTCTGTAACACTGTTATGCAACACTGAATGTACCCTTACACTGTACACACCTTACCTGTACACCAGAGGTTGCTGCTGTTGGAGACCTAAGGGTTACCAGCAAACTTCAGATAACCCAGTATATAAAGGAGCTCACAGCTTGGTGTACTCACTCGGAAGCTGCAAACAAAAGTACACAGTTTCAGTATCATACCCTACCTGGTGGAGTCATTTGCTAAAGGTATCTACATACACTACATGCCTTTATTTCAAAGGCAGTCACTCTCACCTCACCTCTGGAATTCAGCTCTTTTGTCCATGTTTAAGAACATAAGAAATAGGAACAGGAGTAGGCCATTTGGCCCCTCGAGCTATTCAATGAGATCTTGGCCTGAACTCCACTTCCCTGCCCACTCGCCATATCCCTCGACTCCCCTTTCATTCAAAAATCTGTCCATCTCCACCTTAAATATATTCAATGACCCAGCCTCCACCGCTCTCTGGGGCAGTAAATTCCAGAGATTCAGCTCTCTGAGAAAAGAAATTCCTCCTCATCTTCGTTTTAAAATTACGACCACTTATTCTGAAACTATGCCCTCTAGTTCTAGATTCCCCCACAAGGGAAAACATCCTCTCTGCATCAATTTTGTCGAGCCCCTTCATTATCATAAGTTTCAATAAGATCACCTCTCATTCTTCTAAACTCCAATGAGTATAGGCCCAACCTGCTCAACCTTTCTTCATAAGACAATCCCTTCATCTCAGGAATCAACCTCGTGAACCTTCTCTGAACTACCTCAATGCAAGGATACCAAAACAGTATGCAGTATTCCAGGTGTGGCATCACCAATGCCCTGTACACTTGTAGCAAGACTTCCCTACTTTTATATTTCATCTCCCTTGCAATAAAAGCCAACATTCCATTTGCCTTCCTAATTACGTGCTATACCTGATTGCTAACTTTTTGTGTTTCTTGTACAAGGACCCCCAGATCCCTCTGAACCACAGCATTTTGTAATCTCTCCCCATTTAAATAATAATTTGCTTTTTTATCCTTCCTAGCCAAATGGATAACCTCACATTTTTCCACATTATACGCCATCTGCCAAATTTTTGCCCACTCACTTAGCCTATCTATATCCCTTTGCAGGTTCTTTGTGTCCTCTTCACAACTTGCTTTCCCATCTAACTTTGTATCATCAGCAAATGTGGCTACATTACACTCGATCCCTTCATCCAAGTCATTAATATAGATTGTAAATAGATGAGGACCCAGCACTGATCCCTGTGGCACCCTGCTAGTTACAGTTTGCCAACCTGAAAATGACCCATTTATCCCGACTCTCTGTTTTCTGTTAGTTAGCCAATCCTCTGTCCATTCTAATATATTACCCCCAACCCTGTGAGCCCTTATCATGTGCAGTAACCTTTTATGTGGCACCTTATCGAATGCCTTCTGGTAATCTAAATACACTACATCTACTAGTTCCCTTTATCCACCCTGCTCATTACATCTTCAAAGAGCTCCAGCAAATTTGTCAAACATGATTTCCCTTTCATAAAACCATATTGACCCTGCTTGATTGTATTATGATTTTCTAAATGTCCTGCTACTGCTTCCTTAATAATGAACTCCAACATTTTCCCAATGACAGATATTAGGCTAACTGGTCTATAGTTTCCTGCTTTCTGTCTCCATCCTTTCTTGAATAGGGGCGTTACATTTGCGGTTTTCTAATTCACTGGGACCTCCCCAGAATCCAGGGAATTTTGGAAGATTACAACCAATTTAAGACCCTAGCATGCAAGCCATCAGGTCCAGGTTACTTGTCCACCCTTAGTCCCATTAGTTTGCCTAGTACATTTTCTCTAGTGATAGTGATTGTTTTAAGTTCCCTCCTCCCTACAGGCCCTTGATTATCTATTATTATCAGGATACTTTTAGAGTCTTCTACTGTGAAGACCAATACAAAATATTTGTTTAAAGTGTCTGCCATTTCCTATTTCCCATTAATTCCCCAGTCTCATCCTCTGAGGGGCCAGCGTTTACTTTAACTACTCGCTTCCTATTTATATACCTGTAGAAGCTCTTACTGTCTTGTTTTCATATTTCTTGCTAGTTTACTCTCATAGTCTATCTTCTCTCTCTATCATTTTTTAAAGTCGTCCTTTGCTGGTTTCTAAATATTTCCCAATCCTCTGGCCTACCACTAAACTTCACAACATTGCATGCCTTTGTTTATAATTTGTTACCATCCTTTACTTCCTTAGTTAGCCATGGATGTTTCACCCTTCTCTTGGAGTCTTCCTTTCTCACTGGATTATATCTTTGTTGAGAATTATGAAATATCTCCTTAAATGTCTGCCACTGCTTATCTACCATCTACCATCGTGTTCAGCCATGAACTCATTGAATGGCGGTGCAGGCTCGAAGGGCCGAATGACCTACTCTTGCACCTATTTTCTATGTTTCTATTTTCTATGTTTACCAACTATCGTCATCATCCCAACCCTCTTCTCAATCTTCCTCGCTGCAATGCTCCACCTCACAGTTGCCAAGCTCCCCGCTGGAGTGGAACGAAACTACAGAACCAGTGGGAACCTGTTTAACCTTCGCCGTCTCCAGGCCAGATCCAAGACCACCCCAACCTCTGTGACACGACACCTGCGTCTGTGAACACACAGAGGCTGAACTCCAGGACATAGTCGACATATTTACTGAGGCGTACGAAAGCATGCGCCTTATGCTAAACATCCGTAAGACAAAGGTCCTCCACCAGCCTGTCCTCACCGCACAGCACTGCCCCCCAGACATCAAGATCCATGGCACAGCACTGGACAACGTGGACCACTTCCCTTATCTCAGGAGCCTCCTATCAACAAGAGCAGGCATTGACAACGAGATCCAACACCGCCTCCAGTACACCAGTGCAGCCGTCGGCCACCTGAGGAAAAGAGTGTTTGAAGACCAGGCTCTCAAAACTATCACAAAGCTCATGGTCTACAGAGCGGTAGTAATACCCGCCCTCCTGTATGGCTCAGAGATGTGGACCATGTACAATAGACACCTCAAGTCGCTGGAGAAATACCACAAGATCCTACAAATCCCCTGGGAGGACAGACGCACCAACGTTAGCGTCCTCGTCCAGGCCAACATCCCCAGCATTGAAGCACTGACCACACTTGATCAGCTCTGCTGGGCAGGCCATATAGTTCACATGCCAGATACGAAACTCCCAAAGCAAGCGCTCTACTCAGAACTCATCCACAGCAAACAAGCCAAAGCTGGGCAGCAGAAAGGTTACAAGGACACCCTCAAAGCCTCTCTGATAAAATGCGACATCCCCACTGACACCTGCGAGTCCCTGGCCAAAGATCGCCTTAAGTGGAGGAAGTGCATCCGGGAGGGCACTGAGCTCCTTGAGTCTCGTCGCCGAGAGTATGCAGAAATCAAGCGCAGGCAGCGGAAGGAGCGTGCGGCAAACCAGACTCCCCGCCCACCCTTTCCTTCAATCACTATCTGTCCCACCTGTGACAGGACTGTTGTTCTCGTATTGGACTGTTCAGCCACCTAAGGACTCATACTAAGAGTGGAAGCAAGTCTTCCTCGATTCTGAGGGACTGCCTATGATGATGATGATCATCTTACCTTTTAATCTATTTTCCCAGTCCACTTTTGCCAACTCTGTCTTCATTCCTTTGTAATTGCCTTTATTTAAATTCAGGACACTAGTTTAAGACCCAAGTTTCTCACTCTTAAACTGAATTTGAAATTCTAGCATGCTATGATCACTCTTCCCTAGAGGATCCTTTACTATGAGATCATTAATTAATCCTATCTCATTATACATTACCAGATCTAAAATAGCCTGCTCCCTGGTTGGTTCCACAATCTATTGTTCTAACAAACCATCCTGAATACACTCTATGAATTCGTCCTCAGGGCTATCTTTGCCAATTTGATTTATCCAATTTATATGAAGATTAACATCACGCATGATTATTGCCGTAGATGTTTGGACCAAGGCTGTGAGAAACAGCTTTACAGACAACTGCACAACATGGCTTCCGGGTAAGAACTGATGCAGCACATGGCTTTATTATTATTACATCAGTAGTCCAACTAGGTGGCACTATAACACTACATCTCCTTATTGAAGCAGTTAATCATAACAAATAATAATTGTACATCATCATCAGAGGCGGTCCCTCGAAGCGAGGATGACTTGCTTCCACGCCAAAAAGGAATGAGTTCACAGGTGTTTCAATGTACATAACTCACAACTCTTGATATACGTTTCTCAAGTGGAACCCATTTTATGTTTCCAAATTCTACTATAGAATTCCGTAATGCAAACAAAAGATATGAATTTATTTTCCATTTTTCTAGATTAAACTTAACCACTGGTTTTCTGTTTTGAAGAGGATACCTTCTTTCATGAACAGAACTTTCCGATCTTGTTGTAGGACTTTGACTCATTCTAGGCAGAGCCTCAGGAGAGTTTTTCTCCAACGGCTGACCTTGATCTACTTTTGGATTCTCTACACTTTCAGACTGTTTGTCTGCCTGACTCGGACTCAGACTTAAATTCTGACTTTCTCTTGGACCTGTTTCTGGACATCTGATGTAGGATTTGCTACTGGTATTCAATGTCATATGTATATGCTGACAAAATCAAAGCCCATCTCTGCATTCGGGCTGCAGCTAAGTTTGGAATTAGAGACTTAGGATGGAGGATTGCTGTCAGGGGCTTATGGTCTGTAACGATGGTAAACTTATGACCATACAAGTATTTGTGGAACTTCTTGACTCCAAAAATTAATGCCAAAACTTCCCTTTAAATTTGCACATAATTCCACTCACGCACTGAGAATGCGTAAAGCAAAAGCAATTGGTCTCTCCTCCCCACTACCTAGTACATGAGAGATCATTGCCCCAACTCTGTATGGAGATTCGTCACGTAGTAGCTTAATCTCCTTAGATACATCATATTGAACTAACATGGTACTCTATACTAATTGGCTTTTACACTCTTTGAATGCTGTATCGCATTCTTTTCACCACTTCCAAGGGATCTGTTTTTTCAATAGCTCATTCATTTCACTGTAGTCAAATTTGGGAGGAACTTTCAGTAATAATTCAAAAGACCCTAAAATGACCAAAGTTCAGAGACTTTCTTGTGAGTGGGTGCATTTCTGATTGCATCCAGCTTTCCCTTGTTTGAATATGAGCCATCTTTGTCTACTCTGTGCCCTCAGTATTCCACTGAGTTTTGAAAAATCTCACACTCGTAAGCAGTCACTCGTACTCTGTGCTTCTCTAGCTGTCTGAGCACTTCATTCAACACCTTATCATGGATTTGCTTGTTTGGTGCTGGAATGAGTATGTCATCCAAATAACACACTACCCCTTCAAATCCTTGCAAAATTTGGTTCATCACCCGCTGGAATATGTTGGGGACGGAAGACACTTTATAGTCAAGCATGACTTGGACTCTTCATCTAACTCAAGTAGTAGGTAGGTGTTTGTTAGATCTAACTTTGAAAAGATCTGGCCACCTGTCAGCATTGTGAACAAATCTTCCACATTTGACAACGTATTGGATAGATTACCCTCTGGTACCTGGTTTAGGGTTATCTTATAATCACCACACAACTATACCTTACCATCTGACTTAGGTACAACAACAATGGGTGTAGCACAATTATTCAGAGCTACCTTCGAGCTAATGTTCTCAGTTTCGAGTCTTTTGAGTTCTTGCTCAATTTTCTCCTTGAGTGTGTATGGTATGGGACGTGGCTTGCAGTAAACTGGTCTTGTTCTGACACTCACCTTGAAGTCTTGGATCGGACTACCCGTTTCGCAGAACACCTTCGGTTGCTGCTTGATGACATCATCTTTCGATGCAAATTTTGCTTCCACCCGAAAAATCTCATTCCAATCCAGCTTCAGTGATCCCAACCAATTTCTACCTATCAAGACAGGCTTGTCTCCTGCCACTACTATGAGCGGCAAGCTCTGATACTGATCCTTGTATTTCACTGGTACGGTGACACTTCCTTCTACAGGGATTTGCTTTCCTGTGTAGCCTCTCAGCTCTACCTTCGATTTCTCTAGTCGATAATCACGCAACTTGTCACGATATAGCGATTCCAGTACTATGCTCACAGATGCACCAGTGTCGATTTCCAGGGTATCCTGGTTTCTGCAATGTCTACTTGGATGACGATACTTTGCGAATCACTGTTCGGTACCTTCATGCTCCTAATGAGTCTCCAGAAACTCCTCGTTCTGCTGCTTCTCTTCAATGCTATGTAGCGTCTGAGATTTCTACTTCTAGCATTGAACATCGGTTTACTCTTCAGTCAGCATGCCTTCGCAAGATGCCCCATTGTTATTGCAGTAGAACCACTCTGCCTTCGCATATGGACAGCTTTGAGTGATGTGTTGTCCCAGACACCGATAGCATGACTTCAATGCACTATTACCTTGGCCAGTTGCTGAGGCCTTGGGGCCCAATCTCCTTTTACATTTAGCCTGCAGCCAATTCACCTCGGTTGTCTGATGACTGGAAATGGTGTGAAATTCTCGGGAGTATCAGTCGGCCATATCCATCGACATAGCTGCCTAACAAACTAAATCAAAAGTCAAGTATGAGGTTGTCAATAATTTACTTTTGATTCATTCATTTTTCAACCCACAAACAAAGCGGTCACGCAAAACTCGGCCCTGAAAGTTTCCAAAATGACAGTGAATGGATAGCTTTTTTAAAGCTACAATACACTGATACCCTCGTCATTTAATTGATCGCGTGTTCCAAAGTGATAACTTTCAGCAATTTCCAGGGGCTCAGAATCTCCTTCAGTGGCGTGTGATTTGGCTTGGCGGTACCAAGCAAATTTTTTAGGGTTTCAGAAACCTTGGGGCCGGCTTCAGTCAAGAAAATAGTCCATTTCCTGTCTAAAACCACCTGGTTACAGTTTACATCATCGGGGACTTCGATGATACTATTTGCGGTGAAAAACATTTGTAGCCGCTCCAAATATGAAAGTTTCTCAGTCACGATGGAACTCACCCAAGCACTCTATTATTTCCATAGTTGTGGCCATCTGGACTCTGGCATCATCGACAGTTCAGCCACGTGTGCTCGAAATTAATCTCAGATTTTTAAGTCTTTCTGTAAAACGAAGAACCTCTAACAGTCCCTCCTTCGGTTGGCAGGATTATCCTCCAACAAAATTTTCAGCTAGGGAATCCAAAAATCACAACCTCGTCGCCAATTCTGTGATATCTTGAGACACAGCTTATACACACAATTGCACAACATGGCTTCCGGTTAAGAACTGATGCAGCACATGGCTGTATTGTTAGAACATCAGTATTCCACTAGGTGGCTCTAAACACCCATGGTGCAGGCCGCCATCGACTGCACCCACGTGGCATTGGGTCACTGCATATCAATCCTGAGATCTTCTGTAACCGCAAAGGCTTCCACTCACTTAATATGCAATTAGTGTGCGACCTCGCCCAGTGCTTCCTGATGGTCAATGCCCGCTATCCTGGCAGCAGCCATGATGTCTTCATTCTGCGTCAGTCTGCTATGCCAGCAATCTTCCAACCACCACAGCAAACTCAAGGGTAGCTGCTCAGAGACAAGGGCTATCCACTCTGCACCTGGCTCATGACTCCTCTCCACAACACGAACACTCGTGTCCAGCACTCATATAATGAGAGCCATGCTTGTACCAGGTGTTACATATGTATATTTCTATAATATAGATATACTCTCTGTGTAGTCACTGTATAGTTGCATAAGATAGAGACTTGTTTACCGGATGTACCATCAACAAGGTTCACACTGTATACACTATGCTGGCACCACCAGAGGGTGCAACTGGTGGAGGCCCAGGGGTCACCTGTACACCACAGGTACCCAGGTATAAAAGGGAGTCCACCATGTGGTATCCTCACTCTGGAGTTACATTAAATGGACTAAGGTCACTACAGTTCAAGTACAATACTTTGCCTCGTGGAGTCATTATCAGAGCATCTAAGGACATAACAATTGGCAACGAGACTATGGACTTTCACGTGAAAATGGCTAACCTTGGTACATTGCAGCAGATCGCTGATGGTGATGATTGGGATGCCATTGTGGAGAGGCTCGACCATTTCTTCAGAGCAAATGACCTGGCAGGCGATGATCCGGCCACACTGGCTGATAAGCGCAGAGCTATCCTGCTCACCAGTTGTGGGCCCACCGCCTATGGCCTCGCCAGGGACTTGCTGGCACCAGCAAAGACAATGACCAAGATGCACGAGGAGCTTGTAACGCTGATCCAAGAACAACTCAAGCTCACAACCAGACACCACTTTTACACCCACCGACGGCCCGAAGGCCAGGAAATCGTGAAGTATGCTGCAGACCTCAGGAGACTGGCGGCACTGTGTGATTTCGGCGAACACCTCACCGAAGCGCTGCGGGATATCTTTGTCATCGAAATCGGGCATGAGGGCCTTCTTCACAAGCTACTATCTGCGGATACCACAGTCACACTGCAGAAGGCCATCAGCATGAGCCAGGCTTTCATGACCTCGACCTGCGGCTCTAGGCGGATGACTCATCCTCAGGACTCAAACCCGGCAAGTACTGTAACACAGACTGGCGCCTTTTAGAGGCAGGACTGTAGAATGTGAATCTCCTCAGGGGAGCGAGAACAGGCCCCTGAGTCCCTTAACTCTGAGTCCGCCGAGGGGGGCTAATCGGTTAGCACCATGTGGCGTTGCGGAGGAAATCACCGGGCTCACCAGTGCCGTTTTAAGGACTATATGTGCAAAGGGTGCAGCACAAAGGGCCACCTCCAGCGAATGTGTAAAAGAAATTGTGGTGTATGTAGCACACAAATCACTGACTCCACATGGTCTGGTGTAAGTCTAACTGCTGTGACCTTTGTCCTTTATTGTTCAGCTCCAGAGTGCCTCCCAGGTGTGGTGGTCAGCCTTACATAGCCTTTGTTACAGGTACTACCAGGGTTTCCCACCGCAGCGCCCTCTGTGGTGTGGCATAGTACTTACAATACATTTAAGGTACTGGGACGATACACACATCATTACATAACATCACCTTCCCCCCCCGCCCCTCCCCACCTGGACGTAGGACAACGATACACACATCATTACATAACATCACACTTGTCCAACGGAAGGCAGGTGGGCATAGACAATGTGTTAGTATTATCTGGTACATTAACTGGTTATTGACAGGTAGCGGAACCTTGATTTCCTTGTTAGCCATTATCATTAATTGTACTTCATCCATTATTTTACACAAATACAGTGGCCATTCAGCATAAAAAAAGTAATTCTTATTATAAATTCACTATCTCACATTAACATAGCTCATTTTAGACTCGCTCTGCCAAACAGAAGTCCTTTGTAGGGACCACCACTTTGTAAGGCCCTTTTAAGACTCCCGGGTGCATTTCCTCTTTAAGGCGCCATCTTTGATGCAGGAGGATTCCACGAGGCTTCTCCTTGGGTGCCGCCATCTTTGATGCTCTGCAGCTCCGACACGATGCTGCCGCCATCTTCTTCTCCGCCGCTCCGGATGCCCTCCGCCGTCACAGCCTCTGCTCCCCTTCGCTGCCACCTGACGTGCCGTGTCCCCCGCGGCCTCCGTAGCGGCCTCCCCTGCGGCTGCCATGGCCGCCCGATGCTACCAGCTCCTCGGCGGGACCCGCCCAATGGCCTCTTCCTCTGCGGGGCTCTTCCGAATCGCCGGCCCCTGGATCTCTCAGCACCCCGCCCGCAGCGCCCCGCCGGCTCACCCCCCACCCCCCCTTAGGCCCCTCTGTGCAGGGCTGCTTGCCTGTGGGGGCTGGGGCTGCAGGGTCTCTGTGTGAGGTCCAGGGCTGGGACTTTCCTGTGGGGATTAAGGCCGCAGGGTCTCTGTGTGAGGCCCGGGCCTGGGACTTGCCTGTGGGGGCTGGGGCTGCAGGGTCTCTGTGTGAGGTCCGGGGCTGGGACTTTCCTGTGGGTATTAAGGCTGCAGGGTCTCTGTGTGAGGTCCGGGGCTGGGACTTGCCTGTGGGGGGATTGAGGCTGCAGCTCCAGCTCAGTCGGCGCTGCTCTCTGGGGACCCGGGGCACGGCAGCACCCCGGGGAGCAGCAGCCTGTGGAGGAATGAAGTCTTCCCAGCTCCCACGGACCTTCCCCATCCACCTCCGGCCGAGGAGCGTCGGCCCATCGCCTGCAATGACCCACAGAGGTAAACTGTGCGTCTCGTCCCTGTGGGATACCTGCACCATCGCTCTGCCGAGAACAGGTATTAGTTCCCTGGTGTAGGTACGCAGCTTCGCCGTGACCGGGACCAGCTTGGGTCGTGCAGCTGGGTTAATCCACAGTTCATCAAAAGTTCTCCGACTCATCAACGACGGACCCGAGCCCGTGTCCACTTCCATACTCACTGGGACTCCGTTGATTTTTACTTCACTTATCACTGGGGGCGAATCGTCGGTGCATGTATACAGTCCAAGCACCTCATCTTCTCCTACCTGCTCCTCGCTGAACAGTGGATCATCCCCCATCTCCCCAGCCACACGGTGAGTCTGATTTCTTTTACACATACGCTGAAGGTGGCCTTTCGTGTGGCAGGTATTGCACGTATACTCCGCAAACCTGCACCGGTGAGCCCCATGGCTTCCTCCACAGCGCCAGCATGGTGCTGCTTGATTGGCCCCCCTCGGCGGACTCTGAGCTCCAGGACCCCGAGGTCCGTGCTCTCTGCCCCGGGCAGAGCCACGTTCTGCAGTTTTGTCCATGGTGGGCGCTATCCTGTGGACAGTGCCAGCCGGGTTCGAGACTGTGTGGATTATTTGCTTGGTGCTGCAAGTCGAGGTCATATATGCCCGGCTGATGGTGATGGCTTTTGTCAGAGTGACTGTGGGTTCCGTGGCCAGCAGCTTGTGAAGGACGCCCTCGTGGCCAATCCCCATAACAAAAATGTCCCGCAAAGCCTCGTCAAGGTGTGCCCCAAAATCACACGGCGCCGCGAGTCTCCTGAGGTCCGCAGCATATTTGGTGACATCCTGGCCCTCAGGTCTGCAGTGATGGTAAAATTTGTATCTGGCCGTGAGGATGCTCTCCTTCGGTTTCAACTGGTCACGAATGAGTTCAGTCAGCTCCTCGTATGACTTGTCCCTGGTGCTCCCGGGTGCCAGCAAATCCCTGACGAGACAGTAAACCTCATCTCCACAACTGGAGAGCAATATCGCCTTACGCTTCTCTCTCATTGCGTCCGTGTCCTCCGTCAGGTCATTTGCTGTGAAGTAGTACTTGAGCCTTTCCGTAAAGGCCTCCCAATCATTGCCCACGGTAAAATCCTTTAGCGAGCCCAGAGTAGCCATGGTTGCATGGAGTTCGTCCGCTTCCTCGTTGCTAATGTGGTGTATGTAGCACACAAATCACTGACTCCACACGGTCTGGTGTAAGTCTAACAGCTGTGACCTTTGTCCTTTATTGTTCAGCTCCAGAGTGCCTCTCAGGTGTGGTGGTCAGCCTTATATAGCCTTTGTTACAGGTACTACCAGGGTTTCCCACCGCAGCGCCCTCTGTGGTGTGGCATAGTACTTACAATACATTTAAGGTACTGGGACGATACACACATCATTACATAACAGAAATAGGACTCATTGTGTTGATGAAGAGTGTGCAGAGGGCCATGAATCCAGCGCGGATTATGAAACGATAGTCAGAGAGGCAGCTTAGCCCCACAATGAGGTGTACGGAATGTTTACCTGCACCACAGAATGTTCCCCGTTGAGAATGGAAGTCGAGATAAACGGCGTTCCAGTCTTCATGGAAGTGGACACGAGGGCAAGCCAGTCAGTAATGAATCAAGAAGCCTTTGAGAGGCTATGGGACAATCAGGCTGAATGACCCAAGGTTGGTCCCGGTTCAAGCAAAGCTGCTCACCTACACCAATGAACTTATCCCAGTTGTTGGTAGTGCGGATGTAAAGGTACTCCATGATGGCGCGGTGCGCAGGTTACCTCTGTGGATTGTTGCAGGTGATGGATCAAAGCTACTTGGAAGAAGGTGGATGGAGAAGATCCATTGGAGTTGGGAAGACTTCAGCCCTCCAGCAATCGACGTCCCCCGCGCTCAGAGACAAAGCAAGCCCTCACCTGAGGTTGGATCCGGCACCGGAGAGCAGACCAGTACAGCACCCGAGGCACAGACCGCTCAGTACGACTGCGTGGAGATGATCCACTGAGACGACCCAAACGCACCTTCCAGGCTCCAGTGGCAGGACTCTGGAGGAAGAAAATCGGATCCAAAGGCGACTTCCCAGCTTCGGTGGCAGAACCTGGGGAGAAGAGGATCACAGCAGTCGACATCGTGGATGGAGGAAAGATGGCGCCCAAACCACGAGGTGAGGCGCTGAAGAAAAAGATGGCAGCGGCCAGACCACGAGGTGCAGCGCTGATGGAGCAACACGTGGTACCAAAGGAAGAAGAGGATTGGGGCAAAGATAACAAGGCTCTCTTAAAGGAGGCCAGCAACCCACCACACTTAAAGGGACAGTCCCGCATTCTCACTCAATGTAAGAGCAACTGTGAACTAAATGTAGAGCTTGTAATTGATGTTAAGAGTTTTATACATGGAATAAGCAAAGAAAAGTCAGGTGATTGCGATCGGAGCTACAGTTTATCTACAATAAGCAATGAAACATTGAGCGATGCAGGATTTCAACTATATTCAGATAATGTAGCGGGCAAACACTATCAGAAGCACACAGGTCCAGTGAGCCACCCGATGCTGTAGCCTGCATCCCTGGGACAATGGAGTGTGGCCACAAGCAGCTAAAATAGACAAGCTGCAGAGCAAGCGATCTCAGGAGGGCAACGGTACCGGTATCGATACCCTGCCTCCGATCGGCTCCACCTCTCAGGCACCCAATGGCACCAACCGCCACGAGCCTGAAAGAGCAAACTGCGCTAAGACGCTGCCCCCAGACCCCATCGCCACCAAAGCCATACCAGGAACGAAGGGTCACCCACAGTGGTTCTCCCAATTGGGACCAGGATCAGCCAGGATCCCAAACCAAATAACGCCCAGGCAAGCGAGTTAGCAGTTCCCTGTACACTGCCAGACGACTGCCACTCTGGCAGCAGCAGTGACCCGGGGCGCAGGGAGAGGACAGGGAGGTCACAGGCATCTGTGAACCTGCCCAACGCTAGGAGCAACGGCAAAGGCCCCGAGAGCAGGCAACTCGAGCCAACCGGGTTCCCACTGCCAGCACTGGGCACCGCACCGCCACCAGACTACCTGGACACCATCCAACAGTTCTGGAACTAGTTTGTCTCACACACCAGTACTGACCCCAACACTGATCCCAAAGATGTACCATCAATGTATCTCACCAGTCAAATGTCATCATCATCATAGGCAGTCCCTCGGAATCGAGGAAGACTTTCTTCCACTCCTGAAGTGAGTTCTTTGATGACTGAACAGTCCAATATGAGAGCCACAGACTCTGTCACAGGTGGGACAGATAAGTTGTTGAGGGAAGGGGTGGGTGGGACTGGTTTGCCGCACGCTCTTTCCGTTGTCTGCACTTGATTTCTGCATGCTCTCAGCGTTGAGACTCGAGGTGCTCAGCGCCCTCTCGGATGCATTTCCTCCACTTAGGGCAGTCTTGGGCCAAGGACTCCCAGGTGTCAGTGGGGATGTTGCACTTTATCAGGGAGGCTTTGATAAGTGCCCACCTTTGGCTCATTTGCCATGAAGGAGTTCCGAGTAGAGCACTTGCATTGGGAGTCTCGTGTCTGGCATGCGGACTATGTGGCCTGCCCAGTGGAGCTGATCGAGTGTGGTCAGTGATTCAATGCTGGGGATGTTAGCCTGAATAAGGACGTTGATGTTGGTGCGTCTGTCCTCCCAGGGGATTTGTAGGATCTTGCAGAAACATCGTTGGTGATATTTCTCCAGCAACTTGAGGTGTCTACTGTACATGGTCCATGTCTCTGAGCCATACAGGAGGGCAGGTATTACTACAGCCCTGTAGACCATGAGCTTGGTGACAGTTTTGAGGGCCTGGTCTTCAAACACTCTTTTCCTCAGGTAACCGAAGGCTGCAGTGGAGCACTGGAGGCAAATTTACTTGCCTCACAACTGTACCACAAATACAATGATGTAAATGCAAATTTCCTTTTCTGGACTTGAATGTATATGAATGTGATGAGCCACCGGCATGATCTACATGCGGGGGGGGGGGGAATGGATGTATGTAGCCATGGGCACACACATGGATCACACCCAGAACCCACTGAAGCCCCACTGCATCATCGACCATCCCAACTGGTAACCACTATCCAACGTTGTGGCAATAAGGACTTGGGGGTTAACAGGGAGAGAGCCTATCCAAAGTACAGTCAAGGTGCAAGGGCCATTGGCATTTAAGTCTGGGGAGAGCTAAGCCAGAGCACATAGTGCAAAGGTATTGGCACAAAAGACTTGGGGGAGAGTGATGTTATATATGTATAACTACAGATATACTCTCTGTGTAGTCACAGTATAGTTACATTAGATGGAGACTTGTTTACCGGAGGTACCATCAACAAGGTTCACACTGTATACACTATGCTGGCACCACCAGAGGGTGCAACTAGTGGAGGCCCAGGGGTCACCTGTACACCACAGGTACCCAGGGAGTCCACCATGTGGTATCCTCACTCTGGAGTTATATTAAATGGACTAAGGTCACTACAGTTCAAGTACAATACTTTGCCTCGTGGAGTCATTATCAGAGCATCTAAGGACATAACACCTGGAACATCATCGAACAGACCATCGAGCGACTGAAACAATGGTCCCGCTACTTTGACCGCTCGAGAGGAGCCCCCCCAGTACTCAGCTGAGCGGTGTCCCATTTCATGGTGGTCTGCTGCATGCTTCACAACCTGGCCACCATGAGGGCGCAACCCTTGCCGCCAGGGATTGCGGGACCATCTCAGGAGGAGGACAAGGGAGAGGAGGAGGAAGAGGAAGAAGAGGAGGAAGGGAGGAGGCAGGAAGCAAAGCTTCCTTCAACATGGGCTGCCCGTGAACACCTCATCAGACTCCAATTCCGGTGAATGAAACCCCAGGTCCCCATGACTCACCACATCCCCATCACACTTCCCTCTATGAAGGAAGACCACAACACGATACTGGGCACAAAGCTGAAATGAGAGACACCATAAAACAAAGATTCCAATCAAAGTTAATAAATTGATTAATAATCAATTCACAAATACAATATCAAGTACTCACCCCTGTGCATTCCCTTAGTGCCTGCCTTCTGTCTGCCTTTGCCTGCCCTGGTGCTCCTATGCAGTGTTCCCCCCAGTGACTGCAGCAAGGCTGGGGGAAGGCTGCTGACTTTCAGTGGGGGACACTGCGGATGGCCTTGCAGGATGATCCTGACGAGCTCTGGGCCTAGAAGGCCTGGCTGTAGACTGCATCACCTCAGGCTGGGCGCCGGCAGTCTGGGCTGGCTGACAGGCAACAGCAAGGGCACTGGCGGAGTGGCAGGGGTGGGAGGAGGAATGATGCCATCCTGAGAGAGCACAGCAGGTTCCTGCTCCACTGACCCAGTGCCACTCCCCCGGGCAGCACCTCAGCATTCCTAACAATCTGTTCGCGACCATCACACCTGGGTGGACACGGTCTCTTCGGGAGTTGTTCATCATTTCCAGGCTGGAAATCCTGGGCTCCAAGCTCTGTGCAAAGTCCTGTGTAATGTTGGAGGCGGACTCCTTCTTGCTCCTTCACATTGCTGAGAGGTTCTGTCAGGTTTACCATTGCACCGTATTTCTGTGCATGCCCATCACCCCTCTTCCTAATGCCGCCCCATCAAGGTCCTCATCAGAGTCCTGTGCAGCAGGTCCCGCACGTGAATTCGCCCCCCGGGGAGCTGGCCCCTGAGCTACCCTTTACCCCTGGCCTTGCTGCAGCCCGCTAGGCCCCGGTGCCTCACCCTGAGCACATCCCGAATCTACACTACCCTTTAAAGTGCACGCTCTCCTCCATCGCCTCGGGGACAGGCTCTGCGACGGCTGGTTCTCGGGTATCCGAAAACAGAAACACCAAGAATCGGGTTGTGGTGATAGGGAGACGGGGGAAAGCAACCTCAGCAGCCTGTGAGTGGGAGATTGTGGGATGGGGGGGAAGTGAGACGTGAGAAGTGTTGTATATGCTGACTATAGATATACTCTCTGTGTAGTCACTGTAAAGTTGCATAAGATGGAGACTTGTTTACCATCAATAAGGTTTACACTGTGTATATACATGCTGGCACCACTAGAGGGTGCAACTGGTGGAGACCGAGGGTTTCCTGCCCTGGTGGCAGGGCCCAGTATAAAAGGCTGAACACCATGCTTGTGCCTCACTCTGGAGTTTGGAATAAAGGACCAAGGTCACTACAGTTTGAGTACAGCACATTGCCTCGTGGAGTCATTCATAAGTACATTACAGACATAATAACTGACGACGAGAATAAGGACTTTCATGCAATCATGGCTACCTTTGGCACACTAAAAGACTTCGCAGAGGGTGATGATTGGGATGCCTTCACGGAAAGGCTCGAGCTATATTTCGTGGCAAACGACCTGGCAGGGGAGACGGACACATTGGCGGAGAAGCGCAAGGCTATACTGCTGACCAGTTGTGGGCCCGAGGTCTACCGCCTCGTCAGGGACTTGCTGGCACCCACGAAGGCCAAGGATAAGACATACGATGAGCTGACTGAACTAATTTGCGACCAACTAAAACCAAAAGAGAGCATCCTCACAGCCAGGCACAGATTCTACACTCACTGCAGACCTGAGGGCCAGGAGATTGCAAAATATGCTGCCGACCTCAGGAGACTTGCGGCACTGTGTGATTTTGGTATGCACCTCAACGAAGCATTGCGAGAGATCTTCATTATGGGAATTGGCCACGAGGGCCTCCTTCACAAGCTATTATCTGCCGACACCACAGTCAACCTGCAGAAGGCCATCAGCATCAGTCAGGCGTTCATGACCTCGCAGCACCAAGCAAGTTATTCATCCTGTGGACTCAAACCTGCCAAGTACTGTACGCAGAATGGCGCCTTTCACAGGCAAGACTGTAGAACGTGGGTCTGCCCAGGGCAGAGAGCACAGACCTCAGGGTTCCAGAACTTAGAGTCTGCCGAGAGGTGCTAATCGAGTAGCACCAAGCAAGCGTTGCGGAGGAAACCATAGAGCTCACCAGTGTCAGTTTGCTGAGTACGTATGCAAAGCCTGTAACACAAAGAGCCACCTCCAGGGTATGTGTAAAAGAAATACGACTCACCGTCTAGCAGAGGATTCGGTAGATGACTTTGAATCCAGCGGGGAGTATGATGATTTGGGCAGAGAGGCAGCTCTGCCCCAAGAAGAAGTGTATGGAGTGTATACCCGCACCACTGATTGTCCGCCAGTGAAGATGGAAGTTGAGATAAACAGTGTTCCAGTCTTCATGGAAGTGGACACGGGAGCGAGCCAGTCAGTGATGAGCCAGGATGCCTTTGAGAGGCTATGGAACGAAAAACGACCCGAGCTGATTCCAGTACAGGAAAAGCTGCGCACGTATACCAAGGAGCTGATCCCAGTCCTTGGTAATGCAGATGTAAGTGTAATCCATAATGGCTCGGTGCATAAGTTACCTCTGTGGATTGTTGCAGGTGATGGTCCAATGCTACTCGGAAGAAGGTGGATGGGGAAGATCCAGTGGAAATGGGAAGACCTCTTCACTCCAGCAATCGATGTCCCCTGTGCTCAGAGGCAGAGCAAAACCTCACCTTCGCTTGGGCCAGGCACCAGAGAACAGACCCAGCGTAGCATCTGAGGCACTCATCCATCATGACTGCGTGGCAATGATCCGACCGGAACAACCTAAAAGTACCTTCCCGGCTCCAGTGGCAGGACTTCTGGGGAGGAAGATCGAATTCACAGGCACTTTTCCAGCTTTTGTGGCAGAATCGCGGGAGAGAAGGATCATAGAAACATAGAAAATAGGTGCAGGAGTAGGCCATTCGGCCCTTCGAGCCTGCACCGCCATTCAATGAGTTCATGGCTGAACATGCAACTTCAGTACGCCATTCTTGCTTTCTCGCCATACCCCTAGTAGTAAGGACTACATCTAACTCCTTTTTGAATATATTTAGTGAATTGGCCTCAATAACTTTCTGTGGTAGAGAATTCCACAGGTTCACCACTCTCTGGGTGAAGAAGTTTCTCCTCATCTCGCTCCTAAATGGCTTACCCCTTATCCTTAGACTGTGACCCCTGGTTCTGGACTTCCCCAACATTGGGAACATTCTTCCTGCATCTAATCTATCTAAACCCATCAGAATTTTAAACATTTCTATGAGATCCCCTCTCATTCTTCTGAACTCCAGTGAATACAAGCCCAGTTGATCCAGTCTTTCTTGATATGTCAGTCCTGCCATCCCGGGAATCAGTCTGGTGAACCTTCGCTGCACTCCCTCAATAGCAAGAATGTTCTTCCTCAAGTTAGGAGACCAAAACTGTACACAATACTCCAGGTGTGGCCTCACCAAGGCCCTGTACAACTGTAGTAACACCTCCCTGCCACTGTACTCAAATCCCCTCGCTATGAAGGCCAACATGCCATTTGCTTTCTTAACCGCCTGCTGTACCAGCATGCCAACCTTCAATGACTGATGTACCATGACACCCAGGTCTCATTGCACCTCCCCTTTTCCTAATCTGTCACCATTCAGATAATAGTCTGTCTCTGTTTTTACCACCAAAGTGGATAACCTCACATTTATCCACATTATACTTCATCTGCCATGCATTTGTCCACTCACCTAACCTAGCCAAGTCACTCTGCAGCCTCATAGCATCCTCCTCGCAGCTCACATTGCCACCCAACTTAGTGTCATACGCAAATTTGGAGATACTACATTTAATCACCTCGTCTAAATCATTAATGTACAATGTAAACAGCTGGAGCCCCAGCACAGAACCTTGCGGTACCCCACTAGTCACTGCCTGCCATTCTGAAAAGTACCCATTTACTCCTACTCTTTGCTTTCTGTCTGACAACCAGTTCTCAATCCACGTCAGCACACTACCCCCAATCCCATGTGCTTTAACTTTGCACATTAATCTCTTGTGTGGGACCTTGTCGAAAGCCTTCTGAAAGTCCAAATACACCACATCAACTGGTTCTCCCTTGTCCACTCTACTGGAAACATCCTCAAAAAATTCCAGAAGATTTGTCAAGCATGATTTCCCTTTCACAAATCCATGCTGACTTGGACCTATCATGTCACCTCTTTCCAAATGCGCTGCTATGACATCCTTAATAATTGATTCCATCATTTTACCCACTACCGATGTCAGGCTGACCGGTCTATAATTCCCTGTTTTCTCTCTCCCTCCTTTTTTAAAAAGTGGAGTTACATTGGCTACCCTCCACTCCATAGGAACTGATCCAGAGTCAATGGAATGTTGGAAAATGACTGTCAATGCATCCGCTATTTCCAAGGCCACCTCCTTAAGTACTCTAGGATGCAGTCCATCAGGCCCTGGGGATTTATCGGCCTTCAATCCCATCAAGGCAGACAACCTCAAGGACAGAGGCAAGATGGCATCTCTGCTGCAGTGAGGGGCAGCGTGGCTGAAAAAAAAAGATGGCCGTGGCCATATCACGAGGTGCAACGCTGAGGGACCAACACGTGGTGTCTGACAAAGGATTTGATTGGGGTGAAGCCAGCAGGGTTCTCTTAAAGGAGACCTGCAACCAACTGAACTTAAAAAACATTGTATGCATTGCAATCAATGTAACGAACCGATTAAGATTGTGAACAAAATGTTGTTGCGAGATGTCGGGAATAGAATGTCCCCAAAAGTCGCAAGCGAGCGAATTCAGGAAGATAAAGGCGCTGATCCTGATGCCCTGCCCCAGGTGTCCCCACAAGTTATAGGCCAGCGATCTTGGGAGGGTGAAGGCACTGATCCTGATACCCTGCCCCAGGTCTATCTCACGCTGCAGGCACCCAATGGCACCATTCGCCACGGACCTGGAAATGAAAACGGTGCCAATACGTACAGTCGGCCACCGTTGCCCACCACCCGGGTGGAGACGGCACAGCCCCCAGACCCAGTCGCTACCTCGGTCATGTCCGGGAGAAAAAGGTCAGAACCAACGAGTTCCCCAAACGGGACCTGGAACAGCCAGGTTCCCAACACCATTAGAGAGCAGGCAGAAGATTCTGCAACCCTCAAAGGAGGACAGGGAGGCCACACACATCTGTGGCTCTGCCCACCACTAGGCAACAACAAAGGCCCTGAGTCCCGGCAAGGTGAGCGAACCAAGCCCACTCTGCTAGAAGGGGGCACAGCGCTGCATTAGACAACTAGGACCCCTCCGGTTGCTCTGGAACTAGCGTCCTCGCATACCTGTACTGCTACCTCAGTACTGACCATGACTGAACCATGAATGCAATCTACCCAATCCTGGCGCACGACCGCAAAACGTAACGAATGTAAGTCACTGAACCAAGGTGACACAATACAAACTGTAAAATTTTTTTTTTCTTCCTTTCTTTGTACTTGCACTGTGTCTGATCCTGTATGTTAATGTAACTGGTCAGTTGCATGATCTCGCTGTGGGGTGGGGGAGAAATGGATGTATGTAGCCATGGACGCACACATGGATCACACCCAGAACCCACTGGAACCTCCACTGCATCATCGAACCATCCAAACTGGTAACCACTACCCAATGTTGTGGCAAAAGAACTTGGGGGTTAACAGGGAGAGAGCCAAGCCAAAGCACAGCCAAGGTGCAAGGGCTAGTGGCACTTAAGTCTGGGGAGAGCTAAGCCAGAGCACATAGTGCAAAGGTAATTGGCACAAAAGGAATTGGGGGAGAGTGATGTTATATATGCAGACTATAGATATACTCTCTGTCTAGTCACTATATAGTTGCATAAGATGGAAACCACTAGAGGGTGCAACTGGTGGAGACTGGGGTTTCCTGCCCTGGTGGCAGGGGCTGTATAAAAGGGTAGCCACCATGCGGCTGCCTCACTCTGGAGTTACAAATAAAGGACCAAGGTCACTACAGTTTGAGTACAATACAGTGCCTTGTGGAGTCATTCATAAGTACATTACGGACATAATAAACCTGAATTTGCAGTTAAACTTGGGGTCATCCAAAACTCGGCAGCCCGTGTCCTAACTCGCACCAAGTCCCGCTCACCCATCACCCCTGTGCTCGCTGACCGACATTGGCTCCCGGTTAAGCAACGCCTCTATTTCAAAATTCTCATCCTTGTTTTCAAATCCCTGCATGGCATCAACCCTCCCTATCTCTGTAATCTCCTCCACCCCTACAAACCCCGAGATGTCTGCACTCCTCTAATCTTGTCCTCTTGAGTATCCCTGATTGTAATCGCTCAACCATTGGTGGACGTACCTCCTGTTGCCTGGGCCCCAAGCTCTGGAACTCCCTCCATAAACCTCTCCGCCTCTCGACCTCGCTTTCCTCAAACTTTAAGACGCTGTTGAAACCAACCTCTTTGACCAAGCTTTTGGTCACCCGTCTCATTATAACTCTCATAAATAAAAACTGGAAACACAGACCATGTCAGGCAACATCTGTGCAGAGAGAAACAGAGGTTTGTGGTCAAGCTGAAAATATCAATGCAGGTTGTTCTAAAATTAAACACATTCATTAAAACGCCCAGCCTGATTCTATGTTGACGGGTTGTGTGTGTGAGATGTTCCGCTGCCAACTGCGGGGTGGGTATTGGAGCATGTGGGCCTTAGCGCTGACACAGGGAGCAGCGAGCGAGGGGGGAGGGAGGGAGAGCGAGGAAGGGGGGGAGAGAGAGAGAGAGCGAGGGGGGAGGAGAGAAAGAGTGAGGGGGGGGAGAGAGAGCGAGGTGGGGGG
Organism: Pristiophorus japonicus; assembly: GCF_044704955.1. Taxonomy (NCBI): domain Eukaryota; kingdom Metazoa; phylum Chordata; class Chondrichthyes; family Pristiophoridae; genus Pristiophorus; species Pristiophorus japonicus. The sequence continues at coordinate 161,003,380 of NC_091985.1, forward strand.
GGAGAGAGAGAGCGAGGAAGGGGAGGAGAGAGCAAGGGGGGAGGAGAGAGAGAGCAAGGGGGGAGGAGAGAGAGAGCGAGGGGGGGGAGAGAGAGAGCGAGGAAGGGGGGAAGCGAGAGAGCGAGGGGGGGGGAGAGAGAGAGCGAGGGGGGGAGAGAGAGAACGAGGGGGCGGAGAGAGAGAGCTTGGGTGGGGGAGAGAGAGAGCGAGGGGGGGGAGAGAGAGAGCGAGGAGGGGGAGAGAGAGCGAGGGGGGGAGTGAGAGCGGGGGGGGGAGAGAGAGAGCGAGGGGGGGAGAGAGAGCGAGGGGGGGAGAGAGAGCGAAAGAGGAAGGGGGGGGAGTGAGAGAGCGAGGGGGGAAGAGAGAGAGCGAGGGGAGGGAGAGAGAGAGCGGGGGGGGGGGGGGGCGAGAGAGTGAGCCGGGGGGCAGGAGGGGGGAGAGGGACAGGGTTGGGGGTGAGAGTGAGCGGGAGTGTAAAGTCCTGTCCCTGCAGTACAGATTCACACGAGGCACATAGTGAAGTCAAGGTCACTCTGGACCTGCACCTTTAGTACACAGCTCTCCAATGCTACGCTTGCCTCAGACCTGACCTTATATACCTGTCTGGGACAGGTATCCAGTGTCTCCTGCAAGTGCACCCCTGGTGGTAAGGTATGCTGGTGGTTACAGGTCATATTTTTTTACAGTCATGTATAGCATGGTAAGATACAGTTGTGTACAGTAGTGTGAGATACATGACATCATCCTCCCCCAAGGTCTTATTTCTTTATAGGTTCAGTCTCTCAGGTGGTCTACGCTCTCACGTGGAGCGTCTTAGTTGTGGTTCAGTTGTTTGCCTTGGTGTCTGTTTTTCTTTGGGTGTTGTTGCTGGTATCTCGCCTGGGCTGTCTGTTTCGTTCAGTATGATTGTTGGTATCTCGGCTGGGCTGTCTGTTGGGATTGCCCTTTCCTCAGGTTGTTCCCTCTGTCTGTCCACCAGGTGTGGTGTGAGTTCCATATTGTAGTCTGCCTCTGGTTCAGCAGTGTTGTTGGTGAATCTGCTTTTGACTTGGTCTCCATGCCTCCGGCAGGTTTGGCCATTGTCCATTTGTACTACCAGTAGCCTGTTTCCTTCCTTGCCCGTTACTGTCCCTTCAAGCCATTTGGGACCCCTGCCATAGTTTAGTACAAACACTTTGTCCCCTATCTCATTCCATCTCCCCCTCCAATTTCTGTCATGGTACTCAATCAGCTTACGGCGCTTTGCCTCAACGATTTCGTGCATGTCTGGGAGGATTAATGAGAGCCTTGTTTTTAAAGTCCTTTTCATCAACAGTTGCGCGGGGGGAGCCCCAGTCAATGAATGCAGACGAGATCTGTATGCCAGCAACAGTCGCGACAGGCGACCCTGCAGCGTGGGACCTTGGATTTTAAGCATGCCTTGTTTAATGATTTGCACTGCTCTCTCCACCTGGCCGTTGGAGGCCGGCTTGAATGGTGCAGTCTTGACGTGATTTATGCCGTGGTCAATTATAAAATCTTGGAATTCTGCGCTGGTGAAGCACGGACCATTGTCACTGACCAATATGTCAGGGATTCAGTGCGTTGCAAACATGGTTGCGAGGCTCTCCACAGTGGTGGAGGTGGTGCTCGAGTTTAAAATGGTGCATTCGATCCACTTTGAAAATGCATCTACAACTACGAGGAACATTTTGCCCATGAATGGGCCCGCATAGTCTACGTGCACCCGCGACCACGGTTTCGTGGGCCAGGAGCTCAGGGGAGCCTCCCTGGGGGCATTACTAAGTTGGGCACAAATGGTGCAGAGCTCCAAGTCCGCATCAATACCAGGCCACCAGACTTGGGATCTGGCTATGGCCTTCATGAGAACGATCCCTGGGTGCTCGCGGTGGAGCTCCCGGACAAATGCCTCTCTGCCTCGCAGAGGCATAACTACTCGGCTGCCCCACATCAGGCAGTCTGCTTGTAGTGATAGCTAATGCATTCGCCTGTGAAAGGGTTTGATCTCCTCGGGGCAGGCATCGCGAGCCTCTGCCCAGTCACCGGTTAGGACACATCTTTTTACGAAGGATAACGTGGGGTCGCTGGCCGTCCAGGCTCTGATTTGGCGAGCCGTCATGGGTGAACCTGTGGACTCAAAGGTATTGATTGCCATGACTATCTCACAGTCCTGTTCGTCAGATCCTTCCGTGTTCGCCAGGGGTAGACTGCTGAGCGCGTCGGCAGAGTTGTCTGTGCCTGGTCTGTGCCTTATGGTATAGTCGTAGGATGCCAGCATGAGTGCCCACTATTGAATGCACGCCGAGGCGTTGGCGTTTATTGCCTTGCTCTCAGATAGGAGGGACGTGTGGGGCTTGTGGTCGGTTTCTAACGCGAACTTGGCCCCGAAAAAGTATTGGTGCATCTTTTTGACACCGTACACGCACGCGAGCGCCTCCTTCTCCACCATTCTGTACCCGTGCTCCGCCCGCGAAAGTGACCTGGAGACATAAGCTATGGGTTGTAATTTACCTGCACTATTGACATGTTGTAAAACGCACCCGACCCCGTACGCTGATGCATCACATGTAAGAACTAGCTTTTTACCTGGATCAAAGAAAGCCAAAACACTGTTGGAACACAGAAGATTGCGTGCCTTATTGAAGGCGTGTTCCTGGGCGTCCCCCCAAAACCAATCACACCCCTTTCTGAGTAGCACATGGAGAGGCTCCAGCGGTGTGCTTAAGTTCTGCATAAAGTTCCCAAAGTAATTGAGTAGCCTGAGAAAGGCGCGCAGTTCTGAGACATTCCGGGGCCTGGGTGCCAGGTGAATTGCTTCTGTTTTGGACTCTGTTGGGCGGATTCCATCAGCGGCAATCCTTCTGCCCAAAAATTCAATCTCGGGTGCAAGAAACAGGCACTTGGATTTCTTAACTCTGAAGCCTGTCCGATCCAACCGCTTTAGCACTTCCTCCAAATTGCGGAGATGGGAGTCGGTGTCCCTGCCCGTGATAAGTATGTCGTCTTGAAATACAACCGTCTCCGGACTTGAGCAGACTCTCCATGTTGCGCTGGAATATGGCAGCTGCCGACCTGATGCCGAATGGGCATCGATTGTACATGAAAAGGCCTCGATGTGTGTTGATGGTGGTGAGTAGCTTGGACTCCTCGATCATTTCTTGCGTCATATACGCAGATGTGAGGTCCAGTTTTGAGAAAAGTTTACCTCCAGCCAATGTGGCAAATAAGTCTTCTGCTCTGAGCAGCGGGTAATGGTCCTGTCGGGAGACTCTGTTTATGGTAGATTTGTAGTCCCCACAGATTCGTAACGATCCATCAGGCTTCATGACTGGGACGATGGGACTTGCCCAGTCACTAAATTCCACAGGTGATATAATGCCTTCCCGCAGAAGCCTGTCCAGTTCATGTTCAATCTTTTCCCTCATCACGTAGGGTACAGCTCTGGCCTTGTGATGGACCGGTCTAGCATCCTGTGTGATGTAGATTTTGACTTTAGCCCCTTTGAAGGTGCCCACACCTGGCTGAAAGAGATGTTCAAATCGCTTTGAGCAGGAGGTCCGTTCCTCTGACGGCATGGCATGAACATCATCCCATTTCCAGTTTAGTTTTGACAGCCAGCTTCTCCCCAGCAGTGCTGGGCGATCTCCGGGGACAATCCACAGAGGAAGTCGGTTCACTATCCCTTTGAGTATGACTGAGAGCATGGCGCTACCGAGGACTGGGACGATTTCTTTGGTATAGGTGCTTAGTGTGGTGTCGACCCTTGTGAGTTTTGGTCTGTCTCTTTTGTGCGGCCACAGCTGTTCAAATTGTTGAGTGCCCATGAGAGATTGACTCGCTCCCATATCCAGCTCCATGTTGACAGGTATCCCGTTGAGTAGGACCCTCATCATTATTGGAGGCGTCTTGTTGTAGGAGCAGTGGCCATTGATCGTGTTGACCCGCTGTACATCAGTGTCCCGGGTACTGTCCCCACCGTCTTTTGGGCCGCTTTCCAACCCATCCGATTCGTATACCAGCTGAGCTGCCGTTTCTTTGCACATGCGGGCCAGATGCCCTGTATAATTGCAGTTTCTGCAAAGAGCCTGCTGAAATCGACACCCCCTTGGTGAGTGCCCACCCCCACATCTCCAGCCAGACCGCTTCCATTGTTTCCAAAGAATAAGCTGCGTCTGGCTGATCTCTCTTGAGCTTCTCTCAGTTTGTAGTTGATTGCTCGCATTGTGGGTTGATGAGGTGTGAACGGCCGTTCATGTGGCCCTTGATGGCTTCTGGCGCCACTGCCTGCTGTTGAAGGCCTGCTCTCCTGCCTTTGTCAGTGTATGGGGATAGCAGCTTGTTTCACGCTGTGAACCCCTTGTTCCGATGTTTCGTTAGTTGTCGTACCCGCAGTGTAGATCAACCTCGTTTCATCTTCTCCTGTCAAGAATGTCTGTGCGACCAGTGCTGCTGCCTAAGGGTCAAGTTCTTGGTTTCTATGAGCTTTCGGAATATGCCTGCGTGGCCTATTCCTTCAATAAAAAAGTCTCTCAGTACTTCTCTCCTTAGTTCATTGGAGAACTCACATAAGCTAGCCAACCTCCGAAGTACCGCCACGAAGTCGGGTATGCTCTGGCCCACACAGCGTCTGTGATTGTACAACCTGTGTCTGGCCATGTGTAGGCTGCTCGCTAGCTTCAGGTGGTCTCTTACCAGTGTGCTCAATTCTTCAAACGACTTGCTTGCTGGTTTCTCGGGTGCCAGCAAGTCCTTCATTAAAGCGTATGTTTTTGAGCCACAGCTGGTCAAGAGATGGGCTCTTCTCTTGTCTGCCTTATCGTCGCCTAACCAAAGCTTTGCTGGAGCCTTTCTATAAAGTCCTCCCAATTGTCTCCCGCATTGTACTTTTCATCTGAGCCGTTGTTCGCCATTCTGTGGATTCTGTAATCCCGCAACTCGTCGCCACTGTAAAGTCCTGTTCCCTCAGTACAGATTCACACGAGGCATGGAGTGAAGTCAAGGTCACTCTGGACCTGCACCTTTATTTCACAGCTCTGGAATGCTGCACTTGCCTGAGACCTGTCCTTATATACTGTCTCTTGCAAGTGCACCCCTGGTGGTAAGGTATGCTGGTGGTTACAGGTCATATCTTATTACAGTCATGTATAGCATGGTAAGATACAGTTGTGTACAGTAGTGTGAGATACATGACAGGGGGGAGGGGGGGGGAGAAAGAGTGAGTGGGGGGGGAAAGAGTGAGCGGGGGGGGGAAAGAGTGAGCGGGGGGAGGGGGTAGAGTGTGGGGGGGAGAGCGAGTGAGCGGGGAGAGAGTGTGGGGAGGGGGAAGAGCGAGTGAGGAAGGGGAGAGAGTGAGCGAGGGGGGAGGGTGAGAGTGAGCGAGGGAGGGAGGAAGAGAGTGAGCGGGGTGGGGGGGGAAGGAGAGTGAGCGGGGTGGGGGGGGAAGGAGAGTGAGCGGGGTGGGGGGGAAGGAGAGTGAGCGGGGTGGGGGGGAAGGAGAGTGAGCGGAGCGGGGGGAAGAGTGAGCGGAGGGGGGGGGGGAAGAGTGAGCGGAGGGGGGGGGAAGAGTGAGCGGAGGGGGGGGGAAGAGTGAGCGGGTGGGGAGAGTGTGAGCAGGGGGAGGGGAGAGTGTGAGCGGGGGGAGATAGAAGAGAGGGGGGGGAAGAGAGTGGGGGGGGCGGGAAGAGTGGGTGGGGGGGGTGGGAAGAGTGGGGTAGGGGAGAAGAGCGGGGGGTGGGGGGAGAAGAGCGGGGGGTGGGGGGGGAAGAGAGTGAGGCGGGGAAGAGTGAGGGCAGGAGGGAGAGTGAGTGAGGGGAGCGAGGTAGAGTGAGTGAGGGGAGGGAGAGTTAGTGAGTGAGTGAGTGATGGGAGGGAGAGTGAGTCATGGGGAGGGAGAGTGAGTGAGTAAGGGGAGGGAGAGTGAGTGGGGGGAGAGAGTGAGAGGAGGGAGGGAGGGTGAGTGAGGAGTGATGGGGGAGGGAAAGTGAGTGGGGGTGGGGGGAGAGAGTGAGAGGAGGGAGGGAGAGTGAGTGATTGATGGGGAGGGGAGTGAGTGAGTGAGGGGAGGGAGAGTGAGTGAGTGATGGGGGAGGGAGAGTGGGAGGAGGGAGGGTGAGTGAGTGAGTGGAGGTAGGGAGAGTGAGTGATGGGGAGGGAAAGTGAGTGGGGGGAGAGAGTGAGAGGAGGGAGGGAGAGTGAGTGATGGGAGGGAAAGTGAGTGGGGTGAGAGAGTGAGAGAGTGAGTGGGGTGGGAACGGACGGCGAACCGCGGGTGTCGGGGGGAGCGGGGGGAACGGGGAGCGCGGGTCCGGGGGACGGCACAGAGCGACACACACTCTCCCAGCCATAGGCCCCGGATGTGCGCGGGGAAGGCCGAGCGGGAGCGCGCGGGGTGTAGGGTCAGCGGGCGGCGGCAGTTTCAGTGACCGGGGCCGGGCTAGGCCAGGCCGGGGTGAGGGAGGCCGGGCTTGGGGCAATGAGCTGCGGGCCGCCTGTCAGAGAGACTGAGGGAGAGAGAGCCGGACAACAGAGCGGCAGGTGAGTGTCTCCCTCTTTACCCAGTGCGGGGATCTCGGCCGGGGCTCAGTGGCTGGCACTGCCTCTTGCTTGCAGCCCCACTGGAGCACTGACTCTCCCAGTGCAGTGCTGAGGGAGTGCCGCACTGCCGGAGGTGCAGCCTTTCGCATGAGACACCCTCAGGTGGGTGTAAAAGACCCCCGAGTCCCGGCCAATATTTCTCCCTCAAATCAGCTTCAGCAACACAGATTATCTGGTGATTGTCACATTGCTGTTTGTGGGAGCTTACATAAGAAACAGGAGTAGGCCATTCGGCCCCTCGAGCCCGCCCCGCCATTTAATACGATCATGGCTGATCCGATCATGGACTCGGTCCGTTTCCCTGCCCGCTCCCCTTAGTCCCTTATCGGTTAAGAAACTGTCTCCCTGCACAAATTGGCTGCCTCATTTCCCGCAATACTACAGTCAAAAACGTACTTATTTGGCTGTAAAGCGCTTTGGGACGTCCAGTGGCTGTGAAAGGTGCTATATAAATGCAAGTCTTTCTGTAACTAAAGTTGCACCTGTGCTCATTGATTCCTCCCCTCTGTAGAATCCACTGTTCACAAACATCAATATACCTGGGGGAGAATGAGTCGGGTTGTGTGTTGTTTTTTGCTCTGTGTTTTAATTTCTGTATTTGCAGGATTTCTTTTATTTAACTTCATATCTCACTATTTATTCATTTTTTGTTTACTTTTTCTTTTCACTTCCTCTCACTTCTGATCCCCGCTGTTCCTCACCATTGCCCTAGTGACTGATTTTGGTGTTTATTCCAAATCGCTGACATTGGGTCTGCCTCTTTGTTTAGTTCCTATTCCAATCTCCGCTGGCCTATAACACCAGTTTATTCTCTCCATCAAGTTTCCCATTACAGAGGCAGCTCAGGTAGCCTCACTTCCCAATGGAATTCCCCAAAGATCGCAGTGAGGCCAGATGGATAATGTAAGAATTCAATTATTCAATTCCAGAAATCACACCTAGCTTTGTAAATAGCCCACTTAAAGCTGTAGCAAGGTGTAGGTTAGGTAAGTTGGGTAAATACATTGGCAGAGAATATCAAACTTAATTGTTTGAGCCTTGCTTTTGCAAAAGTCCCTGAAGGGGACAGGTAATTTCAACATTGCAACTTCCAAAATGAACCGCATTTCAATGTGACCCAAGTTAAAGAAAAAAAGCTTGCTGCATTGTAAAGTTAGCTCTGTAACCAGAGTCTCTATCAGTGACCATTTTAAAAATCAAAACCGTCACAAGAATTTTTTTTTGTGGTATTTTTGAGGAATTGAGATACCGGTGACATCAGAAGTGGTGTCTTAGTTCGAGTGACCAAACTGAGCAGTGTGAGGGAGCAAGCTTAGTTACCACACGTACTTGCACAACACAATGGCTGAAGCACATTCACTTCGTGACTGCATTCTTGGCAGTTGTAAATAAGATAGCTTGTATTATCTGAGTCAGAACTGCCATTTAAAATGAAGTCACTAATGTTGAAACCCTTTAACCAGTGTTCCAAATTCCTTAAAGCGCAGCAACAAAAAAATGACTTCTTAATTCTATTTAATTATATATTTCTGTATGACTAATTTTTAATGAGTAACAATTTTCTCTCAAATACTTGTTAAAATTGCAATAAAAATACAAGATATGATTCTTGTAATCTCTAGACGATCGATTACTACTTTATGTTGCTGTATGGTATGAGATCCACAATATATTGAAGTAACTCGATATTACAAGATTCTATTGAGACAAACTTTTAGCAAAAGTAAAACAAAAAGCATTGGATGTGAAACAAGCAAAATACCTATTCATCAGCATGCTTTCCTGGGGTCTGGCAAGTCTAGGTTGTTCTGACGTTACAACTATGATTGCTTTTAAAACAGTTTTCATGGAATACAGGTTAAGTTCCATTCATTCGAGAAAAGTTCTTTGCTCTATAATGAGCCATTTTGTCTTGTGCTTTCATGTGATCTTAGCCACATCTGTCACTGCCATTAAGTATCCATTCTTTCTCACTGGTTATGTCGTTTTATTTTGCACTCAGTTCTTTCAAATTAATGCTGTTGATGAATAGTCACTGAAAGATTCATAACTTCGGTTTACCATTTTTTCTCTTTTCATAACCAGCCAGCACAATGTCAGGGTGGACGAGAGCAGACTGTTCATTTCAAGCAGCAAAGCTCTGGTATCAGCCACTTGCTGTGGTCAACTGGACAGGAAGGCTACCTGTTCCTAAACGCTGCAAATCCTGCTCAAATGCTGCTAGATTGTGTACGACAGTAGCTAAAGGTGGCTTGGTTTGATTTATCGACCTCCCCCGCACCACCTTCCTTGGAGAAGGATTACAGTTCTACTTGTCCAATCACTAAAGCTGAGATTAAGAATTTACGGTATCGGTGTAAACCTTCTAGTGGCACATTGCATTGGGACACTAACGTTCTGTGCCATCCAAGGCTGTTTTCTTTTTGCTCACTATCTATTTGCTCATGTTACCCTGTTCTTTTGAACACGTTCAAATTAATGGGGTTCTTTGCTTAGTCTCCCATTCTCGTAAATAACTTCTAAAATCTGGCTGGTAGAGCATTAAAGAAGAGTTAATTTCATTCACAATTATTAGTAACAGTTTTAGTTTTTCAGTAATTTGAAAATCAAGTCCAGCTAATGTTATAATAGGCCTGGGGTAGATCTTCAACCCCAGTGTTATCTTGGTATCATTGTAACTGCTGGGCATCTAGAGCAAATGTAAGTGGGCTGTGGAATGACTGCAAGCACAGTGAGCAGTGCAGCAAGCTAGTCAGCTGTCCAACTGTGTGTTGTACAGTGGGGTCCATCCAGAAGAGTTTTAGATTTTGCAGTTAAAATCTAGGCTGACACGTCAGTGCAGTGCCGAGGGTGTGCTGCACTGTTGGAGGTGCCGTCTTTTGGATGCAAAGTTAAACCGAGGCCTCATCTGCTCTCTCACGTGGATGTAAAGGATCCCATGGCGATATTTTGAAGAGGAGCAGGTGAGTTATCCCTGGGGACCTGGCCAATATTTATCCCTCCATCAACATCACTAAAATAAATGATCTGATCAGTATAACATTGCTGTTTGAGGGAGCTTGCTGTGTGCAAATTGACTGCCAATTACAACGGTGACTACTTCAAAAAGAATTTCATTGGCTGTAAAGTGCTTTGGGATGTCTGGTGGTCATGAAAGGCTCTGTATAAATGCAAGTCTTTCTTTTTATGTTGTCGGGGCCTATAGCTTTTGCTGTATCCAGTGCGCTCAGCTGTTTCATGTCATGTGGACTGAATTGAATTGGCTGAAGACTGGCTTCTGTGATGGTAGGGACCTGAGGAGGAGGCCGATATGGATCATCTACTCGGCACTCCTGGCTGAAGATGGTTTCAAACACTTCAGCCTTGTCTTTTGCACTCACGTGCTGGGTCCAACCATTATTAAGGATGATAATAGAACCTCCTCTTCCTATTAATTGTTTAATTGTCCACCACCATTCACGACTGGATGTGGCAGGACTGCAGAGCTTTGATCTGATCCAATGGTTGTGGGATCGCTTAGCTCTGTCTCAGGCATGCTGCTTCTGCTGTTTAGCATGCATGTTGCTTCACCAGGTTGGCACCTCATTTTTAGGTATGCCTGGTGCTGCTCCTTATTGAACCAGGGTTCAATGCAGATGCATCTGCGACAGGTAGATTGGTGAGGACGAGGCCAAGTAAGTTTTTCTTTTGTGTTGGTTCTCTCACCACCTGCCCCAGTCCCAGTCTGGCAGCTATGTCCTTCATGACTCGGCCAGCTCGGTCAGTAGTGGTGCTACCGAGCCACTCTTGTGATGCACGTTGAAGTTCCCCACCCAGAGTACATTCTGTGCCCTTGCTACCCTCAGTGCTTCCTCCAAGTGGTGGTCACCATGGAGGAGTAAGGATTGATCAGCTGAGGGAGAGCAGTAGGTGGTAATCAGCAGGAGGTTTCCTTGCCCATGCTGGGCCTGAAGCCATGAGACTTCATGGGGTCTGGAGTCAATGTTGAGGACTCCCAGGGCAACTCCCTCCCGATTGTGCCGCCACCTCCGGTGGGACAGGACGTACCCAGGGATGGTGATGAAAGAGTCTGGGCCATTATCTGTAAGGTATGATTCTGTGAGTATGACTATGTCAGGTTGTTTGACTAGTTTGTGGGACAGCTCTGCCAATTTTGGCACAAGTCCCCAGATGTTGGTGAGAAGGACTTTGCAGGGTCAACTGGGCTGGGTATGCTGTTGTCGTGTCCGAATCTGGTGCCCAGGTTGTCTCTGTGTCTTTTTTTCCTTTATTATTGTTTTTAATAGCGAGGGCAGTTAAGAGTCAACCACATTGCTGTGTGTCTGGAGTTGCATATAGGCCAGACTGGGTATGGACGACAGATTTCCTTCTCTACAGGACATTAGGGAACCAGATGGATTTTTACGACAATCCGATAGTTTCAAGGTCACCATTACTTTTTATTTCAAATTTATTTAATTGAATTTAAATTTCCCAGCTGCCATGGTAGGATGTGAAGTCCAGTAACATAACCACTATGTTACCGTACCAGTTCGTCTTGTATTATCTTTGATCTGGAAGCATTGTCATGTGTCCTTCGATATGCTGCCAGGAGTGTTGTTGCTGTATCATATGTTTACAATGGACCAGAACAGGAACTAGAATTTGGAGAAAGAAAGACTTGCATTTATATAGCGCCTTTCACGAATTCCGGATGTCTCAAAGCGCTTTAAACATAGAAACATAGAAAATAGGTGCAGGAGTAGGCCATTCGGCCCTTCGAGCCTGCACCACCATTCAATAAGATCATGGCTGATCATTCACCTCAGTACCCCTTTCCTGCTTTCTCTCTGTACCCCTTTCCTGCTTTCTCTCCATACCCCTTGATCCCTTTAGCCATAAGGGCCATATCTAACTCACTCTTGAATATATCCAATGAACTCGCATCAACAACTCTCTGCAGTAGAGAATTTCACAGGCTCATAATTCTCTGAGTGAAGAAGTTTCTCCTCATCTCGGTCCTAAATGGCCTACCCCTTATCCTTAGACTGTGACCCCTGGTTCTGGACTTCCCCAATATCGGGAACATTCTTCCTGCATCTAACCTGTCCCGTCCCCACAGCCAGTGAAGAACTTTTGAAGTGTTGTCACTGTTGTAATGTGGAAAATGCGGCAGCCAATTTGCGCACAGCAAGGTTTCACAAGCAACAATGTGACGATGACCAGATAATGTGTTGTTTGTGATGTAGGGTTAAGGAAAGCATATTGGCCAGGACACTGGGAAGAACACCCCTGCTCTTCTTTGAAATACTGCCGTGGAATCTTTTACGTCCACCTGAGAGGGTAGACGGGCCTCAGTTTAATGTCTCATCGAAAAGACAGCACCTCCGAAGTGCTGCACTCCCTCAGCATTGCACTGGAATGCCAGCCTAGAGTTTTGTGCTCAAGTCCCTGGAGTGAGACATAAACCCATGACCTTGTGACTCTGAGATAAGAGTGCCACCCACTGAGACATGGCCTAATTCGAACTGCCAAACATTGCTGGTTTTTGAGATTCAGGTCATGAACGCTTGTATTGATTAGGAAGGATATAATTGTACTCACTTGTTTTCGCCTGGATTAAGTCGAGAACTAAAAGTATTGGCCCAAAAATTGCTGTCAATTTAACAGCGAGGCTAATGGTGCTCGCCGTTATTTAAGTGCAAATACCGCAGCAACTTCAGGCCAGCACAGATGTACGATGAAACGCAGAAATCAAGAAGTTGCTGCAGGAGATGCACTGTCCGCCATTAGCTTTGCCAAAACAGTGTCTGGCTGTCTGGCTCCCTATTCAAATGCATTGAGTGTCCTGAAGTTCTTGTACTTGCACGGTAGCTATGAAGAAAATGCGCTGCACGCAGTTAAGTCGGGTAATTTCCCTTTTAACGACATGATTACTGCCAGTCAACCCTCCTGGCACTGAAAATTAACTGAAGTGTGGAGTCTCGTTCCTTCAGGTTTGAATTATTGTTGGAGATTTAAAAAAAAAATTCTAATCAAATGTTTTTAACTTCGACTCTTTTCTCTCTCTCCCTATCCAATCTTTCTTTCCCTCTCTTTATTTCTCTTTCTGTACCTGATTGGACATTGAATTCACCATTCTAATTTACACTGCACTGTTAATTTCACAGTACTTCAGTCTGATTGATTTGGTTAAGCAGCTACACAGTTGCTTGCTCTGTTCACCTAAATTCCAGGTGCCCTGTTTCCATTTCATACTTCCAGCAATTTGCCATGCAAAATATAATGGAGATTACTCAAGCAAGGGCAAGTCTAACTAATGGCGGGCGACGTTCGTTGACCACTTACAGGAATTTTTGGGCCAATGTTATTTACATCAGTGATTGCTCTCCAAGAGTACTTCATTGGCTGTAAAGCGCTTTGAGACATCCGGTGGTCGTGAAAGGCGCTATATAAATGTAAGTCTTTCTTGCATCTAAAACATTGAATTCTGGAATTTGTTTGCGATTTTTAGCTGCCAGTTCAGAGTTCTACTGACAGCATTTAAAGAAGCTTTTCGGTTATTTTGTATCTCACTTTGTTTAAGATTGAATCACCGACATGCTCAAATCGTCGAGAATGTGATTATTTTTGTTGAGCTTGCTGAATGTTTTTGCAATTCTTTCCTTCTTCTGCAGATTGCTGGAGCCGAGTGGCTTCGATACAGGGGGAGGGGGGCGAATCACAAAAGGATGATAACCTTTTAAGATGTTTGTGATGTCCTCTTAATTGGAGGCAGTTACTCCCCATGTATCTAGCCCTGGTCTCGAGCAATACCATGGTCTTTCAGTTTGATTTTCCCAGCATATGGCAAGCGACCTTTGTGTGGGCAGGTGTACTCCATCTTAATTTAGCGGCACGGACTTGTCAACTCACTTACGTTTTCTGATTCTTTGTGGGAAATGTATTCATCATCATTTTCAATTTCTTCAGTTCTTTGCCCTCAACAAAAAATGGCTTCCTTGATTATCAGATTGAAGTGTAGTTGGCCCTTCCCTGTCATTGTTATCTTTGCTGTCTGTTATCATGGCACGTCATGGGCATTTGTGACATCTGCTGGGGCTCTTCAGCTCAGATCAAGCTGAAATGGCTGTGAAGCTGGCAAGATATCCTCAGGGGGGAAAAAAGTCAAATGTCTGCTCAACCCAGCACTCACTGCGATGTCTAAACATCCTCTATTGCACCAGTGAAACAAGCATCCTTGACACCAGCTAGTTCAGCATTATCCTTTTTGCTAATGTAAAGCTTTTTGGCAGAGGGCCTTAACTCTTAAAGGGAAAGGTAAGTTGAGGAAAGAGGCACTTTCCATATAAACGTTTTCATCTTGTTAGTAATGGTGCTGTTTTTAAAAGTATAAATAGTTGTCTTAGTCACATCGCCAATAGAGAAATGAGTGTGAGGCTTTCTTGAAACTTGCTAAAATCACACCGACAACGCTTGAAATATTAATAAATGGGAGAGCTGATTTGTCGGGATATTCTAATTTGCAAGAACATTTTTTACCCTTCTCTGCAACAAATGTTTTCCCATGGTGTCAGCAAATTAAATAGCAGCGTCGAGGGAGCTACTCTGACATTCCAGAGAGTGGGGGAATATTTTTGCTTTGACTTTGACTTCACATTTCTGTCATTTAAAAAAAAAAACAAATGATTAAAAAAGAGAAAGCCAGGCATTTCCTGCTGGTATCTTCTTACACCTAATTGAATTTAGGATTTATTTATCTTCAGGATTTATTTGAGAGCTGCTAGCCTCTAACTGACTTCAGAAAGGTACAACCATTAAATTAAAGGGACACACACACTGGTTATAACTTCCTGCACCTTGGCAGAACGTTACATTCATTACATGGTATATAGCTGGTCCTTTGTATACTTATCTTCTGTGGGAAATGCCATAGGGAATCTACTAGTATTTGCAATTTTAAAAAGCAAGACTAAAAAGTTAAATTTGAGGCAAAATGGTTGTTCTACGAATGTACAAAATTGAGACAATACCCACAGCTTCCTCTGTCCCTTCAACTTGCCTGCCCTTTGGCTACTTCCGAACTGATCCACACTCCACAATATCAATAATTTCTGCTGCATCTCTGCTCTCCTAACCTTCTCTAAATAATTCATTAATCCACCATCTACTTCCTTAATCTGCTGACCATTCAAATTCCTCCTTTCAGCACAGTGCACTCCACATCACCAACCACTCTGTCATCGAATGCTACTCATGCCTCTTTCAAAACTGTTACTCCCCTCTCAAAAAACCTCCTTCAAGCACTCCCTTTTCTTGAATACTGTCCTTTCAACCCTCCCTTTCCAACGTCCCGGAATGAGTCATTGCGTTGCAACTCTGCCTCCGTTTGAGACCCTTCAATCCTGTTTCTGCCCCAACTATAACAGTAAGACTGCCCTGATCACGTCGCAAATAACTTCCTGTCTGACCGTGGCTTGTTGTCTGTGTACATTCTCTTTGATCTCTTTGTGGTCTTTGATACCGTCGAGCATTCCATCCACCTCCTTTACAGTTCATCTTCTTGGCACTTCTATCTCTTGGTTCCATACATACCAGTTGCAACAAAGTCATTACAACTCTCCCAGTAATTGTTCCTCCTTTGTCTGCAAACTCACCTCTGCTGTAACCTAGGGCTCCATTCTTGGTCCCCATCTTTTATCACCTATAGTGATATCATCCTTGGTGTTATCATCCAGAAACCTAGGGTCAGCTTCCATATTGCTGGAAACAATGTCTATCTTTACCACTCTGCTTCATCCATTGATCGCAAGGTTGTTACAATCGCCAACTGCTTCTAGGATGCTCGCCCTTGCTTTCAAATCTTTACATGGTTTTACATCATCCTATCTTGGTGAACTCCTCCACTTGTACATCATGTGCTCCTCTGACACTGACTTCTTGTCCCCTACTCCCTCCCTAAGCTCCACCATCTTTCAGCCACTATGCCCCTTGCCCTCTGGAATTCTCTCCCTAAATCTCAGACTTGTTGCCCTGTTTCCTGTTCTAAAAAGCCGTCTTAAAAAACATATATCTTTGTTACCTCCAGAATCCACGATTCCTGCCGGCCTCCCACCTACCACCCTTCGTATACTTGAGCTCATCCAAAACTCTGCCCGTATCCGAACTCGCACCAAGTCCCCTTCACCTATCACCCTTGTGCTTATTGACGCGCGCCGGCTCCCGGTCCGGTGACGCGCGCCGGCTCCCGGTCCGGTGACGCGCGCCGGCTCCCGGTCCGGTGACTCCTTGATTTAAAAAAAATTCTCATCCTGCTGTTCAAATCCCTCCCTGGACTTGCTCCTCCCTATCTCTGTAACTTCCTCCATCCCTATATGCCCCCCCCCCCCCCCGAGTTCTCTACGCTCCTCCAATTCTAGCCTCTTGTGCATCCCTGATTCCCTTCGATCCACTATTGCCAGCCGTGCCTTCGGCTGCCTAGGCCCTAAACTATGGAAATCCCTTCGCAAACCTCTCCCACCTCTCTCTCTCTCACTCCTTTTAAGATGTTTATTAAAACCTACCTGTGACCAAGCCTTTGCTCACCTGCCCTCCTATCTCTTTATGTGGCTCAGTGTCAAATGTTGTTTGATAACGCTCCTGTGAAGCGACTAGAAATGTTTTACTACGATAAAGGCGCTATATAAATACAAGTTGTTATGCTTTGGACTCTGACCCTTGACTTTTTTTTCCCTTCTGGGCATTTCTTCTGCACTAATCCGTAAAGCACTTTGAGATCTTTTCTATGTGAGGTTTGCTATAAAAGTGCAAGTTTTCTACACACTTCTGTCTTGCAACAGGAAGTATTTTATCCTGGAAATACATTGTAGGTTTGCATGAAAATTTGATTGCTTGACTTTCTGAGGCTTCTGTTGTCTAGAGGCTTCATAACTTTGTGGTAATTGCCACCAGCCTCTCAAATCCTGTGCAGGCAACTGCGGATATTTGAGGCCAACATCTAAAGTACTTGGTGAGTTTCTACCCACCGAACATTTTCTGAGGTCAGAGTGGAAATGTTTCCCAGAAAATAACTCCCCTCTGCAAACTCTTAGAATTTCTTTGCGCAGGATAATAGATGGTTTCAAAGAGAAAAAAAGAGTCTTTGTACTGACAGCCATGTTGGAGATCCATCCATTGAGAATAGCTGTTTTTTGTCAGAGAACACAAACTCCAGTACAAGGAAGGTTTTGTTTTAAGATTGTTGTGCAGTTTAGATGATCATGATTGCATCTGATGGGATTTGACATGGATTTGTCAGGGAATTCGAACTTAAAGTCCAGAATTACAAGGATACTCCTTTTAATTATTTTGTTGCTTGGATGTCATAAAAAAACAAAATAGCAAATACCCATTCCAGTTTGGTTTAAACAGTCTGTGTGCTGTAATTGCCCCTGGGATGTATTTTTGATGTGCGCTGTTTGTTTACATGTATATGTTACAATGGGCTGTTATCTTGTGATGCTTGCATAAACTGAAAATGTAATTTAGTGCAGAGTGGCATGAAGCAGTCTGGCGCGGTTATTGATCAGTAATCTATCACCGACTGCTCCAATTACTAGCCGGATTGTTTGTGTTGCATACAATTGTAGCAATACTTTCCTTCTCTCCATTGTTGCTACTGCTGGACAACTAACCATGGTGGTGGTGGTGGTGGAGCTAGAGGAGTCGTGTGTTATACTTCTTTGATGCTGTACGACTGACTTTGTGATGCCTTACTCTGTTCCTATCTGGTGTTAGATTCAAATGCAATACTGCTGCTCTTAGTTAGACCCATGTTTGTGAGTACAATGGAGGGAAAGGGTGTCCAAGCCTCAGGACCATGTTCCTTAGCACAGAGAATGCTCAGATAGCCCTTTAGCCAAGTCTCGCTGCCATTGCAGGAGATGGCCGAGAGAAAACAGCAGTAGTGATGGTTGGAAATAACGGGATTAAGTAGTTTTAGATGGACATCTCATGTTGGAGTGTAGGAAAGGGTAGGATTCGATGTGTGTGGGTAGATAGCATTTCATGATTCAAATTACTCATGTCTGTTATCTATTCATTTCCTAAGTTGTGGCATGTGGGGGGAGGGGGGGCTGTGTGTGTGTAGGGGGGGGGTGCTTTGTGTATGTGTGTGGGGGGGGTGCTGGGTGTGAGTGTGTGGGGGGGTGCTTTGTGTGTGTGTGTGTGGGGGGGGGGGCTGTGTGTGTGTGTGGGGGGGTGCTTTGTGTGTGTGTGTGTGTGTGTGTGGGGGGGGGCTGTGTGTGTGTGTGTGTGTGTGGTGGGGGGGCTGTGTGTGTGTGTGTAGGGGTGGCGCTGTGGGGGGGGGGCTGTGTGTGTGTGGTGGAGAGGGGGGCTGTGTGTGTGTGGTGGGGGGGGCTGTGTGTGGGGGGGGGGATGGCGCTGTGTGTTGGGGGGGGGGGGCTGTGTGTGTGTGTGTGTGTGTGTGTGTGTGTGTGTGTGGGGGGGGGGGGCTGTGTGTGTGTGTGTGTGGGGGGGCTCTGTGTGTGTGTGGGGTGCTGTGTGGGTGGGGGGGTGCTGTGTGTGGGTGGGGGGCTGTGTGTGTGTGTGTGTTGGGGGGGGGGCTGTGTGTGTGTGGGGCAGGGTGGTGTGTGTGGGGGGGGTGCGTGTGTGTGTGTGTGTGTGTGTGTGGGGGGGGGGGGGGTTGTTGTGTGTTGGGTGTGGTTTGTGTGTTGGGGGGGGGGGGTGTGGTGTGTGTGTTGGGGGGGGTGTGGTGTGTGTGTGTTGGTGTGGTGTGTGTGTGTTGGGGGTGTGGTGTGGTGTGGTGTGTGTGTGTTGGGGGTGTGGTGTGGTGTGTGTGTTGGGGGGGGTGGTGTGGTGTGTGTGTTGGGGGGGTGGTGTGGTGTGTGTGTTGGGGGGGTGGTGTGGTGTGTGTGTTGGGGGGGTGGTGTGGTGTGTGTGTTGGGGGGGTGGTGTGGTGTTTGTGTTGGGGGGGGGGGGGGGGGATGTGGTGTGTGTGTTGGGGGGGGGGGAATGTGGTGTGTGTGTTGGGGGGGGGGGAATGTGGTGTGTGTGTGTTGGGGGGGGTATGTGGTGTGTGTGTGTTGGGGGGGGGGTGGTGGTGTGTGTGTTGGGGGGGGGGGATGGTGTGTGTGTTGGGGGGGGGCTGTGGTGTGTGTGTTGGGGGGGGGGCTGTGGTGTGTGTGTTGGGGGGGGGCTGTGGTGTGTGTGTTGGGGGGGGGGTGTGGTGTGTGTGTTGGGGGGGGGGGTGTGGTGTGTGTGTTGGGGGGGGGGTGTGGTGTGTGTGTTGGGGGGGGGGTGTGGTGTGTGTGTTGGGGGGGGGGTGTGGTGTGTGTGTTGGGGGGGGGGGGTGTGGTGTGTGTGTTGGGGGGGGGGGTGTGGTGTGTGTGTTGGGGGGGGGTGGTGTGTGTGTTTGGGGGGGGTGTGGTGTGTGCGTTGGGGGGGGTGTGTGGTGTGTGCGTTGGGGGAGGTGTGGTGTGTGTGTTGCGGGGGGGGGGGTATGTGTAATCTGCTCAATATCATGCTAGTAATAAACTCCATGTTGTTCAGTAATTTTGCAATTCAGCTGTGCTACGCCTATGTCCTTCGTTCCCTGGTGAGTTAAGTTCACGGAGCAGGAAGTGGGAGGAAAACACGCTGAGGTTAAATGTTTTAAATTTGGTGATGGTGAGAATTCCACTAAATCACAATATTTTGAAACATAGAAAATAGATGCAGGAGTAGGCCATTCGGCCCTTCGAGCCTGCACCACCATTCAATAAGATCGTTGCTGATCATTCACCTCGGTACCCCTTTCCTGCTTTCTCTCCATACCCCTTGATCCCTTTAGCCATAAGGGCCACATCTAACTCACTCTTGACTATATCCAATGAACTGGCATCAACGACTCTCTGCGGCAGAGAATTCCACAGGTTAACAACTCTGAGTGAAGAAGTTTCTCCTCATCTCGGTCCTAAATGTCTTACCCCTTATCCTTAGACTGTGTCCCCTGGTTCTGGACTTCCCCAACATCGGGAACATTCTTCCTGTATCTAACCTGTCCCGTCCCGTCAGAAAGTGAAATATTCGTCCCCTATTTGTCATTTAATGAAAAGGAAGCTTGGATTTTAAAAGAACTCAGATACCTGATCATATTTTACAACAGATCTTTGGAATAAGCCAGCATTATACATTGTATTTTCACAGTGCTATCCTCTTTTGATGCCTAACAGTTAAAAAACAGTTCCAATAGAAATCCTGTCATACCTGAATATTGTCTGCAGGATGAAAGTCTTGGTATATATGATTGCTCGTCATCCTGCAAGTGATGCCTCCAGCAGTCTACTAAACAACAACCACGTGTATTCATATAGCGCCTTTAACGTTGTGAATGTCTCAAGGTGCTTCACAGGAGTATTATGCGATTAAAAAGTTAACGCTGAGCTGCATATGTAGAAATTAGCGCAGGTGTCCAAGGGCTTTTAAATGGGCCATTGATACTGCTGCGGGCAGTATTTGCACGTTTCAATCCGCTGTCTGTTCCTGGACGCTTCAAAAGCCGCTCTGTTAGTTCGCTAGAGTCTTTCGGAGCCTATTTGCATTGGGAAGCTCCTGTCCTCGACAGGTTCTCCAAATGCTGCTCTGCGCCCGCATCCACCTCAGTGGTGTTCTACTCCGTCACCTCACCCACACGCAAGCAGACATCCAGTGCTGACTGCAGAGGGACGCACTGATTTAAAAATACATCTGCAAAGTCTGTCCTTTTTTACTTTTATACATCTACAACAGCTTGCATTTCTATAGCACCATTAACATAGTAAAACGCCCCACGGCGCTTCACCGGAGATAAACAGACAAAAATTGATATTGAGCCAAATAAAGAACCATTCGGACAGTTGGTGAAAAGCGGAGGAAAGCTTGGTCAAAGAGGTTTGTAAGGATGGTCTTGGAGGGGAGGAGAGAGAGAGAGAGAGAGAGAGAGAGGTTCAGGGAGGGAATTCCTGAGCTTCGGGCCTTGACCGCTGAAGGCACGGCCGCCAATGGTGGGGTGAAAGAAGTGGGAGATGGACAAAAGGCAAGGGGGAGAAACGCAGATTTCCCCGAGGGTTGGTTGGAGGAGGTTACCCAGATAGGGCGGGGTGAAGCCATGGAGGAATTTGCAACCGAGGATGAGAATTTTACAATTGAGGCGTTTGGGGACCGAGAGTCCGTGCCGGTCACAGGGTGACGGATGAACGGGACTTGGCGCAAGCTAGGATGCGGGGAGCAGTTTGGGATGAGTTCAAGTTTATGGAGAGTTCATATCTTCAGGATTCCTGAACAGCAAGGCGTGGTTACAGGTAAGCAGTATTTGAGAGTAAAAATCAGGGTCTAAGATGGTTTGGATTTCAGACCAGGGGCTGAAGTGAGTGTTGGTCACCTTGGTGCCCAGGCAGATCTGCACATGTGTACGTTTAATGTTCCAAGCAGTTACTGGAGGTGGTAAAAGCCTGTGGATTTGGATATACTCCCAAGGCTGTTTCATTACTTGCTTGTGCACCCAGCTCTGAACAGAAAGATAATTGAGTAACATTGTCATTGTAGACTAAGCTGTGTCAGGAAAGTAATCAAAGGATTCTCTGTTGGTCTTAAACTTTTATTACAAGTTTGTTTAAGGATAGCAAACATGTCAGCACTTAATGTCAAATCACTGGGGTGCATAAATAAAGTGAACGCAATGCTGAATTCTATTAACCAGCCATTTAAATATAAGTCAGATGTGGTAAAGTTGTCCATTCCATATACTCTGTCATAAGAACATAAGAATTAGGAATAGGAGTAGGCCATTTGGCCCCTCAAGCCTGCTCCGCCATTTAATACGATCATGGCTGATCCGATCATGGACTCAGCTCCACTTCCCTGCCCCGCTCCCCATAACCCCTTATTCCCTTATCGGTTAAGAAACTGTCTATTTCTGTCTTAAATTTATTCAATGATCCAGCTTCCACAGCTCTCTGAGGCAGCGAATTCCACAGATTTACAGCCCTCTGAGAGAAGAAATTCCTCCTCATCTCAGTTTTAAATGGGCGTCCCCTTATTCTAAGACTATGTCCCCTAGTTCTAGTCTCCCCTATCAATCTCTGCATCCACCTTGTCAAGCCCCCAGATAATCTTATACGTTTCGATAAGATCACCTCTCATTCTTCTGAATTTCAATGAGTAGAGGCCTTACCTACTCAACCTTTCCTCATAAGTCAAGCCCCTCATCCCCGGAATCAACCTTTTGAACCTTCTCTGAACTGCGTCCAAAGCAAGTATATCCTTTCTTAAATATGGAAACCAAAACTGTACGCCGTATTCCAGGTGTGGCCTCACCAATACCCTGCTTTTATATTCCATCCCCTTTGCAATAAAGGCCAAGATGCCATTGGCCTTCCTGATCACTTGCCGTACCTGCATATTAACCTTTTGTGTTTCATGCACCAGGACCCCCAGGTCCCGTTGTACTGCAGCACTATGCAATTTTTCTCAATGTAAATAATACCTTGCTCTTCGATTTCTTTTTCTGCCAAAGTGCATAACCTCACACTTTCCAACATTTTGCTCCATCTGCCAAATTTTTGCCCACTCACTGAGCCTTTTGCAGGTTTTTTGTGTCCTCCACACACTTTGCTTTTCCTCGCATCTTTGTATCGTCAGTAAACTTGACTACGTTACACTCGGTCCCTTCATCCAAGTTGTTACTATAGATAGTAAATAGTTGGGGTCCCAGCACTGATCCCTGTGGCACCCCTTTAGTTACTGATTGCCAACCCGAAAATGAACCATTTATCCCGACTCTTTGTTTTCTGTTAGTTAGCCAATCCTCTATCCATGCTAATATATTACCCCCCAACCCCGTGAACTTTTATCTTGTGCAGTAACCTTTTATGTGGCACCTTGTCAAATGCCTTCTGGAAGTCCAAATACACCACATCCACTGGTTCCCCTTTATCCACCCTGTTTGTTACATCCTCAAAGAATTCCAGCAAATTTGTCAAACTTAACTTCTCCTTCATAAATCCATGCTGACTTTGCCTGATTATGCTTTTCCAAATCTCCTGCTACTGCTTAGAAACATAGAAACATAGAAAATAGGTGCAGGAGTAGGCCATTCGGCCCTTCTAGCCTGCACCGCCATTCAATGAGTTCATGGCTGAACATGCAACTTCAGTACCCCATTCCTGCTTTCTCACCATACCCCTTGATTCCCCTAGTAGTAAGGACTTCATCTAACTCCTTTTTGAATATATTTAGTGAATTGGCCTCAACAACTTTCTGTGGTAGAGAATTCCACAGGTTCACCACTCTCTGGGTGAAGAAATTCCTCCTCATCTCGGTCCTAAATGGCTTCCCCCTTATCCTTAGACTGTGTCCCCTGGTTCTGGACTTCCCCAACATTGGGAACATTCTTCCTGCATCTAACCTGTCTAACCCCGTCAGAATTTTAAACGTTTCTATGAGGTCCCCTCTCATTCTTCTGAACTCCAGTGAATACAAGCCCAGTTGATCCAGTCTTTCTTGATAGGTCAGTCCCGCCATCCCGGGAATCAGTCTGGTGAACCTTCGCTGCACTCCCTCAATAGCAAGAATGTCCTTCCTCAGGTTAGGAGACCAAAACTGTACACAATACTCCAGGTGTGGCCTCACCAAGGCCCTGTACAATTGTAGCAACACCTCCCTGCCCTTGTACTCAAATCCCCTCGCTATGAAGGCCAACATGCCATTTGCTTTCTTAACCGCCTGCTGTACCTGCATGCCAACCTTCAATGACTGATGTACCATGACACCCAGGTCTCTTTGCACCTGCCCTTTTCCTAATCTGTCACCATTCAGATAATAGTCTGTCTCTCTGTTTTTACCACCAAAGTGGATAACCTCACATTTATCCACATTATACTTCTTTAATAATGGATTCCAACATTTACCCAACCATAGATATTAGGCTAACTGATCTATAGTTTCCTGCTTTTTGTCTGCCTCCTTTTTTAAATAGGGGCGTTTGCAGTTTTCCAATCTGCTGGGACCACCCCAGAATCCAGGGAATTTTGGTAAATTACAACCAATGCATCCACGATCCCTGCTGCTACTTCTCTTAAGACCCTATGATGCAAGCCATCAGGTCCAGGGGATTTATCTGCCTTTAGTCCCATTATCTTACTGAGTATCACCTCCTTAGTGATTGTGATTGTGTTAAGTTCCTCACCCCCCCCCATAGCACTTGACTATTCACTGTTGGTATATTGTTAGTGTCCCCGACCGTAAAGACTGATAAAAAATATTTGTTCAGAGTTTCTGCCATCTCCATGTTCCCCATCACTAATTCCCCGGTCTCGTCCTCTAAGGGACCAACATTTACTTTAGTCACTCTTTTGCTTTTTATATACCTGTAGAAACTCTTGCCATCTGTTTTTATATTTTGTGCTAGTTTACTTTCATAGTCTATTTTCCCTTTCTTAATCATTTTTTCAGTCATTCTTTGCTGGCTTTTAAAAGCTTCCCAATCTTCTATCCTCCCACTAGTTTTGGCCACTTTGTATGCTCTTGTTTTTAATTGGATACCGTCCTTTGTTTCTTTAGTTAGCCTTGAGTATTATATATTGAGTATTGTGTATTCAGCTTGAATTACCAAGGCTTGAGGAAAGCATTTAGCCGTGGAGGGGAAAACCAGGAGGCAGATCTCCTGAGTTGCAAGATTGAGTTCCAATGAAAGACTGAAGAGGTTTAGCCTTGAAGAGAGGGATCTGACGGATGACCCTGTAGCAGTAAACAGCATAAATAATCGGAGTTATTCCGTGATCACAGTTCTCCGAGCAAGCATTGGCTCCATGCTGGGATCATCAGATCATGGAATTACCCTCGGGGGTTAATGCAGAGCATGACTTCAGGGATGTTTGGATTCCAGAATCGAGGCATGAGCTAAAGCTGGTGCAGGGGAAAGTTACTGGTGCCGGTAAGAACTTCTTTACACAAGAATGGGCTTCCAGATAAGAGAATGGAAGCCAAAAGACCTCAACTCATACAAGAATTGTGACTTGGCACAATGAGGGAGCAGAGAGTAAGTTTTATGTTATTCTGAATGGATGAGTGAAAATCAGCTGAATGGCCTCCCCTATCTGTAGTGTAATACTGAGTTTATAGAGCTTCAATGCTCATATGCTGAAAAATGGTGCATTCCTACTGTGCCCCCTGGAGCTAAATAGTACGCTGTTCACTATTTTGGGAGTTCTATTTTATGGAAAAAACCCCACAAAATTAGACACTGCCACAGTTGAGCTTTTCGATTAAGGAAGGGTAAAGCTCTGTTACCATGACTAGTGCACCGTAAAACATACATTTATATTATGACATTGATGTGTTTCTTCAACTCTCCCAGTTGGTCAGTGCATGAATCAGCCAGTGTAATACTGAGTCATACAGAAGATTTCAGATTGAACCCCTATATCTGTGTGGAGTTAAACTGCGGCTCGGACAGCATCCCAGGTCTCGATGCTTCTGGGTTAGCAAGTGGGGAAATGGACTCGGGATCCTGCTCCCCTTCATTCTGCAGTGGGCCTGACTGGCAGATGCCTCTACTGTAGCTCTTCCACCACCTTCTCCGTCGTCTTTAAACTAATCTCATTCACACCAATACATAAAGGCAAAGACGCACTCAAAACACTGACTACAAAATACTTGCGACCAGACTGGATGCATGCTTCATACAAAGTCACCACTTGAGACACCAGGCACCGAGCCAATATTTTGCACCACTGCCACAGAGTCAGTGGTCTAACCCTCGTATTCTCCAATGTGCAGCAGGCATTTGACCAAGTACAGTGGGAATTTCTTCTTGCAGTATTTGGACAAAACTGGATGTTTTTGGATTTATTTTTGAGGGTTTTCTTTACCCTATTTTTCTCTCTTTGGCAGCCTTGGTTTGAGATCTGAAGTGACTTGTTCTGATTTTCACACCCCTATCAGCTTTTGCATGCAGTCTAATGTGGGTGCTTGGTATTTGTTCTCCTGTGCTTAACTGAATAATTCTTAAGAAAAAAACTTTTTGATTGAGGGATAAATATTGTCCAGGGGATAAACTCCCCTGCTTTTCTTCGAAATAGTGCCATGGGATCTTTTACGTCTACCTGAGAGGGCAGACGGGGCCTTGGGTAAGGTAAGCTAAATTGGGATCTGGCAACAGTGAGGCATTCGGTCTTTGTGTACGTCATTTCCCTGGCCCCATTTGAATGTCCAGGGTAGAGTCACAAATGATTGATTATTCTCTTTGGAGGCCGTGGCACATCAGTTTCATGTAAATGAATAAAAGTCCAGGTGCCTGTACAAGGAATGCCAGTAGTATAGACGTTGTGCTTCAGTAATTTTGATGGTTTGGAATTGAGTTCAAGGCCCATTAGATCTAGTTGTGGGAGAGGGAGGGAGGGAGGGAGGGAGGGAGGAAGGAAGGAAGGAGAGAGTGAAATGATCTCTGAAAATGTACACCAGCCAGGCATTCACTCTAATGAGCTGTTCATATTTTTGTGCAGAAATTTGGAATTAATTTGTAAAAATCATGCATGTGCTGCTTTATTAAAACAGGGTTTTTCTTGCCAATATTCCTCACATGTCATTTGAGAATGTAAACCTTTCTTTAAATATTCCAGGTAAACGATCTTTGATGAGCTTGGAGTCGGACATCAGGTGTATGTTTAAGGAGGATGAACACTGAGGAACTGGAGTTACTGGGCGACTCCAAGTACAGAAATTATGTAGCAGCGGTGGATAAAGCACTGAAAAACTTTGAGTATTCCAGTGAATGGGCAGATCTAATATCAGCACTGGGTAAACTCAACAAGGTAATTGCAGGAAATGAACATCTTTCAAATCAGTTTAGATGAGCAGTTAAGGAGATATTTACCGTTCTTTCCACCTAACCTGCGTCCAGTTTTACTACTGAATATTATACAAATATTGTCCTTGATGCATATTAAAATATAGTACAGCGAGTCACCTATATTGTGGTGTATTCATATTCTCAGCATGCTAGCGAGCTCTTTGAATTCCACTGATTGACTGGCTTCAGCACTTTTAGTAAGAAAGTTAGTCACAGCGTGTATCTTTTTCATTGGCCATTTACCAGTATTTCAACAAGGTCTATTCTCCATCCAGGCAGCTAGCAATTGAACCGTGCAAAACATAATGGCCTCCACAGTTTCACTGTAAATGCTTTTAAAATCATCTTCTTTCGTTTGGTCGTAGCAAAGCAAATCAAATGTCAATATCTCAGTGAATATCCAGGCCAAAGCTTCTGGTGTAACAGCGTGAATGGATATCTTGTAGGCTGCCTGTGAATTTCCTCTGAGGGCAGTGCTCAATGATGCACTCCAGGTTTTAATGTTAATCATGGTTGCAAATGATTGCTGTAGTCTGGCACGTAATATTGCTTGAAGTAATCTCTGTTTACTTGGCAGCTTATTGAAGGGTGTAAAATAATACTACTCTGGGTCAACTGTGTTGGTGACGCTGTACAGTAATGGGATTTTCTAAAAGGCACTGCATTTTCTGAAACATTGATTTTTTAATTTCAAAACTGGATCCCTAATTAAAAAGTGAAACCTATCCACTGAATAGTTTGTCATTAAACTAGTCTTCAAAGTGTTGTTACAGTAATATCTTGACCTGTATTTACATTAATCTGTATGCAGAGTGACAAGTGATGTAATTAGTAGGAAAAGCGTTGCCTTTAGCACTACCATTGATGGTTTCTCAAGGAACAAAGCGGTTCCAGCAAAGCTACTGGATCGACTTGACTTATATTCACTGGAATTTAGAAGAATGAGAGGGAATCGCATAGAAACCTATAAAATTCTGACGGGATTGGACAGGTTAGATGCAGGAAGAACGTTCCCAATGTTGGGGAAGTCCAGAACCAGGGGACACAGTCTAAGGATAAGGGGTAAGCCATTTAGGACCGAGATGAGGAGAAACTTCTTTACTCAGAGAATTGTGTACCTGTGGAATTCTGTACCACAGAAAGTTGTTGAGGCCAGTTCGTTAGATATATTCAAAAGGGAGTTAAAGGTGGCCCTTACGGCTAAAGGGATCAAGGGGTATGGAGTGAAAGCAGGAATGGGGTACTGAAGTTGCATGATCATATTGAATGGTGATGCAGACTCGAAGGGCCGAATGGCCTACTCCTGCAACTATTTTCTATGTTTCTTCTTCATCCCTTTCACTCATTGTATTATTTATTGATCTAGCTCACAAAAAACTTTACATGCATGCACATTTCTTGTCCATCACATACTGTCTAATACTAAAATCTGTGTTGCAGTTTTAAAAGAAAAGTGTAAGGAAACAAAGTCATTTGCAATGTCCAATTTAAACTCTGGGAACTGAAAGTAAACTCCTACTGTGTTTACTTACCCAACAACACAAAAGCAAAATACTGCGGGTGCTGGAATCTGAAATATAACAGAAAATGCTAGAAATCTCAGCAGGTCTGTGGAGAGAAACAGAGTTAATGTTTCAGGTCTGTGACCCTTTGTCAGGACTGGAAAAGTTTGAGATGCAACATGCAGGGGCAGTGAAAGAGGGAGGGGAGGAAAGAACAAAAGGGAAGGTCTGTGATAGGGCGGAAGGCAGGAGTGATTTAAGAGACAAAAGGGATAATGGGCAAAAATGAGACAGTAATGGCACAAGTTAGGAAACAAAAGATGTGTCTAGATGGGGTGTGAACAGTGGAATCATCACCAGCTGCTGTGGGAAAGAGAGAAAAAGGAGGCTGAGTGTTTTTTGAAAAAAAAAGGAGGAAAGGGAAAAAAAATGGCAGAGGCGATGGTCTGAAATTGTTGAACTCGATGTTGAGTGCAGAAAGCTGTAATGTGCCTAAACGAAAAGTGGGTTGCGTTGAGCTTCATTGGAACAGTATAGAAACATAGAAAATAGGTGCAGGAGTAGGCCATTCGGCCCTTCTAGCCTGCACCGCCATTCAATGAGTTCATGGCTGAACATGCAACCTCAGTACCCCATTCCTGCTTTCTCACCATACCCCTTGATCCCCCTAGTAGTAACTCCTTTTTGAATATATTTAGTGAATTGGCCTCAACAACTTTCTGTGGTAGAGAATTCCACAGGTTCACCACTCTCTGGGTGAAGAAGTTTGTCCTTATCTCGGTCCTAAATGGCTTACCCCTTATCCTTAGACTGTGACCCCTGGTTCTGGACTTCCCCAACATTGGGAACATTCTTTCTGCATCTAACCTGTCTAAACCTGTCAGAATTTTAAACATTTCTATCAGGTCCCCTCTCATTCTTCTGAACTCCAGTGAATACAAGCTCAGTTGATCCAGTCTTTCTTGATAGGTCAGTCCCGCCATCCCGGGAATCAGTCTGGTGAACGTTCGCTGCACTCCCTCAATAGCAAGAATGTCCTTCCTCAGGTTAGGAGACCAAAACTGTACACAATACTCCAGGTGTGGCCTCATCAAGGCCCTGTACAACTGTAGCAACACCTCCCTGCCCCTGTACTCAAATCCCCTCGCTATGAAGGCCAACATGCCATTTGCTTTCTTAACCGCCTGCTGTACCTGCATGCCAACCTTCAATGACTGATGTACCATGACACCCAGGTCTCGTTGCACCTTCCCTTTTCCTAATCTGTCACCATTCAGATAATAGTCTGTCTCTCTGTTTTTACCACCAAAGTGGATAACCTCACATTTATCCACATTATACTTCATCTGCCATGCATTTGCCCACTCACCTAACCTATCCAAGTCGTTTTGCAGCCTCATAGCATCCTCCTCGCAGCTCACACTGCCACCCAACTTAGTGTCATCTGCAAATTTGGAGATACTACATTTAATCCCCTCATCTAAATCATTAATGTACAGTGTAAACAGCTGGGGCCCCAGCACAGAACCTTGCGGTACCCCACTAGTCACTGCCTGCCATTCTGAAAAGTCCCCATTTACTCCTACTCTTTGCTTCCTGTCTGACAACCAGTTCTCAATCCATGTCAGCACACTACCCCCAGTCCCATGTGCTTTAACTTTGCTCATTAATCTCTTGTGTGGAACCTTGTCGAAAGCCTTCTGAAAGTCCAAATATACCACATCAACTGGTTCTCCCTTGTCCACTCTACTGGAAACATCCTCAAAAAATTCCAGAAGATTTGTCAAGAATGATTTCCCTTTCACAAATCCATGCTGACTTGGACCTATCATGTCACCTCTTTCCAAATGCGCTGCTATGACATCCTTAACAATTGATTCCATCATTTTACCCACTACCGATGTCAGGCTGACCAGTCTATAATTCCCTGTTTTCTCTCCTTTTTTAAAAAGTGGGGTTACATTGGCTACCCTCCACTTGATAGGAACTGATCCAGAGTTAATGGAATGTTGGAAAATGACTGTCAATGCATCCGCTATTTCCAAGGCCACCTCCTTAAGTACTCTGGGATGCAGTCCATCATGCCCTGGGGATTTATCGGCCTTCAATCCCATCAATTTCCCCAACACAATTTCCCGACTAATAAGGACTTCCCTCAGCTCCTCCTCCTTACTAGACCCTCTGACTACTTTTATATCCGGAAGGTTGTTTTTGTCCTCCTCAGTGAATACCGAACCAAAGTACTTGTTCGATTGGTCCGCCATTTCTTTGTTCCCCGTTATGACTTCCCCTGATTCTGACTGCAGGGGACCTACATTTGTCTTTACTAACCTTTTTCTCTTTACATATCTATAGAAACTTTTGCAATCCGTCTTGATGTTCTCTTCAAGCTTCTTCTCGTACTCCATTTTCCCTGCCCTAATCAAACCCTTTGTCCTCCTCTGCTGAGTTCTAAATTTCTCCCAGTCCCCGGGTTCGCCGCTATTTCTGGCCAATTTGTATACCACTTCCTTGGCTTTAATGCTATCCCTGATTTCCCTTGATAGCCACGGTTGAGCCACCTTCCCTTTTTTATTTTTACGCCAGACAGGAATGTACAATTGTTGTAGTTCATCCATGCGGTCTCTAAATGTCTGCCATTGCCCATCCACAGTCAACCCCTTTAGTATCATTCGCCAGTCTATTCTAGCCAATTCACGTCTCATACCATCGAAGTTACCTTTCCCCAAGTTCAGGACCCTAGTCTTTGAATTAACTGTGTCACTCTCCACCTTAATAAAGAATTATGCCATATTATGGTCATTCTTCCCCAAGGGGCCTCGCACAACGAGATTGCTAATTAATCCTCTCTCATTACACAACACCCAGTCTAAGATGGCCTCCCCCCTAGTTGGTTCCTCGACATATTGGTCTAGAAAACCATCCCTTATACACTCCAGGAAATCCTCCTCCACCGTATTGCTTCCAGTTTGGTTAGCCCAATCTATGTGCATATTAAAGTCACCCATTATAACTGCTGCACCCTTATTGCATGCACCCCTAATTTTCTGTTTGATGCCCTCCCCAACATCACCACTACTGTTTGGAGGTCTGTACACAAGTCCCACTAACGTTTTTTGCCCTTTGGTGTTCTGCAGCTCTACCCATATAGATTCCACATCATCCAAGCTAATGTCCTTCCTAACTATTGCATTAATCTCCTCCTTAACCAGCAATGCTACCCCACCTCCTTTTCCTTTTATTCTATCCTTCCTGAATGTTGAATACCCCTGGATGTTGAGTTCCCAGCTCTGATCATCCTGGAGCCACATCTCTAATCCCAATCACATCATATTTGTTAACATCTATTTGCACAGTTAATTCATCCACTTTATTACGGATACTCCTTGCATTAAGACACAAAGCCTTCAGGCTTGTTTTTTTAACACCCTTTGTCCTTTTAGAATTTTGCTGTACAGTGGCCCTTTTTGTTCTTTGCCTTGGGTTTCTCTGCCCTCCACTTTTCCTCATCTCCTTTCTGTCTTTTGCTTTTGTCTCCTTTTTGTTTCCCTCCGTCTCCCTGCATTGGTTCCCATCCCCCTGCCATATTAGTTTAACTCCTCCCCAACAGCAGTAGCAAACACTCCCCCTAGGACATTGGTCCCGGTCCTGGCCAGTTGCAGACCGTCCGGTTTGTACTGGTCCCACCTCCCCCAGAACCGGTTCCAATGCCCCAGGAATTTGAATCCCTCCCTGCTGCACCACTGCTCAAGCCACGTATTCATCTGTGCTATCCTGCGATTCCTACTCTGACTAGCACGTGGCACTGGTAGCAATCCCGAGATTACTACTTTTGAGGTCCTACTTTTTAATTTAGCTCCTCGCTCCTTAAATTCGTTTCGTAGGACCTCATCCCTTTTTTTTTACCTATGTCGTTGGTACCAATGTGCACCACGACAACTGGCTGTTCTCCCTCCCTTTTTAGAATGTCCTGCACCCGCTCCGAGACATCCTTGACCCTTGCACCAGGGAGGCAACATACCATCCTGGAGTCTCGGTTGCGGCCGCAGAAACGCCTATCTATTCCCCTTACAATTGAATCTCCTATCACTATCGCTCCCCCACTCTTTTTCCTGCCCTCCTGTGCAACAGAGCCAGCCACGGTGCCATGAACTTGGCTGCTGCTGCCCTCCACTGATGAGTCATCCCCCTCAACAGTACTCAAAGCAGTGTATCTATTTTGTAGGGGGATGACCACAGGGGACCCCTGCACTGCCTTCCTTGCACTGCTCTTCCTGCTGGTCTTTCTTTCCCTATCTGGCTGTGGACCCTTTACCTGCGGTACGACCAACTCGCTACACGTGCTACTCACGTCATTCTCAGCATCGTGGATGCTCCAGAGTGAATCCACCCTCAGCTCCAACTCCGCAACACGGTCCGTAGGAGGCCGAGGATGGAGAGGTCGGAGTCGAGTGGAGTGAAGAATTAAAGTGACAGGCGACCGGGATGTTTACCACCAGTTAGACAGTTTAGTCATAAAGGGGCACACAGCAACACTTCAGCAGCAGAATATTGCATATATAGACTTGCATTTATATAGCGCCTTTCATGGCTACAGCACGTCCCAGAGCGCTTTACAGTCAATGAAGTACTTTTTTTTGACGTGTCGTCACTGTTGTAATATAGAAAATGTAATGTACATTGTGTTTTATATGACTAATCTTCATTGACATTACTCCAACTCACTGAGCTATATCCCACAAGAAATTGTCTCTTTCTATACAGCTGTTGAAGATTCTTCCCAAGTCGCAGAAAACTAAGAATAATGCAATAATTCTTTAGGTCACTGTTTAAGAATCATGTAGCAATAGCATTTTTTTGAGTGCTCATCAGGGTGCAGGATGTAAATACTAGTGATGAGGAAAATATTCTACGTTATACATTTGTACAAGTTTACAGAGTCTGGTTTACACTGTCCCACCAATGCACCCTCGCCCCAGGCCGACGACCTTTTCTACATCAGACAGACTTAATTGGTGTTTCTGATCGAAGCTAATTTAAGTCATGTGGACAATCCTGTACTGTGGGCTAATGCCATTTTTTATTCTATTGGGCCTCCACAAATCCATTTCATAGGTGTCACAGAGAATTTTGCCGAATTAGTTAGGCCTGGATTTGAACTGTTGGTTCCAGCAATTAAAGGACAATTTGTCTGCTACACTGTCTAGTCTGCAGTCCCCTTTTTTGTGGTTTTGACTTGATTGCAATCTTGCACACTCCTTACATTGGAAGGATCTTGCTGAGAACATAGAAAATAGGTGCAGGAGCAGGCCATTCGGCCCTTCGAGCCTGCACCACCATTCAATATGATCATGGCTGATTATGCAACTTCAGTACCCCATTCCTGTTTTCTCTTCATACCCCCTGATCCCTTTAGCCGTAAGGGCCACATCTAACTCCCTTTTGAATATATCTAACGAACTGGCCTCAACAACTTTTTGTGGTAGAGAATTCCACAGGTTCACAACTCTCTGGGTGAAGAAGTTTCTCCTCATCTCAGTCCTATATGGCTTACCCCTTATCCTTAGACTGTGACCCCTGGTTCTGGACTTTCCCAACATCAGGAACATTCTTCCTGCATCCAACCTGTCCAATCCCCTCAGAACAGCTTTCAGTTTCATTTTGTTTTTGCCACTCTGAGCGTTTTGAAATTTTTTTTGAATGTGTCTGTTGGAAATCAAAAAGAGAGGACTAAAACTTGCATCTTCCGGCCATTTCAGAAGACCAAGAATTAGAAAGAAAGAAAGACTTGGATTTGTATAACGCCTTTCACGACCACCGGACGTCACAAAGTGCTTTACAGCCAATGAAGTACTTTTGGAGTGTAGTCACTGCTGTAATGTGGGAAACACGGCAGCCAATTTGCGTGCAGCAAGCTCCCACAAACAGCAATGTAACAATGACTAGAAAATCTGTTTTTGTTATGTTGATTGAGGGATAAATATTGACCAGGACACTGGAGATAACTCCCTTTCTCTTCTTCGAAATAGTGCCATGGGATCTTTTACATCCACCTGAGAGAGCAGACGGGGCCTTGGTTTTGGAGTGTAGTCACTGTTTTATTGTGGAAATGAATTATGGCAGAATGAATTCCAGGATATTTTGTTTGCTAAGTGTAGTGTCCTTACACCTTACTATAGAATCACACGAGGCATGTACTGCAGACAAGGTCACTATGTGACCTGAACCTTTATTCCCAGGACCAAGAAGTGCCGACCCTGCGTGGGACCTCTCTTTATATACCTGGATGACCAGGTGAGGAGTGTCTCCCACAAGTTCACCCCCTGTGGTCAAGGTGTGCATTACTCAGGTGTATACAGTGTACAGTGTTGTTACATAAAGGTTACAGTTATGTGAAGGTTACAAACATGACATCACCTACCCCCAACGTCTTTGGGTCAAAGATTGAGTCTTTCAGGCAGTCGACGCTCTCGTGGAGCGCCGCAGTTGGGGTTCTGGTGGTTGGGCCTTGGCATGCGTCTCTGTTGCCTGAGGTGATTCCGGCCTGTCCGAGCTGGCCGCAGGGACTGTGCATGCTGGTGAATGTCATTGTTGCTTGTTCACTGGCAGTGGTGTGGGTAACATCTCATGATCTTCCTCCGTGTCCATGCTGAACCTTTTCTTTACTTGGTCCAGATGTTTGCGGCATATCTGCCCATTGTTAAGTCTGACCACTATGACCCTATCCCCCTCTTTGCCAATTACAGTGCCCTCAAGCCACTTGGGTCCCAAAGCATGATTGAGAACAAATACAGGGTCATCCATTTCTATGCATCTCCCCACTGAGTTGCGATCATGGCACTCGATTTGGGACTGGCGCTTGCACTCAACAATGTCTGACAGGGCTGGAGAAATGAGGGACTGCCGCGTTTTAAGCGTGCGTTTCATGAGTAGTTCCGCGGGTAGGACTCCCGTGAGCGAATGCGGGTGGGACCTATAGGCCAGCAGGAGGCGCGATAGGCGATACTGAAGGGAGGGTCCTTGAATCCTGAGCATGCCCTGTTTTATGATTTGAACCGCACGTTCCGCCTGGCCATTGGAAGCCGGCTTGAACGGTGCTGTCCTGACGTGTTTGATACCATTACCCGACATAAACTTCTGGAATTCATAGCTAGTGAAACACGGGCCATTGTCGCTAACCAGGATGTCCGGCAAGCCGTGGGTCGCAAAGACCGTACGCAGACTTTCCACAGTGGTGAATGTCGTGCACGAATTCAGTGTGATGCACTCGATCCATTTCAAGTATGCATCGACAACAATCAGGAACATTTTTCTCATGAACGGGCCCGCGTAGTCTACGTGAATACGGACCATGGCCTGGTGGGCCATGGCCACGGGCTGAGTGGAGCCTCCCTGGGGGCATTTCCCAGCTGGGCACACGTCGTGCACCTGCGAACCCAGTGTTCCAGGTCTGAGTCAATTCCCAGCCACCATGTGACCGGGCAATGGCCTTCATTAGCATGATGCCTGGGTGCTCGCTGTGGAGTTCCCTGATGAATGCTCCCCTTCCCTTCTGGGGCATGACTACCTGGCTGCCCCATAGCAGGCAGTCGACTTGGATGGAGAGCTCGTCCATCCGTCTGTGAAACGGCCTGACCTCCTCGGGACACGCTCCGTGTGCGGGTGCCCAATCTCCAGTCACAACACATTTCTTTATCAGGGATAGGAGGGGATCTCTGTTGGTCCAGATTTTGATCTGGCGGGCTGTGATGTGGGAACCTGCGGTGTCGAAAGCCTCAACGGCTATGACCATCTCCGCGCTTTGCTCCGACGCCCCCTCAGTGGTCGCCAGTGGAAGCCTGCTGAGCGCGTCAGCGCAATTTTCGGTGCCTGGCCGGTGCCGTATGTGTAGTCATACGCAGTCAGCGTGAAGGCCCACCGCTGTATGCGAGCTGACGCATTGGCATTGACAGCCTTGCTGTCGGACAACAGGGATGTTAATGGTTTGTGGTCTGTTTCTAACTCGAACCTTCTGCCGAAAAGATACTGGTGCATCTTTTACACCCCGTAGACACATGCGAGTGCTTCCTTTTCAACCATCCCATATCCCCGTTCTGCCTGGGAGAGCGACCAAGAGGCATAAGCCACAGGTTGGAGTTGGCCCTCATCATTACTCTGCTGCAACATGCACCCAACCCCATAGGATGATGCATCGCATGTCAAAACCAATTTCTTAGAGGTTGGACAAGGTCAACAGCTTGTTAGAACAAAGCAGATTCCGCGCCCGATTAAAAGCCCATTCTTGACAGTCCCTCCAAAAACCATTCACAACCATTCACAACCCTTACGCAGGAGCATGTGCAGCAGATCCAACAATGTGCTTAAGTTCGGCAGAAAGTTCCCGAAATAGTTCAATAGTCCCAGAAATGAAAGCAACTCTGATGTGTTGCTGGGCCTGGGCGCATGATGGATCTCCACCGTTTTGGATTCGGTAGGCCGGATCCCATCTGCGGCAACCCTCCTGCTCAAAAACTCGACGTCTGGGGCCAAAAACACACACTTGGACTTCTTTAGTCGCAAGCCTACCCGGTCCAGTTGGCGTAGCACCTCCTCCAGGTTGTGGAGGTGTTCCTCGGTGTCTCGACCCGTGATTAGAATGTCATCTTGGAATACGATTGTTCCAGGGATGGATTTAAGCAAGCTTTCCATGTTCCTCTGAAAGATAGCGGCCGCTGAACGAATGCCAAATGGACACCTGTTGTAAACGAATAGCCCCTTGTGCGTAGTGATGGTGGTCAGAAGCTTGGATTCTTCAGCCAGTTCCTGAGTCATGTAGGCCGAAGTGAGGTCCAACTTGGTGAACAGCTTGCCACCTGCCAGCGAGGCAAAAAGATCCTCCGCTCTCGGAAGCGGGTATTGGTCCTGTAGTGACACTCGGTTGATGGTGGCCTTGTAGTCGCCACAAATCCTGACCGAGCCATCCGCTTTAAGGTCAGGTACGATGGGGCTTGCCCAGTCACTGAATTCAACAGGCGAAATTATGTCCTCTCTTAGCAGCCTGTCCAACTCACTCTCAATTCTCTCACGCATCACATACGGCACGGCTCTGGCTTTGTGGTGCACTGGTCTGGCGTCCGGGGTGATGCGTATCACTACTTTGGAGCCCTTAAAGGTCCCGACACCTGGTTGAAAAAGTGGCTTGAATTCTGTAGGACCTGTGAGCATGAACTTCGCTCCACAGATGAAATGGTGTGCACATCCCCCCATTTCCAGTTCATCTCGGCTAACCAGCTCCTTCCCAAGAGCGCGGGACCCTTCCCCGGGACAATCAGAGTGGCAGCCGGTTCTCCGATCCATTGTGTGTGACCAACAAGTTTGCACTGTCTAGTACTGGGATGATCTCTCTGGTGTATGTCCATAACTGCGTGTTAATGCGTTCCAGTTTGGGCCTGTTAGCTATGAGTGGCCATAGTTTTTCAAATTGTTGGGCACTCATAAGTGACTGGCTGGCTCCTGTGTCCAGCTCCATGCGTACCGGGATGCCATTTAATAGAACTTTCATCATCATAGGTGACGTTTTGGTGTACGAGCTGTGGACGTCTGCCACATGAACCCGCTGGACTTCAGCGTCCATAGCATTGCTCCAAGCATCACCCTGCCTTGCAGACCCCTCGTCTGGTTCCTCTGCCTCGTAAACTAGCCTCGCTACAGGCTTTCTGCACATTGTGGTCAGATGTCCACTGAAGTTACAGTTTCTACAGATAAATTGGTGAAACCTACAGGTTTTTGCAGCATGTCTGCCACTGCACCCCCAGCATGAGCTGAGATTGTTGTGAACAAAGAAACTGTTAACTGGCATTCCTCTGCCTCTTTGATTACTTCTGAGCACTCTGTTGTTGAGTGTCAATGGTCCCATCCCAGGATGCATTGTCCCTTGTGATGGCGTGAATTGCCGATCCCCCTGCCATTGTCTCTTGCTAACCCATCCTAGAGCTTGTTGCTGCTGCGGTGTCGAATTGTGCTTGCCTGCCTGCGGGGTTCTGTGTCTCATTTACAATCCCTGGTCCATCGCCACGTTGGGACCAGGCCTGCGCACGTAAGTTATCTTGATCTCCTCTTCCCCTGCCATGAAGGTCTGAGCTATCAGCATTGCCCTTTCCAAAGTCAAGTCCTTGGTCTCAATAAGCTTCCTGAAAATCCCAGCATGACCAATTCCCTCAATGAAGAAATCCCTTAACATCTCCCCCCCCCTGCAGGCGTCTGTGAACTTAGAGGCTGGCCAAACGCCGAAGGTCCGCAACAAAGTCCGATATGCTTTGTCTCTCCTGACACCGGTGTGTATAGAACTGGTGCCGGGCCATGTGTATACTGCTTGCCGGTTTGAGGTGCTCACCAATCAGAGTGCTGAGCTCTTCAAAGGACTTGTCCGCCAGCTTCTCGGGTGCGAGCAGGTCTTTCATCAGCGCATACGTCTTGGATCCACAGCGGTCAGTAGATGCGCCCTCCGTTTGCCAGCCGCTTCCTCTCCCAGCCAGTCCTTCGTGACAAAGCTCTGCTGGAGCCTCTCAACGAAATCGTCCCAGTCCTCACCAACACAGTACCGTTCATCTGTGCTACCGGTGGCCATCCTCGTGGGTCATTGATTCCCGTTTCTCATCGCCAAATGTAGTGTCCTTACACCTTACTATAGAATCACATGAGGCATGTACTGCAAACAAGGTCACTACGTGACCTGAACCTTTATTCCCAGGACCAAGAAGTGATGACCCTGCGTGGGACCTCCCTTTATATACCTGGATGACCAGGTGAGGAGTGTCTCCCACAAGTTCACCACCTGTGGTCAAGGTGTGCATTACTCAGGTGTATACAGTGTACAGTGTTGTTACATAAAGGTTACAGTTATGTGAAGGTTACAAACATGATACTAAGAGTAATAGGGAGAACACTGAATACTTGAATTAGAAATTCAATGTATGTTAGTGAATAAGAAATGGGTTGGTACGTTATATCTTGCTTAAAGCATGTGCACAAAGGTCACATTGCACCTAAAAACTGGCCTCTTTTTAAAAAAATAGTTCCCTGGCCTATTGTGTGCAGAACCGGTGTTTACTTTAAATTAAGCTGATGTTAATGCCAGTTTTATACCATTGCTGATTTGGACAGGTATCTGTATCTCTTCCACCATGAAAGGCAGATTCTCTGTCCCCATCATTCACTTCTGCACTGCCATTGCCTCTGTCTTGTTTCGTGTTAATGCCATTTTATTTGTAGTTTGCCATGCAGATATGCGCAACTTCCGAGTTGTCCATGATTAGAGAATTATTCTTCAAGATTTGTACAACTGGAGAAACAGCACTCAGTCCAGTCATGCGGATTTGAACTCTGAGCCCAGCTTACACTCTCCGCATGGAATATCCTGTGACCGCTCACCGAGTTTTATTATATTTGCAGGTTTTACAAAACAATGCAAAGTACCAGGTGGTCCCAAAGAAGCTCACTATCGGCAAGCGTTTAGCCCAGTGCCTTCACCCAGCACTGCCCAGTGGCGTTCACCGAAAGGCCCTCGAAACCTATGAGATCATATTTAAAATCATTGGCTCTAAAAGGCTGGCCAAGGATCTCTTCCTGTACAGGTGGGCTATATGTTCATTATCCTTTCTATGAAAAAGGGAGTTGCATGTTTGAAAGCTCTGAAATGTATGAATAATTATGGGCAATGTGTCACCATAATATCCAAAATATTGAGCAAGTAATTTGACTAAAGCCTGCGTGCAACATTGTTGCCTCTGGGTACGATGG
The DNA here is from genome assembly GCF_044704955.1 of Pristiophorus japonicus. Classification (NCBI taxonomy): domain Eukaryota; kingdom Metazoa; phylum Chordata; class Chondrichthyes; family Pristiophoridae; genus Pristiophorus; species Pristiophorus japonicus. Next base: position 161,043,100 of record NC_091985.1, read on the forward strand.
TTTTGTGAAAGTTGAATATTTTAACACTGCCTACCATACAATTTGTACAAATAATACTAAATGTTGACTCATTTTTAAAAATAACAATAGTGAATATGGTGGTGCAGTGTTTATGGTGCTACACTAACAAACCAGTACTGTACATGGCATATTGTGGGCTGGTACCAGAAAACATGATTGTAAAAGCTACCACTGTGTCATTAAAAAGCCAGTGTCCTTCGAGGAAGGGAACCTGCTTTCACTACCCAGTCTGGCTGACGTATGATTCCTTGCTTGCAAACAATTCCTATCAAGAGAAAGGTTCACCCCCTTCTCCAGGCAACCTAGTGATGGGCAATAAATGCAACCTTGACCTCACCGCCCACATCATGCGTTCAATGGGACGTATGAGGTGCGCATGCGCCCGTAGGGGCTGCACAAGTTCCGGGTTTTGGGAAGTGAAGCACATGCGCTAACACCCAGAACTTGCAATCTGTCAAGAATCTTCTTGACAGATCGCACGCATCCCTGGGAAAAGCGCCACCGCGGGCGAAGAGTTGGGCTATCTGTCCAACTTCTGCCCAGCGAATGCCCGTGAAATTCTTACGCATGCGTAAGACTTTTGAAGGACAGAAAAATAATTTTTTTCAATAATGCATACATTTAAAAACCTGTGAAATAAGGTAAGCTTATTTTTAGACTCTTAAAATATGTAAACTTATTTTCCAAAAATTTAACTTTTTGTTTAGAATATTTAATTACATGCCATTTACATAGAAACATAGAAAATAGGTGCAGGAGTAGGCCATTCGGCCCATCGAGCCTGCACCACCATTCAATATGATCGTGGCTGATCATGCAACTTCAGTACCCCATTCCTGCTTTCTCTCCATACCCCTTGATTCCTCTAGCCGTAAGGGTCATATTTAACACTCTCGAATATATCCAATGAACTGGCATCAACAACTCTCTGTGATAGGGAATTCCACAGGTTAACAACTGAGTGAAGAAGTTTCTCCTCATCTCAGTCCTAAATGGCTTACCCCTTATCCTTAGACTATGTCCCCTGGTTCTGGACTTCCCCAACATCGGGAACATTGTTCCTTCATCTAACCTGTCCAGTCCCGTCAGAATCTTGTAAGTTTCTATGAGATCCCCTCTCATCCTTCTAAACTCCAGTGTATAATGTCCCAGTTGATCCAGTCTCTCCTCATATGTCAGTCCCACCATCCCGGGAATCAGTCTGGTGAATCTTTGCTGCACTCCCTCAATAGCAAGAGTGTCCTTTCTCAGATTAGGAGACCAAAGCTGAACCCAATATTCCAGGTGAGGCCTCACCAAGGCCCTGTACAACTGCAGTAAGACCTCCCTGCTCCTATACTCAAATCCCCTAGCTATGAAGGCCAACATACCATTTGCCGCCTTCACCGCCTGCTGTACCTGCATGCCAACTTTTAATGACTGAATAACCATGACCCCCAGGTCTCATTGCCTTTCCTAATCTGCCATTCAGATAATATTCTGCCTTCATGTTTTTGCCCCCAAAGTGGATAATCTCACATTTATTCACATTATACTGCATCTGCCATTCATTTGCACGCTCACCTAACCTGTCCAAGTCACCCTGCAGCCTTTTAGCGTCCTCCTCACAGCTCACACTGCCACCCAGTTTAGTGTCATCTGTAAACTTGGAGATATTACACTTAATTCCTTCATCTAAATCATTACTGTATATTGTAAATAGCTGGGGTCCCAGCACTGAGCCACCCCACTAGTCACTGCCTGCCATTCTGAAAAGAATCCGTTTATCCCGATTCTCTGCTTCCTGTCTGCCAACCAGTTCTCTATCCACATCAGTACATTACCCCCAATACCATGTGCTTTGATTTTGCACACCAATCTCTTGTGTGGGACCTTGTCAAAAGGCTTTTGAAAGTCAAAATACACCATATCCACTGGTTCTCCCTTGTCCACTCTACTAGTTATATCCTCAAAAAAATTCCAGAAGATTTGTCGAGCATGATTTCCCTTTCATAAATCCATGCTGACTTGGACCGATCCTGTCACTGCTTTCCAAATGTGCTATTTCATCTTTAATAATTGATTCCAACATTTTCCCCACTACTGATGTCAGGCTAACCGGTCTATAATTACCCGTTTTCTCTCTCCCTCCTTTTTTAAACAGTGCTGTTACATTAGCTACCCTCCAGTCCATAGGAACTGATCCAGAGTCGATAGACTGTTGGAAAATGATCACCAATGCATCCACTATTTCTGTGGCCACTTCCTTAAGTATTCTGGGATGCAGACTATCAGACCCCGGGGATTTATCAGCCTTCAATCCCATCAATTTCCCTAACACAATTTCCTGCTTTATAAGGATATCCTTCAGTTCTTCCTCCTCACTAGACCCTCGGTCCCCTAGTATTTCCGGAAAGTTATTTGTGTCTTCCTTCGTGAAAACAGAACCAAGGTATTTGTTTAACTGGTCCGCCATTTCTTTGTTCCCCATTATAAATTCACCTGAATCTGACTGCAAGGGACCTACGTTTGTTTTCACTAATCTTTTTCTCTTCTCATATCTATAGAAGCTTTTGCAGTCGGGTTTTATGTTCCAGCAAGCTTCCTCTCATACTCTATTTTCCCCCTCCTAATTAAACCCTTTGTCCTCCTCTGCTGTATTACAAAATTCTCCCAGTCCTCAGGTTTGCTGCTTTTTCTGGCCAATTTATATGCCTCTTCCTTGGATTTAACACTATCCTTAATTTCCCTTGTTAGCCACGGTTGAGCTACTTTCCCCGTTTTATTTTTACTCCAGACAGGGATGTACAATTGTTGAAGTTCATCCATGTGATCTTTAAATGTTTGCCATTGTCTATCCACTGTCAACCCTTTAAGTATCACTTGCCAGTCTATTCTAGCCAATTCACGTCTCATACCATCAAAGTTACCTTTCCCCAAGTTCAGGACCCTAGTCTTTGAATTAACTGTGTCACTCTCCACCTTAATAAAGAATTCTACCATATTATGGTCACTTTTCTCCAAGGGGCCTCGCACAACAAAATTGTTAATTAGTCCTTTCTCATTACACATCATCCAGTCTAGGATGGCCAGCCCTCTAGTTGGTTCCTCAACATATTGGTCTAGAAAACCAGGCCTAATACACTCCAGGAAATCCTCCTCCACCGCATTGCCACCACTTTGGTTAGCCAGTCAATATGTAGATTAAAGTTGCCCATGATAACTGCTGTACCTTTATTGCACGCATCCCTAATTTCTTGCTTGATGCTGTCCCCATCCTCATTACTATTGTTTGGTGGTCTGTACACAACTCCCACTAGCGTTTTCTGCCCTTTGGTATTCCGTAGCTCCACCCATACAGATTCCACACCATCCAAGCTAATGTCCTTCCTTACTTTTGCATTAATTTCCTCTTTAACCAGCAACGCAACCCCACCTCCTTTTCCTTTCTGTCTATCCTTCCTAAATGTTGAATAACCCTGGATGTTGAGTTCCCAGCGTTGGTCACTCTGGAGCCATGTCTCCGGGATGCCAATCACATCGTATCCGTTAACTGCTATTTGCGCAGTTAATTCATCCACCTTATTCCGAATACTCCTCGCATTGAGGCACAGAGCCTTCAGGCTTGTCTTTTTAACACCTTTTGCCCCTTTAGCATTTTGCTGCAATATGGCCCTTTTTGCTTTTTGCCTTGGGTTTCTCTGCCCTCCACTTTTACTTTTCTTTCTATCTTTTGCTTCTGCCCCCATTCTACTTCCCTCTGTCTCCCTGCATAGGTTCCCATCCCCTGCCATATTAGTTTAACCCCTCCTCAACAGCACTAGCAAACACTTCCCCTAGGACATTGGTTCCGGTCCTGCCCAGGTGCAGACTGTCCGGTTTGTACTGGTCCCACCTTCCCCAGAACCGGTTCCAATGTCCCAGGAATTTGAATTCATTTTAACTGTGATGTTTAAAAAATATATATATTTTATGTGTGTTTTTTGGGGTATTCCCATTTGTACTTATGGGAGTTCCGTACATACGGAGTATGAATAGGGATTCCCTTCTTTCATTGGTTGGGCCGGCCCATGTGATGTGTGTGAACCACCTGTGCCCCTCGCAGGCCTAGGTGAGGCCCAGAATCGCGAGTCTCCGAACCTCTGGGACCACCGGATAAGCATGTAGGATTTTTCAGGTCGAAGGCATCTGTTCGCGGGAAGCTTCCGACCTCAATTTCTGCGCAAATGTAATTTGCTGGGCGTAGATAGATTTTTCAGTTGCGGATACCTGCCACCAGGAAGTGTCCATGTGCGGATGCTAACTGAACATTCTGGCTCGGCTGTGATGCCATCCACAGTGAAAGAACCTGTTGGCCCTCAGTTTCTCGGCTGAAGCACAGGAGGGCTGCTGGTGGCAGTAAAACTATATTTTCAGCAGGAGTTGGTGCCTTCAGGAGAGGAGGAGAGAAACTGATTCTTAACAGCCCTGAATGTTTGGAATTATTTTATTCTTTCCTCAGTTCTGGCCTTTTCCCTCTTCTTGCCAATGCGGCCATGTCTGTCAAACCTGCGCTACTGAGCTTGTATGAAGTCTACTTCTTGCCTCTGGGTAAAACTCTGAAGCCAGGACTGCAAGGGCTGTTGACTGGGACGTTACCCGGCCTGGAAGAAGGCTCTGAGTACTATGACAGGTGAGTAGGCAATTGTTTGCTGCATGCATGAATAGAGGAGGGTGAGGGGAGACCTGATTGAGGTGTATAAAATTATGAAGGGCCTGGATAGAGTGGATAGGAAGGACCTGTTTCTCTTGGTAGAGTGGTTAACAACCAGGGGGAATAGATTTAAGATAATCGGGGGAGGTTTAGAGGGAATTTGAGGGGAAATTTCTTCACCCAGAGGGTGGTGGGGGTCTGGAACTCACTACCTGAAATGGTGGTAGAAGCAGAAACCCTCACCACATTTAAAAAGTACTTGGATGTGCATTTGAAGTGCCGCAATGCTATGGACTAAGAGCTGGAAAGTGGGATTAGGCTGGGTAACACTTGCTGGCTGGCATGGACACAATGGGCTAAAATGGCCTCTTTCCGTGCTGTAAACTTGTATAATTCTATGAGGCCAATCTCAGTACTCAAAAAAAAAGGATCTTCAGACAAACAAACAAAGAATTAGCAGCCAGGTACCAAACAGAACCAACCAAATCTCCCCTGTATCCCTTTCTGGCTATTGCTCCAAAACTCTGTCCATAAGATACGGACCAATTCGGCTCGCTTAGTTGCAATCCATTGAATTCCTAGAAAGTGACATGAACAAAAGGGTATGGTCACTGTTGATGAATAAAATTGTCGAAAAGGGACATAGACCGATGCTTTGTGTATTATAAGTTTATTTGAATGGCCTTTCTTTATATATAGGGCAAACACATTGCTGGAGAAAGTTGCGGCTGCAGTGGAGCAGTCTGCATTTTACAGTGCTCTCTGGGGGAGTGTACTGACCAGCCCTGCTGTGCGGTTACCTGGAATCACCTTTGTACTCTCTCATCTGAACCGGAAGCTTTCAATGGAGGACCAACTCTATATTATTGGCAGTGACATCGAGCTGATGGTGCGGACACTTTCATACATTACTCTGTAGATCCTTATCTGCATAAATCAGTAAGATATAAAATATTGAATGAAGTTTGAAAGCTGTGGTTGGAATATTTAGCTTCATAAGAAACAGGAGCAGGAGTAGGCTATTTGACCCCTCGAGCCTGCTCCGCCATTTAATAAGATCATGGCTGATTTGATCATGGACTCAGCTCCACTTCCCTGCCCGCTCCCCATAACCCTTTATTTCCTAATCGCTCAAAAATCTGTCTATCTCCGCCTTAAATATATTCAATGACCCAGCTTCCACAGCTCTCTCGGGCAGAGAATTCCATAGATTTACAACCCTCTGAGAGAAGAAATTCTACCTCATCTCAGTTTTAAATGGGCGGCCCCTTATTCTGAATCTATGCCCCCTAGTTTTAGTTTCCCCTCTGAGTGGAAATACCCTCTGCATTCACCTTGTTGAGCCCCCTCATCTTATATGTTTCGGTAAGATCACCTCTCATTCTTCTGAACTCCAATGAGTACATGCCCAACCTGCTCAACCTATCCTCATAAGTCAACTCCCTCATCTCTGGAATCAACCTAGTGAAACTTCTCTGAACAACCTCCAATGCAAGTATATCCTTCCTTAAATACGGAGACCAAAACTGCACACAGTACTCCAGGTGTGGCCTCACCAATACCCTGTACAGATGTAGCAGGACTTCTCTGCTTTTATACTCTATCCCCCTTGCAATAAATGACAACATTCCATTTTCCTTCCTGATCACTTGCTGCACCTGCATACTAACGTTTTGTGTTTCATGCACAAGGACCCCAGGTCCCTCTGTACTGAAGCACTTTGCAATTATTCTCCATTTAAATTATAATCTGCTTTTCTATTTTTTTTCTGCCAAAGTGGATAACCTCACATTTTCTCACATTATACTCCCATCTGCCAAATTTTTTCCCAAACACTTAGCCTGGCTATATCCCTTTGCAGATTTTTTGTGTCTTCTTCACAATTTGCTTTCCCACCCATCTTTGTATCAGCAGCAAACTTGGCTACATTACACTTGGTCCCTTCGTACAAGTCATTAATATAGATTGTAAATAGTTGAGGCCCCAGCACCGATCCCTGATGCACACCACTAGTTACTGTTTGTCAACCGGAAAATGACCCGTTTATCCCGACTCTGTTTTCTGTCAGTTAGCCAATCCTCTATCCATGCTAATATATTACCCCCAACGCAGCGAACTTTTATCTTATGCAATAACCTTTTATGTGGCATCTTATGGAATGCCTTCTGGAAATCCAAATACACCACATCCACTGGTTTTCCCCCTTATCCACCCTGCTCGTTACATCCTCAAAGAACTCCAGCAAATTTGTCAAACATGATTTTCTTTTCATTAAACCATGCTGACTCTGCTTGATTGAATTATACTTTTCCAAATGTCCTGCTACTGCTTCCTTAATAATGGACTCCAGCACATTCCCAACAACAAATGTTAGGTCGATAGTTTCCTGCTTTTTGTCTGCATCCTTTTTTAAATAGGGGCGTTACATTTGCCGTTTTCTAATCCACTGGGACCTCCCCAGAATTCAGGAAATTTTGGTAGATTACAACCAGTGCATCCACTATTTCTGCAGCCACTTCTTTTAGGACCCTAGGATGCAAGCCATCAGGTCCAGGGGACTTATCCGCCTTTTGTCCCATTATTTTACCGAGTACTACTTCTTTATGAATAGTGATTGAATTAAGTTCCTCCCTCCCTATAACCCCTTGAGTATCCACTATTGGGATGTTTTTAGTGTCTTCTACCATGAAGACCGATACAAAATATTTGTTCAAAGTCTCTGCCATTTCCCTATTCCCCATTATTAATTCCCCAGTCCCATCCTCTAGGGGATCAACATTTACTTTAGCCACTCATTTCCTTTTTATCCACCTGTAGAAACTCTTACTATCTGATTTTATATTTCGTGCTTGTTTGCTTTCATAAGCTATCTTCCCTCTCATTTTTTTAGTCGTTCTTTGCTGGCTTTTAAAAGTTTCCCATTCCTCTGGTCTCCCACTAGTCTTGGCCACATTGTAGGCACATGTTTTCAATTTGATACCATCCCTTATTTCCTTAGTTAGCCACGGATGGTTATCCCTACCCTTACAGTAATTCCTTCTTATTGGAATATATTTTTGTTGCGAGTTCTGAAATATCTCCTTAAATGTCTGCCACTGCTCATCAACCGTCCCATACTTTAATCTATTTTCTCAGTCCACTTTAGCCAACTCTGCCTTCATACCTTTGTAGTATCCTTTATTTAAGCTTAAGGCATTGGTTTGAGATCCAACTTTCTCACCCTCCAACTGAATTTGAAATTCCACCATGTTATGGTCACTCATTCCTAAAGGATCCTTTACTATGAGATTGTTTATTAATCCTGTCTTGTTACACAGTTCCAGATCTAAGATAGCCTGCTCTCTGGTTGGTTCCGCAACGTACTGTTCAAGGAAACTATCCTGGATACACTATGACCTCCTCCTCAAGGCTACCCTGGCCAATTTGCTTTGTCCAATCAATGTGGAGGTTAAAATCTCCCATGATTATTGCCGTTACTTTTTTTTACAAGCCTCCATTATTTCTTGATTTATACTCCATCCAACAGTGTAGCTACTGTTAGGGGGGGTCTATAGACTACGGCTATCAGTGACTTCTTCCCCTTATTATTCCTTATCTCTACTAAAACTGATTCAACATCTTGATCTTCTGAGCCAGTATCATTTCTCACTAACGCACTGATCTCATCCTTTATTAACAGAGCTACCCCACCTCCTTTTCCTTTCTGTCTGTCCTTCCGAATTCTTAAATGCCTTTGAATATTTAGTTCCCAGCCTTGGTCACCTTGCAATCACGTCTCTGGCTATCAGATCATACTCATTTGTATCTTTGTGCCGTCAACTCATCTAGTTTGTTACGAATGCTGCGTGCATTCAGATAAAGAGCTTTAAAAAAACATTTTTTAACTTTTTTTTTCCTGCTTTGACCCCACTTTCTGATTCACCTTTATGTTTATACATTCTGTCCCTTCCTGTCACGCTCTGGTTATCATTTCCCCCAGTGCTACCCTGCTCTATTGCCTTCTCCTTATTCTTTGACTTTTTACATTTTCGTTCACCTGAACCCTCTCCCCCTCCCCCCCCCCCCCCCCCCCCCACTAATTAGTTTAAAGCCCTCTCTACAGCCCTAGTTACTTGATTCGCCAGGACACTAGTTCCAGCACGATTCAAGTGAAGCCTGTCCCGATGGAACAGCTCCCTCTTACCCCTGAACCAAAACCCCTTTCTCCCACACTAGTCTTTGAGCCACGTGTTTAACTCTCTGATCTTATTTACCCTATGCAAATTTGCTCGTGGCTCGGGTAGTAATCCAGAGATTATTACCTTTGTGGTTCTGCTTTTTAATTTGGCCCCTAACTGCTCATACTCCCTCAGCAGAACCTTTTTGTTTGTCCTACCTATGTCGTTGGTACCCACGTGGACCATGACAACTGGATCTTCCCCCTCCCACTCCAAATTCCTCTCCATGTCCTTAACCCTGGCACCAGGCAGGCAACACAGCCTTCGGGACTCATGCTCTCGCTGCAGAGAACCGTATCTATCCCCCTAACGATACTGTCCCCTACCACTACAACGTTTCTTTTTACTCCCCCCACTTGAATGGCCCCCTGTACCACAGTGCTGTGGTCAGTTTGCTCATCCTCCCTGCAGTCCCTGCTCTCGTCCACACACGGAGTAAGAGCCTCGAACCTGTTGACAAGAGCAAAGGCTGAGGCTGCTCCATCACTGCATCCTGAGTCCCCATACCTGCCTCACTCGTAGTCACACCCTGCTGTATCTGACCACGGACTAAATTTGAATGAATTAACCGAAGCGGTGTGACTGCCTCCTGGAACACAGTGTCCAGGTAACTCTCCCCCTCCCTGACGTGTCACAGTGTCTGCAGCTCGGACTCCAGCTCATCAGCATGGAGCCAAAGTTCCTCGAGCTGCAGACACTTGCTGCAGATGTGGTCGCTGTGGACCTCAATGGAGTCAACCAGCTCTCGCATGCAACAGCAGTGATACATCGCCTGCCCTGCCATCCCTAATATATTTAATTAACTTTGTTTTCAAGTTTGGTTTTTAATCCTAGCTCTTAATTCAAACCAATGTCCCAGAAAAGAGAGAAAAACTCAACAACCAATCACTTCCCTTGATCAGATAGATCAAGACAAGTATTTGATGTAATATTGCTTAAAATGTGTGTCATGAAATCTTTTGAAATCTCTTGTGTAAAACCTGTGCAATTATAGCGGATAAATAGGTCTCTCTGAATTGGATTAACATTCTTATCACTTTTGTCTGAATTTATGAGTGCAACTTATGAGTGACTAAGTCCTATGTGAGTTAAACTGCCTTTATTCTGATGAGCATTGCTTATTGAGTAATGGGGCTTGTTGTAGAATCATAGACTAATACACCATGGAAGGAGGCCATTGTTCCTGTGCCAGGTTTCTGAAAGAGCTATCCAATTAGTCGCACTCCCCCGCTCTTTCCTCATAGCTCTGCAATCATTCCTTTTCAAATATATATCCAATTCCCTTTTGAAAATTGCTATTGAATCTGCTTCCACCACCCTTTCAAGCAGTGCATTCCAGATCGCAGCAACTCCCGGAGTGAAAAAAATTCTCTTCATTTCCCGCTGGCTTGTGTGTTCTCTAGTTACTGACCTTCCTGCCACTGGAAACAGTTTCTCCCGATCTACTCTGTCAAAACCCTTCATCATTTTGAACACTTCTATTAAATCCCCCCCTTAACCTTTTGTCCCAAGGAGAACAATCCCAGCTTCTCCAGTCTCTCCACATAATTGAATTCTCTCATCCCTGGTCCCATTCCAGTAAATCTCCCGGTACTATCTATCGGGATGCAGATATTTCAGTGATTCATGGAATCTGGACAGTCGCCAGCCAAAGCAAGTCGCTCGATGTCAATCAGTCAAAGCTACCTTTAATGATTTAACATCGGACACGACATTAAAACAATTTACACAAGCATAAAGACAGGATCAAGTAATATGTACAACCTTTAAAGCAAGGAGTTCAGCATCAAGGCAGCAGAGTGATCAGCTCTCGCATGGCACTTGACTATTGTTCTGGTGAGAGACCCTCCTTTAGGGGGAGCTCCATTAGGCTTCCATCAGCTGCAGTACTGGTCCGGCCCTAATGTCTCATTCTTGTATGGTTCTTGCAACTTGGGGTGTGAGTAAAAGTTTTGTCCCATTTTTGTACAATCACCCCTCTGTTGCCAGAGCTCAATAGTGAACAGGCCTCAGTGATGGGCAGTTGTCTGTTTGTATTCAGCTCCTCTGTGATAAAACCAGATGCAATTATCTCACTCGGTGTTATGGACGATTGGAATGTGGAGCCTCCATCTTCCCTGGGTGCAGACCCACTCGAGGCCTTGGGTCCTGTCTTTTCCAAATGCCTGACCATTTGATCCTGTGGGATTTCCTCCTTTCTTCCTTACCAGTTCATTTTGCAAACCAGAGGCCTGCTAGTATCAAAGCTTCTTTAGTACTATGTTGCTGTCTATGCAGTTTTAACTCGATGTCCAAAATGGATTATTCATTCTCCTGCTGGTAAATGGTAAATCACACTGTGCAATTATAGGTACCAAAGCACAATGGGATGTCATTACAGTGTAGTAGAGTTGATACTAAAGAAAAATGTGATTGATGTCATAGTGCAGGAGGAGAGGTACTGAGGACAAAGGCGGGGGTGATATCATTGCAGGAGGAGTGATACTGAGGGCAAAGGGAGGGGTGATAGTGCAGGAGGAGAGGTACTGAGTGCAATGGGGGGGGGGATGATAGTGCAGGAGGAGTGGTACTGAGGGCAAAGGGGGGAGGGTGATCATGCAGGAGGAGAGGTACTGAGTGCAATGGGGGGGAGGGGGTGATATTGGTGCAGGAGGAGCAGTACTGAGGGCAATGGGGGGGAATGATAGTGCAGGAGGAGAGGTACTGAGTGCAATGGGGGGGGGGTGATGATGCAGGAGGAGCGGTACTGAGGGCAATGGGGGGGTGGGGGTGATATCAGTGCAGGAGAAGCGGTACTGGGGGCAATGGGGTGGGGGATGATATCACAATGCCTCATGATATTGTTCACTTCTTTCTAATGTTGTTACAAAAATAAATCGATGTCTGGTACCAAAAGTGCACAATTACAGAACAATTTGGCCTTCCTTTCTGTTGATATAAAGTCGGAAGCACAAGTTGACCAAATGTCTTGAAACTTTTTGCATAATATTATTGTCCAAAAATAACCTTATTGGACCAAAAATTGCCGTCAGAGACTTCCTGCAGTAGGACACCTCCGGCCGAAATTTATTTTACTTGCGGTCCGAGGCCCTCATTCACAGTCCAGCGTTTGGGCTCTCACATCCTAGGAACGCAAGCGCAACCACGTGGGCCTGGATCATGTGAGTCTGGACCACCAATAAACATCAAGTATTATCATTTGTATGAGCTCCCATTACTATCAATGAGAATAACCCCAAAACACAGAAACTCAACACAATAATTTTTTTTTAAAACTCACATATTTAAAATTAATTGAAATTGAATTTAATTAAATGTTTTAGACAAAAATTCATTTTTTTGAATTAAAAAAAATGTTTTAATAAGAGTAAAAATAAACTTGCCTTACTGGTCAGGGTTTTTAATGTAAAAATTAGTGATAAAATTTAAAATTTTTTACAAATTGAAAACTCTTCTGGTAAAAGTAGGCTATATGTCTGCTTTTACCAGGTGTCAGAGTTTGAAGGACTTTCGATGGGCAAATAGCCCAGATCTCTGCGCACAAATGTCCTTCTCCTGGGGGTGCTTGCGATCTGTGTCAAAAGACATTTTGATAGATCTCAAATGCTGGTTCTCAGCACATGCGCATCGCATCCCGAGAACCAGCATTTGCGAGGCCCCGTCGGGTGCATGCGCACGTCGTACACATCCGTAGAGGCTGCAATTTATGGCTATTAATGACTCCAGCAGTAATATTTTAGGTACTGGGTGATATCAAATAATTTGTAATGAATGAGGATTTTTATGATAAACCAATGCATAAAGCCTGGACTGTAATGATATTTTAATAGATGATCAGATTTGTATGACTGGTGTTAACGAGTACTAAAAGTAGTTGCCAGCCTAAACTGTTAAACTTCTGCCTTGAACAATTCTAAATTCGGCGAATTAATCATTCTGTTTAGAGGTACTTAACCATACTTAGTTAGATTTAGCAGGAATACTTTAAAGCTAATGGGCTCAATTTTCCCCAGTTATCTGCGCCGTTTTTTTGGAGTAAATTAAAATCTCCAAGTTTCCCCAAAGTTTCTGCGCCAGAGTAACTCAGTTAGTTATGATGTTTTTAAGTTTGATATTTTTTGCGTCCTAGGTGGCGTAACCTGATGCCTGTGCCAGTTTTTCACATTTTCCCCAGGATGGCATATGTGACCACTCCCAAAAAACCTTCTGGGCACTTAAGAAAAAGCAACGCACATTAAAAAATCAGCGCAGAAAGACGCCATTGTTTTTAGGCAAAGTTTTGGAGGGAGTCCAGAAGGCAAAGAATATGCATCACGAAGCTTAATTGTTTCAAAGTCAAAAGGGAGAAAATGGAAGTCGAATGAAATTCTTTAATTTTTGATTTTTTTTCAATGTACCATCATTATCATCATAGGCAGTCCCTCGAAATTGAGGAAGACTTGCTTCCACTCTAAAAGTGAGTTCTCGGGTGACTGTACAGTCCAATACGGGAATTAGAGACAATGATTGAAGGAAAGGGTGGGTGGGGAGTTTGGTTTGCCGCATGCTCCTTCCGCTGCCTGCACTTGATTTCTGCATGCTCTCGATGACAAGACTAGTGCTCAACGCCCTCTTGGAGCGGTCTTGGGCCAGGAATTCCCAGATGCCGGTAGGGATGTTGCACTTTATCAAAGAGGCTTTGAGGGTGTCCTTGAAATGTTTCCTCTGCCCACCTGGGACTCACTTGCCATGTAGGAGTTTCAAGTTTGTCAAAGTACCACGTCACCACTGAACGCCTCCTCACCGGGTCTGAGCGTCGGCCAGCAGAATCGCTCCCTTGCCCGGGCTCGTGGCTCGGCTTCAACACAAGCCCGGGGTGGCGTGGGGTGTAAGCCGAACTGAACTGCCAGCCACTTTTATATAAGGGATGAGAACTCTAGGCTGTACAGCAGGTTCAAAAGAAGCCCGGTGTGGAGGGGGGCACGGGGGTGAAAGCTGAGCCCCTGTGTCCGGGCGAGGAAGCAATTCCGACGGCCGACCCTCGAGCCCGGTGAGGAGATGTTTGGTGGTGGGGTGGTACTTTGAAAAACATCAAAAATTAAAGAATTGCATTAGACTTCATTTCTTCATTGAATGCCCAGCTTCCCATTCTAAGCAAGCCTATTGCGCATGTGGTCCATACTAGGGCGCCCATCTTGGGGAAATCATGTGTAACTAATTTACTGGAATTCTTTGAGGATATAACGAGCATGGTGGATAGAGGTGTACTGATGGATGTGGTGTATTTAGATTTGAATGGCGGAGCAGGCTCGAGGGACTAGATGGCCTACTCCTGTTCCTAATTCTTATGAGAGAGAGAAGAAAGAAGATGAGAGTGCTTTGTCCTCTGTTTTGAGCTGCTTGCAAAGCTACAATTAAATTATGGGGGCAATATTGACAGTGCCTTACCTCGTGCAAGCCTTCTGCCTGATCGGGTATATCGAGACAGGCATTCATACCTGCACCTGAATGATGTAGACTGTGTGAGAAGGCTGCGTTTCCGCAAAGAAGTTGTAACTGAGATCTGTGAGTTAATAAAAGCAGACCTGCACCCTAGAACTGTCAGGAGGACTGCTTTGTGAGTTGAAGTAAAGGTTACAGCTGCACTTTCATTCTATGCATCTGGATCATTCCAGGCCACAACTGGGGATGTGTGCGCCATTTCTCAACATGCAACACATATCTGCATTCGGCAGGTGACTGCTGCACTATATGCCCGGAGGAATGATATATAAAGTTCCCCATGACCACCCAGGCAATGCGTGACAGGGCTGTGGGCTTCTCCAGAATTGCTGGCTTCCCAAAGGTACATTGATTGTACCCACATTGCCTTGCGAGCACCGTTGCAGGATTTGGGATGTACAGGAACAGAAAAGGCTTCCACTCCGTGAATGTGCATGTCAGTTGATGCAAGATACCCTGGAAGCACCCATGATGTGTTCATCCTATTTGAAAGTGCTATATCTGCCATGTTTCAGCAGTAACCAAAAGGACAGAGCTGGCTGCTGGGAGACAAAGGATATGGCCTCGCCCACCTGGCTCAAGACGCCCCTACGCGTAACCCGGACAAAAGCTGACCAGGAATACAACATGTCGCACATTGCGACACGCAACATAATAGAGAGGACCATTAGTATCTTGAAGCAGCGTTTCCGATGCCTGGACCATTCTGGAGGCTACTTGCAATACTCCCCTGAGATTGTCGATCAGTTCACTGTTGTGTGCTGCATGCTGCATAACTTAGCCATCATGAGGCAGCAGCAGCTGGTCGTGGAAGACCCACCTGAGGTGAGAGTGGCTGATGATGAGGAGGCACGAGCAGCTCATCCGTGAACGCTTTGCTGCCTGAAGGCTCAGCGGCAACCATTCCACATGGACCATGTTTACTGTTTGGATCTGTTCCGTAATGTTGTGTTGTGTTAATGGAACAAATAATGGCAATGATGATTCTTTAGTTCAAAAAGTTGTGTTAATAATGGAACAAATAATGAAAATAGCTCAGTTATAATTTAAAATATATTTTATTCAAAAGTTTAACACTTGTACTTAACTTTAATAAAAATATTCTTGTATCAAACTTTAAAGATTTCAGTTAAGATCACTTACAAATTTCAAGATCACTTACAAACTTTTAAACTTGTAAATTTACATCATTTACAAAAAACGTTTAATTTGAGAACAGTTGCAACAGTAACAACAATAATAATAATAGCAGCAGCAAAGAAAGGCTGCACCCATCTCTCCTCCACCTTATTCTAAGACTGCCCGCTGCGCTTGGTCTTGGTGACTCCACCCCTAACCGCAGGCGGTGGCACAGCATTTCTGGGTTGGTACTAAGCTTATTCTTTTGAGCATCTCGGGTAATGCGCACCTCTTGATGGGGGGCGTGGGCAGGCGATAATGTGGAGGGCCTGGCTTGGGCCTCTTCAGAGATTGGTCTGGGGATTGGAGTGGAAGTGGCAGTTGATTCCATCACTGGCCGTGGGGTCTTGGCGTGTTTCCTTATTGTAGCAGCTACCTCTGACATTCCCTCCCTCATGTGCCCTGACAGCATCTCAACTACCTGCAACATTGCCTCCCTCATGTTCACCGACAGTGTATTAGCTACCTGCGACATTCCCTCCCTAATGTGCCCAGACAGTGTTCCCATTTCTCGCGAGAGTGTTGTTACTTCTCCCGACAGTCCCGATACCTCATCACCAGTGATCGCGTAAAGTCAATGCTCTCCCCACTCATTGCCATCATCTGAACTACATCTGTTACACCTGCACCTCAGGAGAGCGCTGTCTAGCTCTCCCTGGGTGTGGCTCGCTGCATCCCAGTGGGACCCACAGCCTCAGACGGTGGGGCCCTGGGTGTGGCTTGCTGGAACCCGCAGCCTCGGACTGTTTGAAACCATGGAATGTCCCAACACTCGTACCACTCAGGAAAGGAGCTGGCACTTCAATGGGTGGCACCAGCATCTCCTTCAGAGTGAGTACAACAGTAGGGGCTTCATCCTCCCCCCTCACCCTCACTCCCATGCTCCTGTTCTGGAAGGTGGGATTGGAAGATGTTCTCCTTCAGGCTCGTCCGCGTCAGAATCTTCTTCTGCGTCGGGGTTGGCCTCAAGTTCTGCAAAATTTAACAGAACAGACAAATGGTTAGCAGTAGAGGAGGGGGCAGGGTGGCAGCAGGCTCATTTGAAGGACCACGATGAATGATAGCACATTGCATCAACCGAAGCGTAGCTGACGGAGACATCCCCATGAACCGGAGCATAGCTAGCCAGCGCAGTACTTTTAGCAAAGCCAGAATGTAGAATTTGCAGAACTTACCCTCTCCCTCGAGTGTGGGCCCAGCTGTGCAGTGGTGGTTGCTTTTCTCCAGGCAGGACCCATCAAAGGGCGTCAGTGGGTACAGATTTGCCGGGCCTCCTCCTTTTCAAGTTCTCTCTCTCTTGTGTGCCACCTTCCTCTGCAAAGATGAAAATATAACTTTTTAGAGAGGGGGTCTTTCTGCTGGGTGGGACATACAGATGGTCACATTTACAATTGCAATTTCAGTGAATAAATGAAAATATTACTTGCACTAACTACTTGACCAAGATTCTGCCACTTTTTGCACTGGCCTCCGGACCTCGGGGTGGTCACCATTGACAGTAATCTTCTGCACGTTGGTTCCAGCGTTTCTTCATTTCTTTTGGTGAAACTTTTATTTGACCTCTGCTGGTGTCCAGCTCGTGCCATCTGGCCTCAATTTCAGTAACCAGGGCCTCCACTTCCTCCTGTGAGAAATTTTTGGTCCTTGAGCCGCATTGCATATTGTAGCTCTGATTTTTTTCCACTGAGAATTAAAGTTCTCACACACAACTGGCTCTTTAAAAATGGCCGAATGCAGACCAGGAGCAGTACTGGGCATGCATGCCCAGAGCAGCCAAGTAAAAAATGTAATTTTTCGGAGCAGGCTTTAGGCTTCCCCCCTCGAGGCTAAACAACAGGCAGCGCGGCGCCAGTTTCAAAAATTAGAACGGGGAATCTTTCAAGTTATTTTTTTTGGAGTGGTCGGGGCATAGTTTTGCCATCACAATTCTTTTAGAAAATACTTTTAACAAAATTATTGTTAAACCCATTTCATTGCGTGAGGTTTGTTTTTTCTGCCTCCACCCCTGGGAAGAGCCCGGATTGGTATGGCTGAGATAAAGAACTGGCCATTTAGTGAAATGCTCTTGCGAATCCAGACCTTGGTATTCCATGTGGCAGCTTGTTGAAGGACCAGTGCAGTGTAGCACGTGCCAGCCTTAGTTTGTAATATTTTGTTCAGGCAGTTAGCTTCATTGCAGGAACTGGCTCTGGCACCTTCCGTGAGAGTGCTGAATTAACAATTGTAGTTGATTTTGAATCCAAAATGCTTTTTAAAAAAAAATTTTGTTGCTTAAATAAAACGCAAGGTTCTAATGATGTTGCTTCTGTTTTTTGTTCAATTCTGTAGGTTGAAGCAGTAAGTGTTTCAGTCCAGGACTCCAGTGTCTTGGTGCAGAGAAGCACCTTGGATCTTATTCTGTTCTGCTTCCCTTTTCATCTGTTTCAGGTATAAACACTTTAATCAGAAAATCTAGAATAATAAAGAGAGGGAAGATAGATTATGAAATGGTTAAGAAAGGGAAGGTAGACTATGAAAGTAAACTAGCACAAAATATAAAAACAGATAGTAAGAGTTTCTACAGGTACACAAAAAGGAATCACTATCACTAATGAAGTAGTACTCGGTAAAATAATGGGACTAAAGGTGGACAAGTCCCCTGGACCTGATGGCTTGCATCCGAGGGTCTTAAAAGAAGCGGCTGCAGAGATAGTGGATGCATTGGTTGTAATCTACCAAAATTCCCTGGATTCTGGGGAGGTCCCAGCGGATTGGAAAAGGGCAAATGTAACGCCCCTATTTAAAAAAGGAGGCAGACAGAAAACTATAGACCAGTTAGCCTAACATCTGTCATTGGGAAAATACTGGAGTCCATTATTAAGGAAGCAGTAGCAGGACATTTGGAAAAGCATAATTCAATCAAGCAGAGTCAGCATGGTTTTATGAAAGGGAAATCATGTTTGATAAATTTGCTGAAGTTCTTTGAGGTGGGTGGATAAGGGAGAACCAGTGGATGGGGGTATTTGGATTTCCAGAAGGCATTTTGATAAGGTGCCACATAAAAGGTTATTGCACAAGATAAAAGTTCACGGGGTTGGGGGTAATATATTAGCATGGATAGAGGATCAGCTAACTAACAGAAAACAGAGAGTCAGGATAAATGGGGCATTTTCCGGTTGGAAAACTGTAACTAGTGGTGTGCATCAGGGATCGGTTCTGGGGCCTCAACTATTTACAATCTATATTAATGACTTGGATGAAGGGACCGAGTGTAATGTAGCCAAGTTTGCTGATGATACAAAGATGGGTGAGAAAGCAAGTTGTGAGGAGGACGCAGAGTCTGCAAAAGGATATAGACAGGCTAAGTGAGTGGGCAAAAATTTGGCAGGTGGAGCATATAGAAACATGGAAAGTAGGTGCAGGAGTAGGCAGTTTGGCCCTTCGAGCATGCATCACCATTCAATAAGATCATGGCTGATCATTCACCTCAGTACCCCTTTCCTGCTTTCTCTCCATACCCCTTGATCCCTTTAGCTGTAAGGGCCATATCTAACTCCCTCTTGAATATATCCAATGAACTGGCATCAACAACTCTCTGCGGTAGAGAATTCCACAGGTTAACAACTCTGTGAGTGAAGAAGTTTCTCCTCAGCTCGATCCTAAATGGCCTACTCCTTATCCTTAGACTATGATTACTGGTTCTGGACTCCCCCAACATCGGGAACATTCTTCCTGCATCTAATGTGGGAAAGTGTGAGGTTATCCGCTTCGGCAGAAAAAAGCAAATTATTATTTAGATGAAGAAAAATTACAAAATGCTGCAGTACAAAGGGACCTGGGGATCCTTGTGCTCAAAACACAAAAAGTTAGCATGTAGGTACAGCAAATAATCAGGAAGGCGAATGGAATAAGAACATAAGAAATAGGAACACGAGTAGGCCATAATGCCCCTCGAGCCTGCTCTGTCATTCAATAAGATCATTGCTGATCTGATCATGGACTTCCCTGCCCGCCCCCTTATTCCCTTATCGTTTAAGAAACTGTCTATTTCTGTTTTAAATTTATTCAATGTCCCAGCTTCCACAGCTCTCTGAGGCAGCGAATTCCACAGATTTACAACCCTCTGAGAGAAGAAATTTCTCCTCATCTCAGTTTTAAATGGGCGGCCTCTTATTCTAAGCTCATGCCCTCTAGTTCTAGTCTCCCCCATCAGTGGAAACATCCTCTCTGCATCCACCTTGTCAAGCCCCCTCATAATCTTATACGTTTTGATAAGATCACCTCTCATTCTTCTGAATTCCAATGAGTAGAGACCCAACCTACTCAACCTTTTCTCATAAGTCAATCCCCTCATCCCTGCAATCACCTAGTGAATCTTCTCTGAACTGCCTCCAAAGCAAGTATATCCTTTCGTAAATATGGAAACCAAAACTGCACGCAGTATTCCAGGTGTGGTCTCACCAATACCCTGTATAGCTGTAGCAAGACTTCCCTGCTTTTATATTCCATCCCCTTTGCAATAAAGGCCAAGCTACCATTGGCCTTCCTGATCACTTACATACTATCCTTTTGTGTTTCATGCACAAGTGCCCCCAGGTCCTGCTGTACTACGGCACTTCGTAATCTTTCTCCATTTAAATACTAACTTGCTCTTTGATTTTTTCTGCCAAAGTGCGTGACCTCATACTTTCCAACATTATACTCCATCTGCCAAATTTTTGCCCACTCACTTAGCCTGTCTATGTCCTTTTGCAGATTTGTTGTGTTCTCCTCGCACATTGTTTTCCACCCATCATTGTATCGTCAGCAAACTTGGCTACGTTATACTCCGTCCCTTCTTCCAAGTCGTTAATATAGATTGTGGCCCTGCGGCACCCCACTAGTTACTGATTGCCAACCAGAGACTGAACCATTTATCCCTACTCTCTGTTCTCTGTTAGTTAGTCAATCCTCTATCCATGCTAATATATTACCCCCAACCCCATGAACTTTTATTTTGTGCAGTAACCTTTTATGTTGCACCTTGTCAAATGCCTTCTGGAAGTCCAAATACACCACATCCACTGGTTCCCCTTTATCCACCCTGTTTGTTACATCCTTAAAGAATGTTGGCCTTTATTGCAAGGGGGATAGAGTATAAAAGCAGGGTTATAAAAACTACAACCGTACAGGGTTATTGTGAGGCCACATCTAGAGTACTGCGTACAGTTTTAGTCTCCATATTTAAGGAAGGATATATTTGCATTGGAGGCTGTTTAGAGAAGGTTCACTAGGCTGACTTATGAAGATAGGTTGATTAGGTTAGGCCTATACACATTAGAGTTCAGAAGAATGAGGTGATCTTATTGAAACATCATCATCATAGACAGTCCCTCGAAATCGAGGAAGACTTGCTTCCACTCTCAAAGTGAGTTCTTCGGCGACTGAACAGTCCAATACAGGAATTACAGTCTCTCTCACAGGCGGGATAGACAGTCGTTGAAGGAAATGGTGGGTGGGACTGGTTTGCCGCACGCTCCTTCCTCTGCCTGCGCTTGATTTGTGCATGCTCTCGGCGACGAGACTCAGCGCCCTCCACTTAGGGCGGTCTTTGGCTAGGGATTCCCAGGTTGTCGGTGGGGATTTTGCACTTTATCAAGGAGGCTTTGCGACTGTCCTTGAAACGCTTCCTCTGGCCACCTGGGGCTCGCTTGCCGTGTAGGAGTTCCGAGTAGAGCGCTTGCTTTGGGAGTCTTGTGTCAGGCATGCGAACAATGTCGAAACATATAAGATAATGAGGGATCTTGACGAGGTTGATGCAGAGAGGATATTTCCACTCATAGGGGAAACTAAAACTAGGGGACATAGTCTCAGAAGTAGGAGCTGCCCATTTGAAACTGAGATGAGGAGGAATTTCTTTTCTGTGGGTTGTAAATCTATGGAATTCTCTGCCCCAGAGAGCTGTGGAGGCTGGGTTAAGGTGGAGATAGACAAATTTTTGAGTGATAAGGGAGTAAAGGGTAATGGGGAGCGGGCAGGAAAGTGGAGCTGAGTCCATGATCAGATCAGCCATGATCTTATTAAATGGCGGAGCAGGCTCGAGGGGCCAAACTCCTGCTCCTATTATGTTCTTATGTTCTTAAATATAACTAGTGGCAGTGTTATATATACATAGCTACAATATGCAGGTTATTCAGATAGAGTCATAGAATTTTACAGCACACAAGAATGACCTTCAGCCCACTGTCTCTTTACTAGCTCTCAAAGAGCGATGTCATTCTCAACAAAATAGGTGAATTAATAGCACAGATAGAAATAAATGGGGTAATTTATTCCTCCAAGGAATTATGAGTCAGTTCTTTAAATGTTTACAATTGCTTATCTACAGTCATATATTTTAATCTAATTTCCCAATCTACCTTAGCCAATAGTAACAGCCATTATGGAGACGTGGTTGCAGAGCGACCAGGGTTGGGAACTAAATATTCCAGGATACTTGGCTCTTAGACGAGATAGGCAAAATGGAAAAGACGGGGAAGGGATAGGCTTGACAGTAAAGGATGGGATAAAGACAGTGGAAAGAAAGAATCTTAACTTGGGAAATCAAGATGTAGAATCAGTTTGGGTGGAGCGAAGAAACAGCAAGGCAGAAAACACTGGTGGGAGTTGTTTATAGGCCTCCAAATCCCCGTAGCTGTAATGTTGGGCAGAGCATAAACCAGGAAATTAGAGGTACATGTAACAAGAGTAATACAGTAATCATGGGAAACTTTAACCTTCATATAGACTGTGCAAACCAAATTTGCAGGAATAGTGTTGAGAACAAGTTCATGGAATGCATTGAATGTTTTCGAGATCAGTTTGTCAAGGAACCAACGAGGGAACAGACTATTTTAGATCCTGTCTTCTGCAATGAGACAGGGTTAATTAATAATCTTGTAGGAAAGGAGATATGATAACATTTTATATCGAGTTTGAGAGTGATTTAGTGATCCAAAACTAGGGTCCTAAATCTGAAGAAAGCAAACTACGTAGGTATGGGGGTGAGCTGGCGAAGGTAGATTGGGAAACTAGATTAAAAGATATGACGGTAGATAAGCAATTGTAAACATTTAAAGAACTAACTCATAATTCCCTGGAGGAATAAAAACTCCATGGGAAAACTGTGGCTAACGAGATGTTAAAGATAGTATTAGATCAAAGGAAGAGGCTTATAATGTTGCCAAAACAAATTAGCAAGCCTGAGGGTTGGGAGGATTTTAGAATTCAGCAAAGGAGGACCAAGAAATTGATAGAGAAAATAGAATATGAGAGTAAACTAGCAAGAGACATAAAAGCAGATTGTAAAAGCTTCCATCGGTATGGAAAAAGGAAGCGATTAGCAAATGTAAAGTAGTAGCAAAGACTGGAGAAATTATAATGGCAAAAAAGAAAATAGCAGAGTTATTAAACGAATGCTTTATATGTCTTCACGATAGAAAACACAAAAAACATTCCTCAAATAGTGGGGAACCAAGTGAGAATGAGCAACTTAAAGAAATTAGTATTAGTAAAGACATGGTACTGGAGAAATTATTGGGACTAAAAACTGACCTGACAGCCTATATCCTAGGCTTTTAAAAGGGATGTCTACGGAGATAGTAGATGCATTGGTTTTGATCTTCCAGAATTCTCTAGATTCTAGAATGGTCCCCATGGATTGGAAGGTAGAAAATGTAACCCCACTATTGAAGAAAGGAAGGAGAAAGAAAACTGGGAACCATAGACTAGTTAGCCTGAAATCAGTATCTATTATTCGGGACGTGATAACAGGCCACCTAGAAATCATCCGGGCAGAGTTAACACGGATTTATGAAAGGAAAATCGTGTTTGACAAATCTAATACAGTTTTTTGAGGATGTAACAAGCAGTGTAGATAAGGGGGAACCAGTGGATGTAGTGTATTTGGATTTTCAAAAAGCATTTGATAAGGTGCTACACAAGAGGTTATTACACCAAATTAGGTCTCATGGGATAGGGGCTAATATGTTAGCATGGATTGAGGATTCGTGAACAGACAGAAAACAGAGAGTAGCAATAAACGGGTCATTTTTGGGTTGGCAGGCTGTAACTAGTGGTGTACTGCAACAATCAGTGCTTGGGCCTCAGCTATTTGCAATCTGTATCAATGACTTCGATGAAGGGACCGAGTGTTATTCTTTCCGGGATGTGGGCATTGCTAGCAAGGCCAGCATTTATTGCCCATCCTTAATTGCCCTCGAGACGGTGTGGTTGAACCTTCTTGAACTGCTGCAGTCCATGTGGTGAAGGAACTCCCACTGTGCTGTTAGGGAGCGAGTTCTAGGATTTTGACCCAGCGATGATGAAGGAACGGCGATATGTTTCCAAGTCAGGATGGTGTGTGACTTGGAGGGGAACTTGCAGGTGTTGGTGTTTCCATGTGCCTGCTGCCCTTGTCTTTCTAGTGGTAGAGGTCACGGGTTTGGGAGGTGCAGCTGAAGTAGCCTTGGTGAGTTGCTGCAGTGCATCTTGTAGATGGTACACACTGCAGCCACGATGTGCCGGTGGTGGAGGGAGTGAATGTTTAAGGTGGTGGATGGGGTGCCAATTAAGCGGGCTGTTTTATCCTGGATAGTGTCGAGCTTTTTGAGTGTTGTTGGAGCTGCACTCATCCAGGCAAGTGGAGAGTATTCCATCACACTCCTGACTTGTGCCTTGTAGATGGTGGAAAGTCTTTGGGGAGTCAGGTAGGTGAGACACTTGCCTCAGAATACCCAGCCTCTGACCTGCTCTTGTTGCCACAGTATTTATGTTAAGTCTCTGGTCACTTCAGTTAAGTTTAGGCAAATAGAATAGATGCATTTAAGGGGAAGCTGGATAAGCACGTGAGGAAGAAAGGAATAGTAGACTATGTTGATCTGTTTGGTTGTAGAGGCATGGGAGAAGCTCAGGTGTAGCATAGACCAGTTAGATTGAATGGCCTGTTTCTGTACTGTAGACTCTATGCAATTCTATATAATAATTGAGTATAATGCTCCTGATTTGATCCAATATATGTAATTAGATTGCAAGAAAGATTTATTTATTTTACTTTGTGATGTAGACACAGTTGTGATGGTAATAGTGGTAGCCATTTTGCTCATGGCAAGGACCCACATACAGCAGTTAGACATAATGATGACCATTTGATTAATTTGTGGTAGTGGCTGAGGGAAGATTGTTGGTAAGGACACTCGGGGAGCTCCCAGCTCTGAACGAATAGTGTCATGAGATCTTTAACATTCACCTGAGCCGGCAGATGGGGCTAGTTTAACATCTCTTAAGGCCAGAACCTCCAACAATGCAACATTTCCACTCTGTTGCGCTGGAGTATCAGCCTAGATTATGTGCTCAAGACCTGCAGTGTGACTTGAACTCACAACCTTCTGGCTCAGGTAAGAGTACTACCAACTGAGTCACGTTGACAAGAGTCATTTCGTAGGGCAGGAGGCACCCGGAACAGCAATATGAATGAAGAACAATCTCTTGGACCCGCTGATTTTGAAGATAGGAGTGGAAATGCCGCAAATATCTTTCAGCATCAAATCTTTAATGGAAATGTGTTTTCTTCCCACTTATTTTATTAGGCCACTCGTCCAGACATGATACAGATACTATCTGCAGCTTTACACGTAGTACTGCGGAGAGATATGTCCCTCAACCGTAGACTTTACGCATGGCTTCTTGGTGAGTTAGGACCATTCAGATATGCATGTACTCAAATTGGCAGCGATAGTCAGCTCATGTGCTATGCTGTAATGTTTTATAGAGCAGATATAAACTTAGATTGTACACTTTCTTGTATGCATTTTTATTATGATGAGAATAAGGATTATCAATGATTTACAATGGAAAACCGTTCTCAAGCTCGAATAATTACTGTAGTGTTTGGTGTGGCCGATCTTGGCTCCACATTAGTTTGCCCTTCATTCTTTTCCAATTTGTCACAGTAGTTGTATCTTGCATTCAAGCTGAGAAATCAGGTTGGTATTTTCTAACTTTTTAGAAACCATCCAGTGTACACTTAGTATTTATAATTTTTTATGTATTGTTTTAAGACTGAAAATGTACATAGTCTGTAAGCTGGCAGTGAGATTCGGTACTTGGAGTGTAAGTAGATATTTTATCTGTTGAACCAAGACATTTGTGTAGGATGTAGATTATTATTGATTTAACAAATTATATGTAACTTCCCTTCTGCTTTCTTTCAATGGATTGCCATTTGGTAAGTAAAAAGCTTTGTATCTACTATTTGGAAAGATCAGCTAAATGTAGCCACCTAGATACACATTTCAATTGTCTGCATGTTTAAGTCTCCGTTCTTCCTTCAATTTATTTAGGAATCGATAACAATGGTGTTGTTGTAGGCCCCAGAAGCACCAGGCACAGCAATCCAGAGGAACATGCAATCTACTATTTTAATACCTTTTCTAAGGATCTCCTGATTCAGGTACACCTATTGTTCCAATCTCTTCAGATTCTAGTCACTCTGTATAGTTTTCAGGATCAACATTTGTAACACTGGCTGACTTTAACTGTTTAAGGTAGATTGGGATCACCCAAATGTTCGTGGTCAAAACGTAGAATTCTTAGACTGCCTCCTTAATCTGCACTTTGCATGTCCACTAAGGAATGATGCAGTGCTGGATCTGGTTATGGGTAACCATGCAGAACAAGTTAGCAACCTGAAAGTAAGAGAACATTTAGGAAATAGTGACCAGACTCTAACTAACTAGGTTCATGTTGAAAATAGATACAGAAAAAGATTTGTCAAAGATCAAGGTGTTGAACTGGAAATTAGCCGATTTCACAGTTGACCAGCAGTGCGAGATATTGAAATGAGCTGCATTAGGTACAGGATTAAAAAAAGAATTCCACTGGAAGTCAAGGGGCTACATCAAAGACTGGAGGTCCATGGATAAATAGAGCGATTAGAGCAAAAATGGCATTTAATAAAGAGGTATATGATCAATATGTAGGGATAAATGCAGAAACATGCATAAAAATATACGAACAGTATAAATGGGAAATCAAGCTCTTTAGAGGGAGGAAAATAGCAACGTCTTTTATAAGCATACAAAAGAATTAAAAGGTATTCGCCTTGGCTCAGCGGTGGCACTCTTACCCGTGAGTCAGAAGGTTCAAGTCCTGCTCCAGAGACTTGAGCACATCATCCAGCTTGACACTTCGATGCAGTACTGAGAGAATGCTGCTGTGTTGGTGGCGCCGTCTTTCGGATGAGGCGTTAACCCAAGGTCCCGTAGGCTTTCTTGGGTGTGTGTAAAAGATTGTGCTGCACTATTTGAATAAGAGCAGGGAAGTTTTCCCAGTATCCTGGCCCACATCACTAAGACGGATTATCTGGTCATGTATCTCATTGCTGTTTGTTGGATGTTCAAAATGGCTGCCGTGCTTCCCAATATTGCCTCAGAGACTACGGCCCCGATAACTCCGAGGTGCGCGGAGCTGGTGGAGGGGTGCAATATCGCCTGGAAATCCCAAAGAACTTTCAGCACACGTCTGTCTGTGCCATTCTAACGCAGCCACCTAATTATCATAGAACTTCCGGGTTTGGGGTGGACTACGCGGCAGAGGGCGTGGTGCGGACCTGCACGATCTCGACTTGAGTATTTAACGGGCCAATCCAAAGATGGAATTTTGAGGAGTTAGCAGTTTGAACCAAGAGAGGGTGAAGTCTCAGAATGGATTCAGGACGCTCAAGGACTGTGCCTCGATTTAATGATGCATCGATGCATTGTCGGGGTATGGTGAGGAGTCAGAGAGAATAGCAGGAGGAAGAAACCTGCTATTGCAGCAAACAAGATGTGGCCTAAGAGGTCAGCAGCAGGAGCATTGTGCCACGCTCCTGGAATCCATGCAGGAAGTGCTTCAGTGACCTAACCTAGTCAGGAAAGGTGTGTACAACTGCACATTCACTTACACCCTGTTGAATGCATCAACCCCCCCCACACCACCCCTCCAATCTGCCCTGTCAATCCTCAAGATCACTCCATCACACCCACTTACCTTGCAAACGCACCAGTCGTTCTCTTTCTATTCACTTCCTCACATCCCCATCTATCCATCCGCTACAGCCACTCACTCTGATTGGGACCTCACAGCTACTCGGTGACAGAATTAAATATCAGAGACCCACATGTCACACAACACTCAGTCAAAAGTGAGCATGCAGTTAGAGCAAGTAATCAAGAAGGTAAATGGAATTTTGGATTTTATTGCAAGGGGGATAGAGTATAAAAGCAGAGAAGTCCTGCTACAACTGTACAACTGTGAGGCCACACCTAGAGTA
Organism: Pristiophorus japonicus; assembly: GCF_044704955.1. Lineage (NCBI taxonomy): Eukaryota > Metazoa > Chordata > Chondrichthyes > Pristiophoridae > Pristiophorus > Pristiophorus japonicus. Next base: position 161,070,977 of record NC_091985.1, read on the forward strand.
CTGTGTGCAGTTTTGGCCTCCATATTTAAGGAAGGATATACTTGCATTGGAGGCTGTTCAGAGAAGGTTCACTAGGTTGATTCCGGAGATGAGGGGGTTGACTTATGAGGATAGGTTGAGTAGATTGGGCCTATACACATTGAAGTTCAGAAGAATGAGAGGTGATTTTATTGAAACTTAAGAGATAATGAGGGAGCTCGACAAGGTGGATGCAGAGAGGATATTTCCACTCATAGGGGAATCTAAAACTAGGGGACATAGTTTTAGAATAAGGGGGCACCCATTTAAAACTGAGATGAGGAGGAATTTCTTCTCTCTGAAGGTTGTAAATCTATGGAATTCTCTGCCCCAGAGAGCTGTAGAGGCTGACATAGGATCATATTCCACAGGATATATGGACAGACACAGGCCATTCGGCCCAACCAGGCCATGCCGGTGTTTATACTCCACTCGAGCCTCCTCCTGTCTTTCATCATCTAACTCTGTCTGCATAACCCTCTATTCCCTTCTCCCTCTAGCTTCCCCTTAAATGCATCGATACTATTCGCTTCAACCACTCCCTGTGGTAGCAAGTTGCACATTCTCCCCACTTTCTGGATAAAGAAGTTTCTTCTGAATTCCCTATTGGATTTCTTGGTGACTGTCTTATATTGATGGTCTCTACTTTTGCTCTTCCCCACAAGTGGTATTCACTCAATCAAAACCTTTCAGAATTTTACTATTGGGCCACCCCTCGGCCTTGTTTTCTCAAGAGAAAAGAGACCCAACCTGTTCATCATTTCCTATGTACACCTCGCATTTCTGGTATCATCCTTGTAAATCTTCTCTTCACCGACTCTAATGCCTCTATATCCTTTTTATAATATGCCGACCAGAAACTGTACACAGTTCTCCAAGTGTGTTCTAACCAAGGTTTGATGCAGGTTTAGCATAACTTCCCTACCTTTCAATTCTATAGCTCTAGAAATAAACCCTAATGCTTGGTTTGCTTTCATTAAACGTGGAAGGGAGATTTGATGCTGAAAGACATTTGCAGCATTTCCAGTCCTAACTTCACATCATCCGCTACCTTTGTTAAGACAGTTGCAAAGTAGTCATTTAATACTTTAGCCATGCCCTCTGCCGCTACTTGAAGATTTCCCTTTGGATCCTTAATAGGTCCAACCTTTTCCCTAGCTAATCGCTTAAACCTTATGGGGCTAAAATTGCACCCTGCCGGAAACGCAGCGCACTTATTGTGTTTGAGCCTTTTTCACCGCCGCGGTGAACTCTTGCGCGAAGTTCCGCTCTTTGACTTTTTTTTCCGAGCGGCCCGGAAGTCGGCCCCGATGGGGGCGGAAGTGCGGCGGAGAGCGGCAGTTCGGTAAGTAGAGGGGCGGAAGTGGGGGGCAGGCGGGCGGAATGTCCACCGCTGTCACTCATCAGCGTAGCGCTGATGATGTCATCACGCTGGCACGTCACCACGTCTCTCCCCTTCCCTGCGAGCGCTGTGATTCTTTTCCATTAGGCCACCAGGAAGAGTTTCGGCTGGGCCAGTAGCCTGGCACCCAAGAGGGGGTGCCCGGCCGAACCCGGGGCATAATTGTCGAGCCGACCTGGCAGTCGGCCAACAAAAAAAAATAACATAGTGGCCACGGCAGTGCGCCCTCCTGATTTAATGGTGGCCGCACCGCCATTTTGAACACACTGCAAGCACAGTGCAGTGCACTGGCAGAAAAAGCTGATGGTGGCACCGAGCGACGGCAGCAAAATTTCCTTCGTGGTATTTCGTGTTCGGTGGTGGGGTGGGGGGCGGGGGGGCGGCGCGGTGGGGGTTACATCGGCGGTGCGCTCTCTGATGACGCACTTAGGACGGATTGGCAGCAGCGGAGTGTAGGTGGGGGTAGCGGCTCACCGCTGGGATACCGCAGGAGGACAATTTTCAAAATGGCGGCCATTCCACGAAAAATCTGCGGCCATTCCACTCCGCAGCGCGGTCGTCGATTTCCGGCAGTAATAGGTCATAAGGGAAGTGCTAACTTTTTTAATTGCCTCCTGTACGTTCCATAATCTTCCTGGTTATTAGGCCAGTCAGCCTAACCTGGGAAAATTATTGGAGAATATTCTGAGGGACAGGATAAATCTTCATTTAGAAAGACGCTGATTAATCAGGGACAGTCAGCATGGATTTGTTAAGGAAACGTCATGTCTGACTAATTTGATTGAATTTTGTGAGGCGGTAACAAGGAGGGTCGATGAGGGCAGTGCGTTTGATGTAGTGTATATGGATTTCAGACAGGTTTTTGATAAGGCCTCACATGGCAGACTAGTCATGAAAGTAAAAGTAAAAGCCCATGGGATCCAGGGCAAAGTGTCGAGTTGGATCCAAAATTGACTCAAAGGCAGGAAGCAAAGGGTAATGGTTGATGAGTGTTTTTGTGACTGGAAGGCTGTTTCCAGTGGGGTTCCGCAGGGCTCAGTGCTGGGTCCCTTGCTTTTTGTGGTATGTATCAATAATTTATACTTGAATGTAGGGGGTATTATTAAGAAGTTTGCAGATGATACAAAAATCGGCTGTGTGGTTGATAATGAAAAAGAAAGCTGTAGACTGCAGGAAGATATCAATGAACTGGTCAGGTGGGCAGAACAGTGGCAAATGGAATTCAATCCAGAGAAGTGTGAGGTAATGCATTTGGGGAGGGCTAACAAGGCAAGGGAATACACATTAAATAGTAGGATACTGAGAAGTGTAGAGGAACAAAGGGACCTTGGAGTGTATGTCCACAGATCCCTGAAGGTAGCAGGTCAGGTAGATAAGGTGGTTAAGAAGGCATACGGAATGCTTGCCTTTATTAGCTGAGGCATAGAATACAAGAGCAGGGAGGCTATGCTTGAACTGTATAAAACACTAGTTAGGCCACAGCTAGAGTACTGCGTGCAGGTCTGGTCACCACATTACAGAAAAGATGTGATTGCATTATAGAGGGTACAGTGGAGATTTACGAGGATGTTGCCTGGACTAGAGAATTTTAGCTATGAGGAAAGATTGGATAGGCTGGGTTTGCTTTCTTTGGAACAGAGAAATGTTATAGCAGCCTTTCACCATATTTTGCGTTCACTTAACTGAACCAGAGTTGGAGCTCCATGGAACTTGGGTGCCTATGTTGCATTTAAATTAAATGAAGTGCTTGAATTTTAATTTTATTCTTAAAAAATAAATACTTCATTACTCTTAGTTTGCTAATTCATCCATATAAATTTGTCTTACAAACACAATTTGTAGTTTAGTTTGAAATATATGAACCGACAGCATGGTGGTTTTTGCTCCTATCTTAGCGATTACGAGGGTACGTAAGAAATAGGAGCAGGAGTAGGCCAGTTGGCTGCTCGAGCCTGCTCTGCCATTCACTAAGATCATGGCTGGTCTGGCCTTGGTCTCAACACCACTTTCCTGCCCGCTCCCCATTGTAGCCGGTCGTACAGTGGGCAACCAATACGTTTCGAATAAAAAGACGGAAAAAAATCATTGGTCCTGAGGCACACTAACCCATCAATCCAGGCACAAGATTTCTAAGGTTTGAATTATAGGCGGTCTGCCCATGGCAACAACAACTTGTATTTATATAGCATCTTTAATTAGTGAAAAGTCCCAAGGTGCTTCACAGGAGTATTATGAGATGAAAAAATTTGACACTGAGTTGCATAAGGAGAAATTAGGCAGGTGACCAAAAGCTTGGTCAAAGAGGTAGATTTTAAGGAGATTCTTGGAGGAAAGAGAGGTAGAGGTGTAGAGAGGCGGAGAGGTTTAGGCAGGGAGTTCCAGAGCTTGGGGGCCTAGGCAACAGAAGGCACGGCCACCAATGGTTGAGCGATTATAATCAGGGATGCTCAGGAGGGCAGAATTAGAGGAGCACAGACATCTCGGGGGTTGTGGGGCTGGAGGAGATTACAGAGCATGGGAAGGCCGAGGCCATAGAGGGATTTGAAAACAAGGATGAGAATTTTGTAATCAAAGTGTTGCTTAGCCGGGAGCTAGTGTAGATCAGCGAGCACAGGGATGATGGGTGAGCGGACTTGGTGCGAGTTAGGACACAGACGTCCGAGTTTTGGATCACCTCTAGTTTACGTAGGGTAGAATGTGGGAGACCAGCCAGGAGAGCGTTGGAATAGTCAAGTCGAGAGGTAACAAAGGCACGGATGAAGGTTTCAACAGCGGATGAGCTGAGGCAAGGGCAAAGAAGGGCGATGTTATGGAGGTGGAAATATGCGGTCTTAGTTATGCTGCGGATATGTGGTCGAAAGCTCATTTCGGGGTCAAATATGACACCAAGGTTGCGAACAGTCTGGTTCAGCCTCAGATAGAAGTTGGGGAGAGGGATGGAGTCAGTGGCTAGAGAACGGAGTTCGTGGCAGGAACCGAAAACAGTGGCTTCAATCTTCCCAATATTCAATTGGAGAAAAATTCTGCTCATCCGGAACTGGATGTCGGACAAGCAGTCTGACAATTTAGTAACCGTGGAGGAATCGAGAGAAGTGGTGGTGTTGTAGAGCTGGGTGTCGTCAGCGTACATGTGGAAACTGATGCTGTGTTTCTGGATGATGTTGCCAAGTGGCAACATGTAGATGAAAAATAGGAGGGGGCCAAGAATAGATCTTTGGGAGACACCAGAGGTAACGATGCCGGGGCGGGAAGAGAATCCGTCGCAGGTTATTCTCTGGCTATGATTAGATAGATAAGAATGGAACCAGGCAGTGCAGTCCCACCCAGCTGGACGACAGTGGAGCGGCATTGGCGAAGGATAGAGTGGTCAACTGTGTGAAAGGCTGCAGATGGGTCGAGAAGGACGAGGAGGGATAGTTTGCCTTTATCACAGTCACAAAGGATTTCACTTGTGACTTTGATGAGGGCCGTTCCGGTTCTGTGGCAGGCGCGGAAACTGGATTGGAGGGATTCACACATGGAATTGCGGGAAAGATGGGCATGGATTTGGGAACTGACAACACGTTCAAGGACTTTGGAGAGGAAAGGGAGGTTGGAGATGGGACGATAGTTTGCAAGGGCAGAGGGGCCAAGGGTTGGTTTTTCGAGGAGAGGGGTGATGTTGGCAGATTTGAGGGAGAGGGGGGGACAGTATCTGAGGAGAGAGAACCGTTAACAATTGAAGTTAAGATGGGAGCCAGAAAAGGAAGTTGGGTGGTCAGCAGTTTTGTGGGAATAGGGTCAAGGGAGCAGGAAGTGAGTCTCATGGACAGGATAAGCTCGGAAAGATCATGAGGGGAGATCAGAGAGAAACTGGAGAAAGGTGGGGGATCAGGGCTAGGGGCAGGGGGGAACCTGAAGAGAAAGTTTGGCCCAGTGGGCTAGGGGCAGGAAGGGAAGAGAGCGAGTTTCTCACACTCATTGTCAGAGGTGAGGGTGGAGATTGGGGAGAAGGGTTTAAAAGGGCGGTTAGCTGTGGAGAATAGAAGCCAGGGTTTACATTCCAGAATGAATCAGCATGCTGAGGATGAATGAAGTGTTTTTGGAGAAGCCTGAATTGTAACAGCTAGTAACAATCAGGGCCAACTGGGGATGGACAATAAGTATTACCGTGTCTGTGTCACCCACATCCCAAGAGTCAGTTTAATATTAAACTGTTAGTGCAGAGTAATAGTTGGCCTGTTGCGTTAATATGATTCAGGAACCACTACGACCTGCATAATTCATGAAAATGTAATAAAATATTTTCTTTAAAAAATGTTTTGGCTATTGAAACCTAATTTGTTTTCCTTTCTTGAGCATCACTATAATATACCACCCAGTGGACTACTGTGGCATTGCAGCCATTGCTGTTTACAAGAATAAACAGGTCAGGTCACCTGACAGGCCTCCTGAAGTTATCAGCCACCTTGGAGCCTGTGTGTTTGTGATGTTGTACTGAAAACATAACAATCGTGCTAGATCTTGGAGTCAGTCCTCCACGCATGTGTACCAACGTTTAAATATTTTTAATTTACAAAAAAAGAGAACCAGGCTGTGGCAACTTGTTTGCCCAGGAGCCAAAGTGGAAGTTTACATTTAGAAATCGGAACAGTGCTTTGCTTGATGGACATGATTTGCATCTTGTTCCTTTTAGGTAATTTGTTTAACCTGTTAATGTTAAAATTGCCTAATTTGTAGCTTTTTATAGGAAATCTTCACTCAAATGTTTTTCCCAATTGAACCAATTAATTTTGATTTCTTCTCTTCCCTTCTCCCCCCGCCCCCACCCACCTCACAGGCCATGGTGGGAATCTTGCAAGGGAAAGGATGTGGAGAGGATGAAAGGAGGCCGTCGCATGATCTGAAACCTTTCCGCATTCTCATTAGTCTCCTGGACAAGCCAGAACTAGGTACTGTATTATGGACAGAAATACCATCCAGCAGTCGGGAGGGAGGGGGGTGCGAGGGGAGGGGAGAGAGGCTGCTATCGTCAGAGCGGAGCTGGAGGATTCCCCGTGGGGCTTGGGGGAGCACTTTTGCTCCTCCTGGCCAACAAGGAGTGCCTCCTTGAGCCGAGAGCTCCCGCCTCCCTTTCTCTGCCAAGTTTCCCGACACCTGGGAAAACCCGCGCGGCAACTGTTAAAGTTAAATCCGGCTCCCCGTTGCACTGTGGGAGCTGATTTAATGATGATGAAGTGCTCTGCCTCTTGACGGTGGGACACTTTCACACAATGGCAACGGGCGCGTAAACACCACTATCGAGCCGTGTTCCCCCTTTTAAAGTTCCCCACCCCCTCCCATCGCGGCCATTGTTTCTGTCTCTCATTTGCGGTAACATTTTAATTTGGACAACTAGAATCATAGAAACTGACAGCACAGAAGGAGGCCATCCTGCCCGTCTATCCTGTGCCGGCTCTGTGACAGAGCGGTTGTGTTCAGTCCCACATCCTCGCTTTTTGTCCGTAACCCTGTAAGCTCCTCATCATCAAGTACCCGTCCAACTCCCTTTTAAAATGACTCATGGAGTCAGCTTTTACCACATTTTCAATGATACCATTCTCCTCATCTTTCCTTTTGATCTTTTGCCAATGATTTTGAATCTATGACCTCTGGTTATTGACCCACTCCCCAGAGGGAATAGTTGTTCTCTCTACTCTTATCAAAACCTCTCATCATCTTGAAAACCTCTAATAGGTCACCTCTGTTCCAAGGAGAACCATCCTAATTTTTTTGTCCGAACTGATTTGTTTATAATCCGCTTCTGAGAAAATGGCTGTGCATTTCCTAACAACTGCTGCATTATTGTGTAATAGTGGCAGATATACCAGAAACTGTGGAATCTCTCCACTTTAAAAAGCAGTTTGTGTGTGTTGTATTTCAATTCTGTAACTTAAGCTCATATTTTTGAAGCAGTAAAAACAATGAAATATGCTGCTGTCAACTTTGAGCACACTTGCGTAAGTGCCTACCGCAAGGTATGCTGTGCAGTAGCTTCTCCTCTGCACCGTCTACCTCCGAACTGATGCATGCGACTTCTACCCTGCATGGTATGAGCAACGTTTCTTTTCTACTTCTGCGCTCTGCTCTGATCCCAAGGTGCTATTAATACTGATTTGTAACCAATTATTGGACAATGTGCAAGAATGGCCTGAAGTGGTTTTACCAATTTTTTTTTTTGGTCCCCTCTTCTATTTAGCAAACTGCTTTATGTCAGCTTAGTGCTTGCCTAGCAACACAACCAAGATCGGGAATTCAGTACGGGTGACTCATCGTTGCAAATCCACATCCCGCTATGTGGTGATTCAATGTGTTGATGTAATGTGTTACATTGCATTGTTTAACTGCTTCCTTCCACTGATTCCACAGTTCCTGCTATTTTGCAACTGCGAATAGCGCAGTAAACTATTTGTTCAATCGAAGCTGTCTTCTATGTACTTTTCATCTTTGCTTAAGAGAATTTAGAGTTGATCCTGTCATTCTAGGGCCAGCAATCTTGGAAGATGTACTTATAGAGGTTTTCAGGACATTGCATTCACAGTGCAAGGCTGAATTGAATCTGAAAACACAAACTTCCTCCAGCAAAGACCACACTCAGTTAAGCAGGTATATTGGCTTATTTGGATTGCTTGCAACCTAAAGGAAGAGAGCTGTTATTATTTCTAATTTGCAGTATCTTTCATCTCTATACTAAAGTTGTACTGTGCAGCATAACGTTAACATTTTTGCCTGTTGGAGATTGTAATTTGATGATGGGCATCATGGCACACCTTCAGAAATGTTCTGTACTGTTCAATACAACAAAGCAATTACACCTACTGTCTTGCAGCTTGCATGTTTTTCAAGTGTGACAGTATACAGAATAATCATGGTCATTCACATCTAGTTGTCTCACCTGACTTTTCATCTAGCCAAGTGCAACAGCTCGGTGTTGACTGACAGCTGGCTAAACTAGCAGCATTTTATCTTAAAGTGTTGGTACAGGTGCAACCTCCCAAATCCAGCGTTCTGAAATCCGCATTCGAAAATAGTCGTCCGGAAACCGGACATTTTTTTCTTAGACTCAGTGCTCAGCATGTTCAACCAATGCAGAACAGCTACACTCATTAAGCTGGACTATACTGCAAGAGATCTAAAATAAGTCAAAGTGAAATGTTATTACCTGTACAGGGTATCTCTCTAATTACAAGGAAGGGCATCCAGTGTTTAAGACATCCATTTGTATCTGTAGGCTTCTCAGAAGCATCTCCATTAAGGTGTATGCACACAGCGATAAATCGGAAAATACAGACCGTGTACAGCGTGCACGAAAGTCAGCCGAAGGGTATCCGCAGTCAGGACTTCGGATTTCTCTTCCAAAATCCAGAAATCCCCGAACCTCGGCCCAGGCGTTTCCAGATCCGGGAAGTCGGAAATACGTTCCGAAATCTGGAAATACCTGAAATTTAGAACGGCCTCGGTCCCGAGGTTTCCGGATTTGGGAGGTTGCACCTGTATCTACATCACCGTTTCTCCTTGTCTGTTGAACAGTCTCAGCATTTAAAAGTACTGTTCAAACTGAGTTTTCTTGTGTCAAATTAGAGTTTATAATTATACTATGCAGGTACGACCTCCCAAATGCGGAAACCTCGGGACCGAGGCTGTATCCGGATTTTGGAACATATTTCCGAAGTCCCGAATCCGGAAACGCCTGGGCCGAGGTTTGGGTATTTCTGGATTTTGGAGACGAAATCCGACGTCCAGAATCCGGAAACCTATTTGGCTCAGCAGTGACCTGTAGATAATAAGAAAAAAACGCCCGGAAAAAAACCTGCGTTGCAGCCCTTGGGATAGCGGTAGGTATGAAGACTTGCAAAAAAAAGTAAGTTAAAGTTTTTATTTGTTTAATTCTTTTGCAGCGATTCGATAGTTAAGTGTCTTGTGAATGTTTTGTGATTTTAAAAAAAATTTTTGTTTCTTGCAATTTATTTTTGGAATATCTGTCTGTCTGTCTGTGTGTTTGTGTGTGTGTGTCTGTGTGTGTGGGGGCGGGATTATTTACTGTTGTGGAAAAAAAAGTCCGTATTTCGGAATATTTTTACGGATTTCGGACGACCGCTCCATCGATCGGCGCGATGTCCGGATTTCGGGACATTCTGGATTTTGGGAGGCCCTACCTATTGCCTCGTATCTTTAAGTTGCCACTGAGTCCAGTGCTTGTTAAGAAAGATTCAGAAATGTGGCACAGTAAACAGTCTGGGAGATCATCATTGCAACTTTATTTAAAAAATCTTAATTCTGAGGCTATATTCACCATTCTTGCCGTTTTATAGTGTGTAAATAAATACCTGTACTTCAAACATTTACAGCACCAATTGAGCTGAGGATGAATGGAGAGGTTCAGTAAAAACATCTGATTTAAGGAGCTGAGCTAGATAACCCCCATGCATTTCCCACCTTGCACACTTAATGCCTTCCACGTCGTGCATACTTCTTGAGCCGACCAGGTAAACAGTGCCTTGTGTTTTGAATCTGAATGGTGTCAACGGGAGCATCATGCGCTCAATTTTCTGAAAATCCGTTTTATAAAGGAACTGAGATTCGGGAGTTTAACAAACTGCAATTCAATGGCTATCAAAAGATTGCTGTCAGTTGACACCATGCAGATTCAGAACAATGGGGATTTTGTTTCATTGCAAAGACATTGAGGAAACTGGGGAAAAAGGGCTGGAGGGTGGAAAGTAGCTTCCATGCCCACAAAATTGCCCTGCGAATGTTCAAACACATCTTTACATGTTGATATAGGAGGTGGAATATCTAAATGTATGCCATCTCTCTATAAATGAAGTATTCTGCTACAAGTTAATGATCAGCCTGTTGGAGGAGGTGCTACAAAAGCAAAGTGCATTCATATAACACCATTAATTAAAAACGTTCCAAGGCACTGCACAGGAGCTTTAGCAAACAAAACTTGGCACCAAGCCACATGAGAGAATAGGATTGGTGACCAAAAACTTGGTCAAAGAGGTCGGT